>NC_092463.1:28194473-28563848 GCF_047495875.1 Pithys albifrons albifrons | reverse complement strand
TTTCTCCCCGCACTTCTTAAACTGTTTCTAGATGCACTGGTGCTTTTTTTTCTTTTTAGGAAAATAATCTACAGTACATTGGAAATCAGTCAGAGCAAGAGAGAAGCTGTTTCTCAATTATTATTAAAGGAGCTTGTTGAAAAGAGTTAAAGTTGGAAGTTATCTGTGATGGAATAAATAAAATCAGATTCCAGAATCTGACTGGGAAAAGAGGTCCATGTTCAAGGGATGTGCTAACACTTCGTAAAGTTTTTGCTGCTGCTTCTACTTACACCTTCTTAAAAAAGAAAAATGTTGTGTCACACTTCAAAGACAAGAGCACTGGGGTTTTGTGAGGCCAACTTCTTGTAGTGGCCTTTGGGGCACCTCTCAGTATATATTTTGGGCTATATAAATTCAAGTATACTTATTTTTTCTTCCTGTTTTTCTCATCATTATACATTCCATTTATATTATGCTTTAATATTTAATAACCTCTTTTTTGACAGAAGTTCCTAGAAAAATTAAATATGTATAAATTGCTTTATGTAGAATTGTAAGGGTTTGGATATAGAACTGCTCTTCAAAAACATTTACTTCAGTCTTGATTCTGCCTCTGATTTGCTATAAAATGTTGAATGTTTTTCCCAGATTTTCCAGTAACAGCACTTTGGTTCTGTTCCTTCTAACAAGTCTGGTTTAAGGTGTTGGAGCATGTCCTCTGCCATTCCCCCTACTACTCAGAAAAGCAAGATCCTCTTTCTACTGATTACACTCATATTCCCACAGACCAGAAGGGGACCAGAGCTTTTGCAATCCCCAAAATATCATGAGGCTTTCAGTTGTTTGTACACTTGTCTTGCCAATTTGAGCAATAGCAATATTATCATTCAGTACTGATAGCCATAAAGCCTAATGTTTTTGCACTGCTCAGATGTTGACAGACAGGGCATTCCTGTTGCTGATTAGTCAGGTGAAGTAATTTGAATAAGGCAAAGTGATTACATCTGAACTCTCTTGGCTGGAAAAGTATGCCACAGATTGAGTGTATGAATGTTCAGTTTGTACCTTTGGGCTGGTTTATGGTAGTGGCAAGTAAGCACTTTTTTTCTATAGTGAAATTTGTTTACACTGGGTAGACTTACTGAGACATAAGAAAGCAATGAAGTAATGGTCCTGACAAATCTAAAATTCAAGGTTTGATTTTACAGATGAAATTTGAAGATATTGAAATGAATAAATTTGAAGGAATCATTAGAATGGAGACAATAAACACTGAATACAGAGATTCTTCATTAAAATGAAGAATATATAGGGTTACATCTGTTCAACTAAAATGTGTGAACCTCATGGGCAAGAATGTATACATTTTTGCATTAAACTGATGAAAACTTTCCAAATTTACCCTCTATAATTTTTTATTTTACAGATACCCATATCTGTCAAGCTCATGATTACTAAATGCCGTTCTGTCACATTAAAAAATGTATCTGTGACAAAGATGAGATGACTGTGAACAAGGCCAGTGACACTGATCTACAGCAGGACAGAATAAAGCAGAAGGTTTGATAATGAGAGATTACACTTTCCAGCTATTCTTCCAAGGACCAGAGGGAGGGAATTATTTGGCTTATGCTGGCAGCAATTTCCCTAAGCCATGTGAGATGGCATAACTCAAGCTGTTGCAAATGTAGGCAGAACAACCACAGGCCATGGCTCTTGGTTGGATCTAGATTTCCCCAGGGTATAAAATATATTGAAAAGGCTCCTAAATAGGGGCTGATCACTTAATTTGACTGTTTGAATGGAAGTCCTACATATTCTTCTATCTCTAACCCTTATTCACAGTTCCCTTGAAGCTTAATAATCACTTCTGATTGTTTTTTTTATTTTTAAATTAGATTAGCTGCTCATGGTTACGGTTTTACAACTGTAACATATCAGATGTGTTAAGCAGAACTTACGCTCTGTCCCCTTTTCTAGGTTCTGTAAAGCTGCAATGGACAGAGGTTATTAAGTTCCTGCTGTGTTTAAGTTTCCTACAGGTCAGTTTTAATAAAATGTTTGTTTCTTCAGAACTGTACAGTGGTCGCATTAATCCCTAGTCCTTGAAAACTTAAAACTTAAGCCAAGCTTCCCCAAAGAACATTTGAAAACAGAAATATATTAGTATTCATTTATATTTTTCTGTATGGAAATTTTGGTTAATTGCAATGGCTAAAGATTGTATTGCACATCTTTTTTAAGTGCAAATACTTAAATCTTTTTGTCCTTTATGCTGTCACTGCAAGAAAAACATCAAAGTTTTCAGTTTTAGTGAACAAGAAACACCTTTATCGAAATACAAAAAAAATCTATTCTTATGCAAATTCTACTTCAGATATCTAAATGACCCCTTTTGTCATTCCTCTACAGGAGCTGATTGATTCATGCTACTAGTCTAAAATATACATACAAATCAGAGCACTATGAAAATTTTCTTTTCATAATGTCAGATACTGTAAACTTTATTATAAAATACTTCACAATTACATATATTGTATTTCAATTTAAACTCAGTCAGGTGTTCTGCAAGGATAATGTGCCTCAGACTGAAGTAAGGCACTTATACTAAAAACGTACTGATTTTATCCACCTCATTCTGTGAAAGTAGGTAAGAATGTACATGTGTGTATGTATGTCTGCTTGTGTGAGTATCATGAAGACCATTTGTAAAGTGTCATAAAGATTAGTCACCTAATTAGTTACTGTATATTATTTTTTAAAAGATCCAGATAGAAGATACATTGGCAAATGTTCAGACCATCTTTATGTTATTATATCTAATTGTAAATATCAACACATTTAATTATCATGCAAGCATGACAATTATGCCATTACTTTGTAAACATACATGAAAGGTTATTCATCACTGCCATAAATTATAAAATATTAGTGATATGAAATAAAACCATACAAAACTTCTTTCCCAGTCTTTGGTTTACTCATCATTTGAGAAAGTCATAATAATGAGATTACTATCATGGAAGACTGTGTTTTCTGATAGAGATTATGTATCTGTTCTATCTGAAACAGTGAGAGGTATCTGCATTATCTTCCCATTAATTCTTCATTGAAATTCCTTAAATTTATACATCCTTGACAATATTTAGTCAGCTACAAGGAACCACGGGAAGCAGAAGAAAGAGGCCTTATAAAAACTGACATATATGTTTCAAGACTTAGGGGAGAAGAGAATTTAAGGTCATAGAAGTCAAAATCAAAATGCTTTTTAATTAGTTTGAAAAGTAGACAAGGAGTCGGCTAACAAAAACATGGTAATTTCATGTCATCATTTTACACATGATCTTACACATAAAACACACTAATTTTGGTGAATATCTAAACTTAAGGTTGTCTAACACTTTATCATTTTAATATTCAAATTTGACTTGCATTGAAATTTGCTAACTTTTCAAACTGTGGACTGAAATTCTCAAGTAAGGTGTTAAGATATCAAATACTTGTCAAAGATTTGCAAATACTATAAAAGCCTGTCATAAGGAATTCCTAGCCCATGCTTGCTTTCAAGCAAACCTCAATTTTGTTCAGCCAAATACTGCCAAATTATGAACATTTAGATATTACAGTTCTTCTTGTTAAGGAATATCACATACTAGATCTTAGTAAGAAGCCTTTAGAATTGAGCAATGTAATTTCCTGAACAATAGGTGTGCTTAAGTCAATGGTGCATGACACTGCATGAGGCATCCCTCAGCTCTACCCAGCAACTGACATGCCCATACACTCCAATGTATTCCAATTTAAAGAGTCCAAAAATGGCTCAGGCACATCATCTGCAAGCTGCATCCATTCTAATACGCGTCCTAAGACCACAGACTCATTAGCACAGGGCATCAATCTGCCAACATAACTATACTGTTTCCTGTTCATTGCTACAGAATTCTGTTGTGAGTAAAAATACCTGTGAAGCATGCTGGGAAAAGAACTGTAACGTCAGCTTGAAGACAATAGCCTATTACGTACTACCTGTTTTTCCAGATACACTACTAAAGTTCTGTGCTGTTGATTATATGCCTTTAGGCATCAATACAAGATACAACATGGTTACTTAGCAGCTAATTTTTGATATTTATTTTCTGGCAAAAAAAAAACCCACAGAAGTATTGCACTGCAAGAATATTAACTTTCTACGTTCAAAACTTAGGAAACCCAAGAATTAAGGTTTATTCAGCAATGCTAATACAGCCCTCCCATATATGTTTTAGGTTGTAGTTCCTTATTTATCTGTTCTTGGAAGAATTTTTCCACATTTTGCCTGATTGGATAAAATATACTCTGTTCTGGAAGCACATAAAAGGATAAACTGTGAGGGGGAATAATGGCCAAAAGAAAAATGATTCATCCATCATGTAGCTAGGAAAGTCTATAGGATGTGGGTATGTCTGGAAATGGCAAGTGAAGGATAATGGATTTGAATTACGAGAACTGAATCTACCACAAAGTTCGACTGTGATGGTAATTGAAACACTTATACCAAAATTTTCATATGGCTGCTAATGGCTGCTAAAAATGGCCACATTTTTAGGTACCTATTTGAGTCATCCTTGGCAGATCCACAGAAGTGCCAAGTGATCGCAGCTGCGGCTGAAATGAGTTGGATCTATGCTTGTTATTTAAAATGCTCTGAAAATTCAGGCCCAGGCTTGTTCAATTAGAAAAATATTGGTGAAAATTTACTCATTTTAATCCCTTTCAAATCTTTAATTTCTTGTACAGATTCCTTAATACTGTCAGAATTATTTTACAAGTTCTTGAGGTTTTAATCATCTTATGGTTTTAATAAAATGTTTTGGTTTTTTTTACGTGTCTTACGTAGGCAGACTTAAATGCATAGACTCAAATGACCTATAATACACTAATGTATCTGTGACTAGTGTCAAATTCAGAGATTGCATTAATGCTTGTGATAGTTTTCACTTGCAGTAAGCCAAGCATCTGAATGAATTCAGCAGTGTAATGTTAGACTGACTGTAAACCTTAGCTGGTTAAGTGAAGTTTCAGATGGGCATAGAGATGGTATTTCCACTGCATTATCCAGGAAATTCACTTTCTTGCTTGTTTTCACTGTTCCTACACCCACTAGAAATGTGGTGTGTCTTCATCATTTTCAGAAACTTACAGACAGTATCATGCAAGGACATATGTTGAAGACTGAGATAATCAAGCATACATCAAAGATTTCAGTTTCTGACCTCTGGGCTACTTCCAAGGTAGCTTTCATCTGAGCTGTGTTTTTATTTTTTTAATTAATTAAATTAACTGACAGTTTATTTCCTGGTGGTAACAAGATCATATTTATAAACAGGATATATCCTTTTTATCCTACTTTGCAGCAGCGGAGTTTTAGTAGGAAAATTTGAATGTTTCTAGCTAACAAAAGAAATTAGCCTGGGAGGATCACAGAAGGGTTGAAGTTGGAAGGTCATTACTCAGGCAGGGTGAGCTAAAGCAGGTTGCTCAGGACTATGTCCAGTCAGCTGTTCAGATTATCTCCAGAGACAAGGACTCCACAACCTCACCTACTAACATAGCTGCATTGAAGTTAGCTTATATTTATTTCTACTTTTTTTTTTCTTTCTTAAATTGCTTAAAGTCCTCCCTCCTAAATGGTTAAACCATTATAACATATCAGGGATGAATATTCATCAGTTTTCATCAAACTGCTTGGACAACTAATATATTAAATCAAATGCAAATTAAACACAGTAGCTTCAAAGATTGTTAACCAGAAGCTGCAGATCAAAACCTTATAGAATTAAAGTCACAATGATTTTGAGTGAATTCAGTTCTGTATTTGTAGATTTTCATTCACTGTACAGACTTAAACTATATAGTCTGCATTTCCTACTCAGGCACTGAGGCTGTAAAGGTGTGATGCACACTTAAATTTGACAGATTTTATCTCCATTGAACTAGAAATCATTAAAGCTTTCCAGGCTGCAAAGTTTCCATGTTTCACATGGTTGTTCTACCATTGTAGAAGATCTAGTGTTTGTGGTCTGAGAAACAACATTTTCATCAGTTTTGTTGAATATCATCTCTTCCTCCTGAAAACTGAGCTTCAAGAGTTTACAATGTATGACCACCTATAAACTGATAGTAGTATTCTTACTACAATGGGTTGCCAGCTACTTTCTTTTTAAAGTCTAACATATTTTCCAAGTTATTGCTGGAGTATCTGTTTGACATTCCTCCTCCATTATTTCTTAGGCAGGTTTTCTGAATTGTTTTGTTACTGCTTACTATTTTTGGCTGAAGAATACATTGAAATTTAGTAATAAACTGCATGTTCTTCTTCCTATATAAGCTGATAATTATCGATTCTGATTAAATATTGTGAAAGATATTGTAGTAGTACTTCAGACTATTCTCTTGGGGAGATTGTAGACATGGTAAAATCTGTTTGTAGCTAACAAAGGCAACCTCCCTGCATGAAAAACTCATCATTGTCTTTGTAGCTGTATGCTCAGACACTTCAGTCAGTACGTAGTGCAGGCAGTGCAGGACAGGGTATGCATGTGTGAGGTGTAGGGCTATGGGGAGGTGGGGGCTTTGTTATAAAGGAAAGGGAGTTTTCAATCAAAAGAAAAGCTTTGATCTTGAAAGGGAATCTAGGACAGAAGAGAGAGAAGAAGAATAACCTGAGCCTCAAAGTGTCAGGTGATGGAAGTTTCAGTGTTGAAGTGATGGCCCTGAGTGCAAAATGATCAAACAGGAAGAAGAGGAAATCATAACACAAAATGGGATAATTTCTTTTGGAGATCTTAAGTGTGAGCTAAAAATGGTTCAATTATGTTGTCAAAACTCAGAGCAGCAGAAAAAGTAAAATAAATCACATATAGAATTGGTGGTGTGCATGTTGACGTAAGAGGGCAAGGCCTGAGCTGGATGTGAATGAATGAAATTGAGAGTGAAGACAGGGAAGAGGTGACACTGATAAAAATTTATCCCAACTTGTCCTTACTACAAAGTGTCACAGCTTTCTATTTTAGCACTGAAAATAAGATGAAGAGTGGTCCCTTATTTTTCCTTTTTCTTTTTTTTTTTTTCCTAAATTTATGGCCAACTTCCCTTCTCCCTGTGCCAGAATGTTTCCCTGAGAACCCCTGAACACAACACCCCAGTTTTTCACTTTAAAAATATGATCAGTCTACAAGGAGATAGAAAGAATCTGCAGATTGCTACTGACTTACCAGTTAGTTTGGCATCATTTTCCACATGACCTATCTTGAGGGGCTATTTTAACTTACATTCTGAATGATGCTTCCAAATGAAAACCTCAATCTTTAATGGTTGATTTTGCAGCACTAGACAGTCTTATAATTTTGATCTGAGTAACATCTTCATCTGATGCTTTTCATATTTGCTGTCCTTGCTTTCAGCTACACCAGTGTAAATATACTTGTATTAAGGTATCTCAGTCTACTGAAGTACAATTTATTTAGAATTTCAGACTATCTTGTCATAAGGTACAATAGAGGTTCAAAATACACTCCAGCTTTCTGGAACGTGGTTAGTCTTTTAGTAATCATCCACCTTCACTAGCTGAATGACTACTTAGTATATCTATCTGACAATTACAGATTTTCAGGCAAAATTATTCCAAATATCTGTCATCACAGCTAGAAATCTAGAATCTCACCAAAAGTCTCTGGATGTAAATGTATACTTGATATTTCAAGGATAGAAATGATTGGTCAGAAAGGGAAATCAAACCACTGATCTTTGACAGAAAATATAAAACAGATTCTGACTTTCTCATCTCTAATTACCTAGGAATGACTAGAAAATTCCATTTGAGCATAAGTCCAGTGGGAAAAAACCAACACAATCTACATTCTCTTTGATCCTCAAGCATTTGCGATCTTACTGGGATGACAATGTTTCTCCCTCTTTAGGCAACAGAGGAAAAGGAAAAAAATATTGTTCATCTGTTTGTGTCAGCGAATGTATTCCACTACCCTTTAAAATGCAGCTTTCCCCCATACTGAGTAAGCCGTAGTATTTAGCTTCCTCAAACAGCCTCTGGATGGAAGTGCAATGTGTTCCAATAGAGTTTGCTTTCACATGTGCAATTTGTTTGTGACTCATGAATCCCTATCAATATGCCTTCTGTAGAAGATGTTATAAATGCCATCAATCCTTATTTGTATTTGAATCACATGCATAAGGCACTGAGATCTCATAAGATACCAAGCAGATTTTGAGAGGACAGCAGTTTCCATCTTTGGACCACCACCACCCCAACCCACCCTAACTCACCCCCACCCCCTGGAAAAAAAAAAAAAAGAGAAGAAAAAAATCGTTTATGTGCAAGAGTTTAGTGAAAATTCAATGTGAAAGAGCAACAGAAATTCCTGACAAAGCCTCCTCCCCTTCAATCCCTCCTGCTGCCTCTCTGTTGTCATCTTTCTTAAGTATCACCTCTCTTTTCCATCAGGACTGGCACTCAAGGATAACAGATGGCAGCCTCAAGATTGCAGCACCCTTTAATGTCTGCCCTTTCCTGTCTGGCAAAAGTGTTGACACTTCTGCCTTGAATGAGAACTGAAAACATGTAAAAATATATTCAACATGAACATTCAGTGTCTAAGATGTTGTTTACACACTGCTAATGGGCTTTGACTTTAATAGAATGATCCTTAGGTCTGCAGAACCCACAGTCAGGTGTGAACTGGATATTATCTTCTGTTATTTCCATTACATTAGAGAAATAACTAGCCTTGCTACCAATGGGCTTAAGAGCTGTGCATACTATTTCCATCAGCAAATATGAAGGCACTGTTGTGGGCTTTCTAGCAAGCATCAACCAACCTACAGGAGTACAATCTCCTGGAACTGTCCCCAAGAAGCTCTGCCTACTCCTCTGGGAGGAGTCACAACATGGGTAGGATCAGGAAGAGATAAAATAAGAAGCTCAGGTGCTATAAAACACTGCAGTCTTGAGCAGTTACTGAATTTTAATACTCGCCATCACAGGTTTTTGTCTTTAGTAGTGCACTGATGTTCAGAAGCTAAATTGTACAAATGGCTCTTTGTTGCTGAAAGTAAAGTTAATTGATTTGTTTGCTGAATTGAGCACAGAAGTAATGGAGTGAAGTGTTCATTTCTAAAAGTAAGCTTCAGGGAAATCTCTGGAATTCTTTTTTCTGAAGGACTCAAAATAGGTACCTGAATTCATAAGATCAGTATTTTCTGTAAAACATTAACCAGTCTCAATGTACTGTGGAGCAGAGCTCTGTTATGGTATGGGGCACTGGCTGGATGCCTGCCTGCCTGTCAGCTTTCAAGAAAGCACTAGAACTCCTGCAACTCATTTATAACACTGATTTATTTCTGATGGACATTTAAAAAAAAGGTCTCCTCTTCATCATAAACTACTAGATATCTCTTACCATAATGTTTGTAAACAACATTTCATATTTTATACATTTGCAGAGTTTTCTTTTTAGTTATTGTTTGTCTTTTAATTATTCTTAGTTGTGTCAGGTAGAAATTTCCCATTAACAACATATATGGCCTTTTAATCTTCAAATATGTGGAACAATTCAATTCATATGTGTGACAAAATACAGAACATAATTTACCAACAAATCCCTCAGGTTAATGTACCTTGCTTAAAGATTTAGCAGAGAAGGAGTACGTGTCTGGGAAATGAGTACTACTTTCTGCTTCCAAACCCTGTATTTTGACAGGCCATATTGTCTTGAGATAGAACGTCAGAAAAAGGATGAATAATTTAATCAGAAATAAATGAGACAAATTGTATAAGGGACAGTACATGGATTTCCTTCTTGAAAGCTGAAGTCTGCTCATGCTTCATACAACTAGCCAACCATTTCACACTAAATGGTGAGCTGATCAGGAGCAGGTTTCCTCCTGCTAGTTTCTAAACCAAATAAATAAAACATTCAGATTGCTAGCAGATGTAGTGAGTTGTTCTGCTTATTTAAGGAGGCACATAGTTTTTCGTGCTCTTAATAAAAATCTGTAAGGTCATTTTAAAATTAAAACTACTACCCAGTTGATCTGAAAATTTTTAATCCATTTTTTTATTCAACAAAACAACAAAAACGGTAGGTTTCACTTTCATAAAATATTACATAGATTTATTTTTTTGCATGCAAGTCTTTTCTGCAATAATATTCCATACATTCCTTTGCTTATATGAAGAAATTGAATACCATTGTACCTCAATAGACATCTTCCTTTTCTTCCTCAGCAACATGAAGAACTGTAGCACAGAGTTATTTTTAGATGGAGTGAGCAGCATGAGAAAATCTGTGTCTTATTTAGGAAAAAATACGTATATTAAGAATTAAATGTGAACAGTCTCTTTTGAACAAAAGTGTTGGAATAAGCATGTGGGGCACAAATGCCTGGTGTCGAGGCATGCTGTTCCTGCATTTCCTAACTGTTCTTTCATATTTCAAATGCTGTTTTATTTCATCTTCACATTAGAACATGCTGAGCGATAGGGTTAGAGGGACCTAGTGGGTTTAAAGCTGCACATCTAAACTCTGTTTATTGGTATTTTGGTGACATCTAGTGGTGACAAAGCAGTTAGCTAGATTTTTGCCCTATGCTGATGTAGCAGGATCATTGCACTATGAAGATAGCTTGTAAATGTGGGTGTAAGGCTGGCATTTTGTTAGCTGAAGACGCAAAGGTTCAGCAACCGTTCCCTTCTTTCACTGCCTAATCATGGGAAAGAGCGACCTTCTGATACTTTCTAATACAAAGGAACTGTTATTCTTGTAGATTATTTTGGGATTTCGAAGTCAGGTCCCACTGATACTGTCAAAAGTGGTAGCAAAACAGAAAACTGCAACCCAGGTTAGATGATGCCACAGTGAATCCTTGATAGCCAGCCCATTCTTCAGTCTCCACCCACTGCCAACAAGTTAAAAATATTGTGTACAAATTGGAAGTGCTTGCCTGCAATAAAGCAATACCTGGTGCTGACAGAAAGTTGCATGGTGTTTTTGGATGTGTCTAATTGAAAGAGAACAAATCTCAGCTGCTCTAATTGTGAATATCAAACCAGTTCTACATATATTAGAGGGCTGCCTTTGTTAGAATTCACATACATATCTGCAAAATCCGTCTCAGGCCTAGTGTATGCAATAAAATAAAAAAAAGGAATCAAGCTGTGAGAATTCTCTTTTCTCTTCCTCAGAGAATTAGTGTTGAATAGAGATCCTTTGGTTGAACAGCACTATTTTCTACAACACAAATGTTTTATTTTTAATAAATATTTATGAGGAGTTGGCAGGGGAGGAAGAGGTTATATTTTGATGATTAGAAAAAAACAGTGATTCAAGAAATGACATTAAGTTACTGGCTTTTCTGCTTTTGTTTCAAAACTATGAATATGTAGTGAGAGAGTGTGTGAGAGAGTGTGTGTGTGTGTGTGTGTGTGTGTGTGCGCGCGTGTGTGTGTTTGAAAGAGAGAGAGTGTGTGAGACAGGTGGCAGTGGGGTTGCTATAGCAATTACTTGTCACTAATGATAGGAGGGTAATTACTGCAGCAAATTCCCACATAGCTATTCAGCACACAAGTTAGACTATTTCCCATCCTAAAATATTCTTTCTGTATGCACAAGATTACCTTTTTCACCAGATGGCTACTGGCTACATTTCTAAAATTCACAATAGTGTAACAGCAGAAGTTCATTACTTACATTTTCACCAGAATCAGCCTTTAGTCACTCCCATCACTTTTGAAAAAGGCAGCAAAGTTCTGTCTTTGGGGCTATACTTTTCTTATGACACAATGCAAAATTTTGTTTTTCAGAATGCTTTTTGTAAGTTCAGTGTCAGAAAAATCTTGAGGTCACCTTCAATGTTGCATTCTAGAAATCGAGATTAGTATGTGATTGAGTCTGACTCATCACTTAATTGCACAAGATGTAAATCAGATTTTTCTGCAGTGAACTAATAAAATTAAACTATTAATAACTGTGAAAACAACTACAAATCAGGCCATGTTTGAAATAAAATAGACTCAGGTATTGAGTCATTGACAGAGTTTCTTTGCAACATGTTCATTAGTATATTTTTCATTCCCTCTCTCCATGGTTTGTAGCTTAACAGTGGCTTATCACCTCATGCAAATCAGAGAACAATATAAACTGCATTTCGTCTTTAGGCTGGTTCATTCTACAGTGTTTAAATATTTCTAAAAGAATAAATATAGATGCAACTTCTTTGCTAATACATAATGAAAAGTTCTCTATAGTGAGAACTAATAAAATGATCTCAAAAGGTGTGTATCTCATTTCCACAAAAACATGATGTTACCTGAGCTACAGTATTCCTTAATGACTCTCTATCCTTTTACCTGCCTTTTCCTAAAGAAAATACAGAATATAGACATTACCTTTTAATTAACAGGTGGCAAATATTTGGAATTACAGGC
This sequence comes from Pithys albifrons albifrons, assembly GCF_047495875.1. Lineage (NCBI taxonomy): Eukaryota > Metazoa > Chordata > Aves > Passeriformes > Thamnophilidae > Pithys > Pithys albifrons. Next base: position 28,551,385 of record NC_092463.1, on the reverse strand, counting down.
TGCTTTGAGAGTACATTTTTTGCTCCCTAGTTGGCTGGACTGACAATTTGAGGAAATACACAAAATTTGCTTTCTTTTCCAGAAGATGAAGTAATGAATTTCAGAACTAGGGGCTCAAAAGAAAGCACCTAGATGGATGAGATTGCCTACTATGCCATAATTAACAAATGTTTGATGCACTCCTACTTGTGTATTTCTTTCTGACTCACTTGTTATAAAATTTAAAAATGCATCTCTCTGGCTATTCATATTAAAAACAAGAGCAAATCTGCTTATCTAGGCTTAGTTCACTTTCCAGCCTTGAGACAAAGTATTGAAAAATGTTTTTGTATCTCCAGCATTGCATTTTATTAATGTAAAAAAAAAAAAAGTAACTGTTACCTGGTGTACTGAAAATGCTTGAAGAAACCTCTATAAAATGCAACTGTTTTCAGATATTTTTAGTACAGTTATTTCAATTCATAGATAAAAACAGGTGAATATGCCAGAAGTTAAAATCCACTTGGCAGCTGGTGACCTTGTACAGCAAGTAAAATAATACTTGCTGTAACAACATGAATAATTGTATGTTTAAATAAGGATTGTCACAAATTTGTTTCCTTTGTCTATGCCTCAGGTGAAAGTTGCTTTATAATCTGCTTCTGATGTGTGAATCAATAAACCTTATGAATCAGTTTATCCTCAAAGACAGCCCTTGAATTCCCAAGGATTTAATGAAAAGCACTTTCCATTTTTCTCACTAAAAATATATAGCTGGGTTCCAATTTAAATTCAGTGCACAGTGTATCCAGTAACCCTGATAATCAGTAAAAACATGTCAGAGAGCAAAATGGTTTCTCCAACTGAATGGAAATCTCAATGAGCAGTTAACCTACAATAGGAAGAAACTCATTACTGGGATAGCTTGCCGCCTTACAACACTTGAAAAGCTGATTAAAGAAATAATGATGTGAAACCATATAAAATCCTGGCAAAATCCTGGCAAAAGGATAATGACACTTATTTCAGCTTGTACCAATACTTATTCTGGCTCAGAAGAACAAAAAGTATTGATCACACCACTACACATTACGTCAATGTTCAAGAATGACAATTTCTTCCCTTAAAACCCCACACTGTTTTTATTGTTTGAGCCCTTTGACTCTTGATGCCTTGAGTTCAAGTCCCAAACAGACTTCTGATCAGCAGGGTAGCTGATTTCAGAATACAGAAAGAGAGAAAATGTGTAAACTTGGTGAAGTACTCCACAAGCTCCAGCTTGCAAACCTCACAGAGATTGCAGCCCATCCAGATCGCAAGCTCTCACCTAATACAACATGCTGTAAGTTGTGAAGAAATGTGTTTAAGTATAAATAGTCTCTACTGCCTTCAGGAAGTAAAACTGTTCCCTTAGTTTAGTCAACACATTGCTTGCTGGCGAAGCTGAGAGGCCAATGTCCTAGGCTCACCAGTGATTTCTCCCTGTAAAATGAAAGTTAGCAATAATTGTGTGTATAGTATTGTCTATTAGGTGGTGCATAAGGGCTTGCATTGTATGTACATACTGTAATTGTATAGAAAACATTACAGAGTGAGCCTGCTTTTAGCTTGATGCCTCATACAGTGGTAATTAAGGAGAACAGTCTTTTGATTTGCTACTATTTGCAGTTCTGCAGGAAAACTGAGTTTAGGCTATCTTGTGCTGTGCATTGTTGCCATGTTTAATCTTCTGATTCGCTAGGAACAATTACGTGCGACACCTATGGGGAATTTAATTGCTTCGCTCCTGCCTCTATGGCAATTGTAATTATGGTGCAGTACTATCTGGGGGGGTGTGGAGGGGGAAGAGAGAAAAAAAAAGTGTGGTTTTTTAGAACATAGCACTGAATAATATCAAGGTTAGATATATACAACAGCATAGCTCCAAGAATTAGCTCCCAGAATTAACCCTGTGTTTCTTTTCATGAGAGGCCAGACAAAATAAAGCATTGGTTATTGCAAATATTCTCATGTAAAGCTTTCCATTCAAGTCTATCAAATGCACATATCCTCCCAATATATGTGGGAGTTAGCACAGCTTCTTTTTTCCCCTCTCCTTTTCCAGCTGAGGAAACTAAGGCACAGAAATGTGCTGCCTGATTTGTCTTTATGAAAAATCCAAAGGAGAGCAAATTAGTATGTGAGAAATTTTGAATTTCTAGCATTTCCAAGCTCCTTTCATTTTTAGTGGATGCAGCTTTGAAGGAAACATAATGGGCAAAACACACGGCTTTTTAAGCTATAAGACCTTTAAAAAAATCTGTTAAATGGAACATAATAAATAAATGAATACATGTTGTTGTGCACTATTCTGCTGATAAATCCTGTTGAGCAGAACTGAAGATGTCATTGTCTGAATCATACTGCATGATCCCAACCAAAGAAAGTTGTAGCCAGGATTATCCTATTGCATTCTGAAGGAAATTTTAAAGAGAATCCAAAGAGCAGTCTGTATTAGAATTTCTTTTATTCCTTGTAGAAAAGAAAAAATGATCACCACTTCATTTGCAGTAAGGCCTTTTGATTTCTTTTATCATCTAGATGACTTTCAGAACTGATCTTGATGGCATTTCAGTTAGAAATTTAATTCTCATCAAGAAGTCCTCCAGTGGCTTCACAAGTTAATACTCTTTGAGAAGTGGTGTACAGATCAAAATCAGAATAAATGTTCCACAGAATAGAGCCCATTCTGGCTGAAGAGCTCAATAATAATGCAGAGGTTTACTTGTCTCAAATAAACACTAATCAGCCAGAAGTGAAATGCACTCACAGTCCTCCATAAGCTGCCTGTTCACCTTCAATGCCTGCAATAGTCCCCTTTAAATAATGTACAACGTGGCCAAACATTTGACCTATAGATAGCAAAAAGGCAACCCACTCCTTTGCTATAATTATACTGTACAAGAAATACATGTTTAAGATAACTGCTAGGTTTTTCCCTTTGCAGCCTATCCAACATAAGTTTAATCATGCCAGCGAAGGTATAATGCTATAATCGCCTGTATGAATCTTCGCAGCATTTAGACAATGTGCTGCAAAAGTGAAGGTACACAGTACATACCCCTGCAGATCTGCTGCTGTGATTAACCTGAGAAATTTTGTATGAGAAAGAAAGTAACTAACAGAAATGTGTTTTCTTCAGATAATTATCAGCTTCTTTTGATACTGACATCAACAGAACTGACAAGACCTCTCTGAATGTCAAGATTGCCTTTCTGGAAATTTTACATTCTTTCTTATTAAAAAAAAATACTTTTTTTTTTCTATTCTACGTTGATGTTTTAAGCTTTTCCCAATTTTCATCTTAAAAAAGCAAAGGAGTTGATGGAAGACCCTTTCAAGGTCAAAAGGAATAAATCTCATCCAAGAGCCAGTATAATCTCTTTCACACAGTATATTCTTTTTTCTTTCAGTTAGCAACTGTAACTCCATATACTTACGAAAATAGTTATAGCTTTTTCACTGAATTAGCAGTTCCACGTGTGAACGATCCACATCCATTCTCCCCACCTTTGATTATGCTGTAAAAGGCTTCTGGACTGGCACAAGACAGGTCAGGGTTTCCACTCAGAATACAATGTGTTCACAGGCAATGCGATGATCTCCTGGCCAAATAACATTGGACAAGTCACTTGCAGTCTTTGTTCTGTGAACTTCTCATTTATAAAGCTATTATCAAGCAATATTTGCAAATTGCTATGTGCTTCTGTTGTAGTTTAAAGTCATGTTCGTCTTTGCTATACCTTAAAACCATGTTCTGACTTTGTTTCCTCCAAATTTACATATCTAACCCTCAATCAAGCCCAAACTGCATCCCTTGTTTTGTAATGCTAACAGTGCAGGCACAGCACTAAAGAGAAGAGACTCCAAACAGTGAATCTGAATGCACTTTTAAACATGCTTTTGCACTGCAGATATTTACAAATGAAACCCTCTGATGGCCCATTTAATTCCCACGAGAAGTGTTATTCTCATTATATCTTCTGTCTCTACACAAGATTCTGCTGTGTTACTTGTATTGCCATTTTCAGCAGGGACTCGGAAGTGAGAAAGGATAGGAACTCAGACAGAATTACTAAACTGAAACACAAAGATAATGAACTCTAATGCAACAGGACAGCAAATTAAAAGACTGGGAAGTTGTTAGCCCATGTAAAAATAGGAAGAAAAAGAGCTTTATTCCATACTTTTGAAGCATTCTTCAAAGCTCAGGGAGCCTACTAAACGACGCAGCCCAGTTAATCTGCCTAGAGCTCCTCAGTTCGGCTCTGTTTACAAAGGAAATCCAAGAAGCATTTTTAAGAGCAATTACTTTTTTATGAAAAGGAAATAACTAAGACCTAGAAAGGCACATTAGGGTCTAGAAGACAACCAATCAGGAAATGATTTAAAATGCCCATTCAGCTCAATTTGTTTTAAACTATTTCAAACCCCCTGAATACAGCAAATTCTGCAAATAGCCAAGTGGCTGGGAGACATAGTGCATATTGCCAAACAGATTTAAATGCAAAACTAAGACTCCTGTTTCTCAAAGCTGTGGAGGGTGATTATAACACTGTCTAGTCTTAAGGCAAAGCTAGTCTCTCTGTTTTTATGCATTTCCCTACCAGTGCCCTAATGTTCCCCTTCTGTGCAAATATACCTACAGAAAAACAAATCTATACAGAAATTTGGTAGTTCCAAAAATGGCATGGATTTGGCAAAATTGTGCCCTTTTTCATAACATTATCAGTCACAGGCATTCAAGCATCATAAAATACCTCCTGTCCTTTGCTTTGGGACCAAAATCATAAGAATTTTAAATTATGCATTTAAATTATGAATCTTAGAATTTTATTTACTTTTCATTTTGAGAACTCTTCTGAAAATATAGATAATACTTTTTTATATAAAGTCTATGAATTTATATTTTTATTAAAACAAATCTGCAGATTCCCCCTCTATATATAATTTTAGCAGCTGAAACATACAGAACAGCACCATGTATCACAAGACTGTGATAAAATGTGGAAGATAGCAATATTGGATCAACGGGCTGTACTTTAGTTTTATTGTTCCAGAAGTTTATGGGTACTGTCATATAAAAGGGTAAAAATCTATTATAATCCTGACCTTTTCAAGTAACTGACATTCTGAAAATGTTCTGACACTTATATGGAATTGGGGGAATTTATTTTTATTCGGGGAAAAAGATAAGGCATCTAAATCTCTTAGTCTGGATGGGAACTTGAGAATTGAAAGAAATGAAGGCAATGTTTCCAGATTTTTGTAGAAAAAAAAAAGCACTATCACTCAGGGAATCAGATACTCAGCTGTGTCTGCAGGTTATGGAAAGCTACGATATAATCTTTCTGCAGAATGAGAGTCCTTCATGAGGCTTGCAAGACAGAATAATTCAGAATATTTCTAACAGGACTATTGATTGCAAAAGCACATTTTCTTTCCACTTATCCACATTTTGTGATTTTAAAGGCCTACACAATAATGGTGAATTTTATGAAGCTTAAAAACCAGTAAAAGCTGCATACAGAATCCCTGATATATGATCAAAGGCAAGCTATTTGAGAAATTTCATAGGCCACCTCAATGATTTGAAAGATAAATCATCTATTAGGAGATAATGTGTGAAATAATGTCTGTTAAATAAAAATTACTAAATGGGCATTAAAATAGAATATGAATATAGTCAAATGGTAAATATCGGAATTTTTTTCTGACATGGAAACAATTTCAGAGATTTTCAGCAGAGAAGCACCATGCAACACAGTCAAGGCAGTCAGTTTCCATGTTTCAGCACAAGTTGTACAACATAATGCAAGGAACAGCAGGAGTTTATTAATAAGCATGTGACTAGAAGACAAAGCTGCTCTGATGACTATGGTTGTATAGAAAAAATTCTTCCTTAGATTTCATAAAAACATACCAAAGGTTTTTTTTCAGATCACATTTTTGACATTAAAGAAGAATTAGGAATTATGAGAACTTTGTGGAAAAGGGTAGGAATTATGTCCCCTTTCGTGTGTAGGTGCATGTTGCAAATTCACAACAGCATTTTTCTGGAGTACTAGCCATCCTCCAGGTTGTGAGACAAAAGTCTCTGAATGCAAAACCCTAAGATGGGTTCTCATTTTCTGAAGAAAAATGTGGGCAAGAAAAACACCTTAGCTAACTTAATGACATCCAAAATTATGATATATGGAAGGTATAAAACTCAAAACCCTGTGAAACATCTGTATTACACATGAGATCTCATAACCATTCAGACTAAGCAAAAGCTGACCATGACTGAATTCTCAATCATGTGACTGAAAAATCAGTGTTTATCACAACAAAGCAAAACTATTCAAGGAGTGTTATGGAATAAGAGCTCTAAGTAGGTGAACACAATTCCTCTTGACAGAAGTGGTGTGTAAACCTCCCACCCCAATAAGTAGAACATAGTTGCAAGACATTGGTGTGAAAACAGAACTATGACAGGAATGATAATTTCATGTAGAAGAAATGTTGTGACTTCAAACTTTCAAAGTAAAGGTGAAGTGATTCATTCCAAGGTCATGATACATATTCTTGCAGAACAGTCTGGTCATGCTCACTCCTGAGGATAAGTCCTGCAGAAAGCACCAAAGCTAAAAGAAAACTAAAGCTAATACAGTTTGCAGTTATGTCAGAACACTCAAAATACTACGGCCTATGTTCCTTCACTGACAAACTGTCACCTGATTGCTAATGGTGAAAGTCATTGATTGCATGCACAGCAAAGAAATGCTGTTATAGAAGCCTAGATGAGTGAATTGTTTCAATAATAAAGCCCTGAGATTCTATATTTAAACTCTATGAAGAAACGTTTATTGAAATACAGAATGGCTTTGGCTACAAATTTGTCTGTCTCTCGGACTGTGCTACCAAGTTATTTTATTGGGCATTTGCTGCCAGTTTTATTTGGCATTACATTTAGGATTCATTTGCAGTAAATGGTAAGCAAAATGAAGTCTCAACTTCAGTGTTCAATTAGTTTTATGTAAACATTAAAATAATTTACTGTTTCATGGAATCTAGCTTCCTTTGAGTCAGATTTTATATACTTTTTGTCATTATCTTTTCCTATCCTTCAAAGGCTGTTTCAAGAAAAATGTTTATAAAAACCTTGTTTTGTTCTGCTAACCCTGAAAACTAAACATGTTTCATTTATTTTTAAATTAAGTGAAAATTAGCCAGGTGTGATAGATAAGTTTTCTATACACAGGTCTAAATATTGACAAAAGGAGACATGTCACTGGAAAAATCATCAGTCTAGCAATTATCACGTTAGCATGTTAAGTGGAAAAAGATGTGAAACTTCCAAACGTGTCAATACAGATTATTTTATTTCCACCAGCTATCAGCTATACTGTGAACATCAGTGCCTTAGTGACTACTCAGCAGCGAGTTGGTTTTTGCAAGCAAATATCTTAATGTGACATCCAGAATTGTCAGATCTTTGTATCCCCTTCAGAAATGGTCTGCCAAGCAAATATTGGACATTTCTAGAAGGACTGATAGTACAGAGATAGAGCCAGGGGACAGGGACAGGGACAGGGACAGGGACAGGGACAGGGACAGGGACAGGGACAGGGACAGGCAGAGACAGGCAGGGACAAGCAGGGACATGCCAGGTCCAAACTGGAGTGGACAGGGAACAGAGTAGAAGGAGCTGGTCACCATGTGCCCAGAGAGGAAGTAGTGGCAGAAATGTGCTAAAACTCTTTTTAAGTCCAGAAATAGTAAGTCCAGCTGTGATTTTAACAGTTGGTTTTGCCAAATGAAATCAAATCTCCTTCAGTACAGTCTTGATCCTTTCATGTTTCCTTGCCTAAAACTTCAATGAGATAGGCAGCCAAACGAGAAAGGTTTCCCCTACTTTCTTCCAATCTCTGCTACTCTTTCACATTCCCTACATATTAACAATTTCTCATATAGGGAATGTATTTGTCATTTTCTAGTCAATGTCACATTATTTGCAAGTCAGTTTAACCTTTTCGATTGCTGCTGTCCTTCCAAAATAATTTCAAGAATTTAAATTAAGGTGCCTTGATTAATGAGTACCAGGCAAAGTGAGAAAGCTCGAATAATGATTCATGTAGTTGAATAGTATACATTTAAAACAAATATTTTTTTTACAATGTAAATAATTAATTTCAAGAGCCCTGAGTAGCCTAGTGCCTAAAATAGGTTTTAAGTTCTAACTCCTTCTCTGGTGAATAATAGCACTGGCAATTTTGTAGCTGTTTATGAGAGCCAGAATCACAGGAGAATAGCTCACAGGATGCATTACTTTGGAGGGAGAACTTACAAAAAGTTCTCACCCCAGTGAGAACAAACAGCATGAGATAAATACACTTTCTTGCAAAGATCTTGTATGATCTCAGAAGTTTTAATACAATTTTTAAAAAATTACTTTTGGAAAGCCAGCATTACACAAAGGGTGCTCAAAACATGAGATATTTTTTGGTGAGCATTAATTAAGCAAGCTTGGGATGTCTGTGGAGAAAGTACCACCGATTTCATTGACTTTGGTCCAGCCTATTACTGAAGGGCTCCAGACCACATGTGCAATTTGTATGGGTAGTTTTGTTAAGAGCTACAGAACATGACTATTGTTTTCTGGCTAAATTATGTCCCACCTTTGCAGAATCCTCTAGGAGGCCCTGTAAAATGCATGTGGGCAACATAGAATTTATGATGTAATTTTATCACAGAAATCCATTTACTGAGGTGCTGAACTTGTTTATAACAGGATTAATTGTACCATGGTCTAATAGATCTTTTTAGCTGAAGAACAGCAAACTCTCCTTAATTTTATTTGTACTGCTTTTTCCTTAGAAGAATCCTTATTTGATATTTTAAGCTTCCTTTGCCTTAGAAGTGTATTATGCAGGTTGTTGGTGGGGTAGGGCAAACATTATTCAAAAGTTAAAACTACTTTTCCAAGGAAAAAAATCTGCATATGCAAATTTTTAATAACTATTGGCAAATTATTTAATGTACTCCTTTCCTATCTGTTTCCTTCAAAACTTCCTTGACTTCTAAGGAAGAATTCTCAAACATATAAAACAGTGACAAAGAGATTACTTTCAGACAAGTATCACAATTTTTATGTAAAATGTCTCAATGAACAAACAAGTTTTTCCTATATTTCTTTGCAAACAGTGTGCATGGTATTAAATTTAAGATATTTTTATCATCCCATTCATCTCTTTCTCAATGTCCTCAGGAGTCCAGGGCCTGCAATCTCCTGACACAAATAAGAAATATTTCAAGATAAAATTTCAGAAGCAAACAAAAAAGATATTTTAATATTTCCGTTATATCTTTTTTTACTCTTCCTTGGGGCTCAGCATCAAGCAAGATTTGGCCCCAAGTCATGGAGATTTTAGGCAATAGTTTCCCCATGCTTAAATTTTAAAAGTAGTTGCCATAGCAACTGCCAGACACAGCATATGGTGTGTCTGTTACCTCCAAGATAACAGAGCAAGTTCTAAAGAATTTTCTTTACAATATGTTATGAACCTTTGTACTTTTTACAATTTTTCAGAGTGCAGTATAAGGTACTGTTGTTCCCTGACATTCTTTTCAAGTTGCATGCTCATTTTGTAATTCTCTCTTTCATATTAAGGAAATATTTCCCTCTCTCCTTTGTATTTTTATTCACCCAATATTAAGAAAAAAAAAAGAAAGAATTAAGTAGGGGAAAGGAGACATCTATTAAGTTCAGTCTAAAGATTCTATTCAGTTTTGCTGCAGTGTTCCCCTTCCTTCACACTGACAATACAAAAGACAAAAAACAGAAAAAGACACAAATCTTATTAAAATTCCTCTGCTATAAAGGTGCTGGGCATGCAGACATTTTGTGGAACTTTATCCAGCCTTCAACCCTTTGACTCTCATACCTGCCCAGCTTCTCATCGCAAATGAAGAATTAGTATCTGCACAAAATGTCCTCAAACAAGAGGAACTCAGAAACACACCTGTCACCTCTTGTTTGGTACATATTACATGCCCCTTGGATAGCAAAGACCTGTGTTGCAGACCCTCTTCCCAAATGGTTTGTCTCTGCTGTGTGTAGCTCCTGAAAAGAAAACCCCTAGGACAGCTTGTAGTTGGGATGACCTACCTACCTTCCTCCACACACTGAGAGGATCCCACTGTCCAGCAGAGCTTCCAGCAGTTCCACCTTTCAGTGCTTGGCTTGCTTTGCAGAAGCCTATGCAGACTCAATAAATAAGGGAAATAGATCTTTATTCCTCCTTCTGCACTTTTCTGGTTGTATAGAAGGAGACAGGATTAAAATAATAGTTACTAGGATACATAATAATGTTCTGCTCTATAATTCTCTATCTCATGAGTCCTTCATTCTGACAACTTTCTGCAATTCAGGCACTCTCTGCATAAATCTTCTAAAAAATTAAAAAATAAAACTCCGCCACAAAACAATATGTAAGAGTACACGTTTAATTCTCCCTCTGAGAAGAAGTTTAAACACTTCACTTCACTTAAGGAACAACTACAAGATGCTGGCACTACTCTGATGAAGACACAAGATAATGTAAGAACAAAGTAAAATATTTAAAAGAGGACTTGACATCTTTGTGGGGTTTTTTTCTTTTATTTAGTCTTCCTTTACCACGGTTACTTCTCAAGGGAGGGTTAATAATTCTGTAATTGGATTGAATGTAGTTACTTTCAAGTATTACTTGCTTTGAAAGAAATGCTTATATTTATTTAACAAGATGCATGGTTCATTAGAGCAATTTACAGTGGAGTTGTCCTATTTTGAAATCCTATTTCGCTGCCTGGTCAAGGGGAGAGAGAGACTAAAGAGCATAGTAGCAGGTACTATTTCTGGGCAATAGCTTTCTGTGTAGCTTTCAGTGAAGGCTGGATGATTCTGCTGTGGGGAAAAAAGAAGACATTTTTGCTGTTAAAAAAAGACTAGTGACAGTATTTTTTCTCCTAGTGATAGTAGTTGAAATTAACTAATAACCATAGTTACAGTAAAAGCAATGGTAGGAACTTCAGATTTTTGCTGCTAAATAGCATGTAACAGAGAAGGAGGGTCACGTGTGAGTTGCACCTCATCTGGGTCATGTATTATCAATTTATTAGTCTGAAGCATTTAAGAGACAAAAATTACTCAAGGTGTCCTGACTGATTAAGGGATGGTGAGAAAAATACGATAAATATGTTACATTTTTAAAAAATATTGTATTTATTACTTATAATGTAAAAATCATGATGAAATGAAAATTCTATAATGTAGGAAGACATAGCTGCCACTTGCCATGCCTCACTTTTATTTGTGCTGTAGACAATAACAGGGTTAGAGTTACTTCAATACCCTTGAATGCCATGTTTCTCTTAAATTGTAATTTCGTGGGTTCTTATGGCTTAGTTTGCCTTGCCAACTCCTGCATAGCATTATTTGTTGCATTGGACATACACTCAACTTTAGGATCCCCACAACTTCCTAAAGAAACACTTATTCACTTCCTTCTTCTGCGAAAACCTCTTTCCACTTAATTCTGATTTTTTCTAGTTCTGTTCTTAGCAACCAACCAACAGTCTCCACAAACACTGACCAGCTGTACGAGCCAGTCACTGGGCCACACAGTGTACAAGAAGAGGCTGAAAGAAGCAGGTCATTCAGTCCTGAGAAGAATAAAAAATGGGAGATCTTGGTGACCTTCTTGCTGTCTTTGACTACTTACTAGGAGGATATGGAGGAACAGAAACAAAGTCCGTCTAGAGGGCACATTATAGGATGGGAGTTGGTGAGCATAAATTGCAATATGGCAAATTCCAGCTAGATCATAGGAAAAATATTTTCATCATAGTCAAACAATGCAACAGGTTTCCAAAAAAAGTTGTGGCATTGCTACCACTCAAAACGCAATCAGGCAAAGCACTGAGTAACCTAATTAAGTTGGTGCTGCTTTGAGTGGGGCCAGATGACCTCAAAAGTTCTCTTCCAACCTAAATTATGTTGTGATTCTGTGATTCCATTCAGTTCGGGGGAGCTCAGCAGGCAGCGTTTGCCATCGAAAAAACTGCTCTCATTGAAAATCTGAGTATGTCTGACAGAATAGGTCCCTCTTAAAAGTGAAAGGGTGTAGTTTGTTCCACAGAGGGAGAGGTTGGTATTGGTCTTTTTTGGATGGCTTTTTTCTTTATTAGAATAGAGTATGTTGAATTTAGTAAAGCTATTTCTGGTGAAATTACAAATAGCAGAGGATCAATTCCTAAACATGAGTTCAACAAAAATAAAATAACTGTTAAATTTCCTTTCAGCATGGCTTATTCTATTTCAGGAAACATAGGCCCCAGTAAGTTATATGCAAAGCCCCTCTATAATTAAGTGTAAGCGAAGTATATCACTACAGTGTATTAGTGACTTAATAGAAACATATTTTCCTCTGAAATGGTTATAAACAGGCACCATAACCTCATTTTTAGCTTTTTTTTCCATATTATAAATTCATTTTTCTCTTTGCAAAATGTCACTTCCTTTCCAGCAGGTTAATCCCAGGAGGTCTGGTAACTACAATTACTCCATTTAAATATTCCACAGATCTGTCAAGACTCAAAAGAATTCTGTAGTGTCAGTTTAAATATAAATATATATAATTCTAGTTAATAGTCCTCCCTTCAAGTCTGTTATGAAAACTGTATTACTAATTCAGAATGTGTGTGATGTTGTGTATGTATGCAGCATTTGTTGCAGCATTTTCATTGATTTATTGGTTAAAAAACCAACGATACTAACGTCAACATGTCAATGACCTCATGCAGAAAATAATGATTTTCATGGATTAACTGGTCTATTAGGTTTTTTTTCTAATTACTCAAGGAAAAAGCACCAGAAATTTCTTAGCTTTTCATACAGAGAAAGCTGAAAATGTGTATACTACTGTACAAATACCAGCAAAATGTATTTGATGCTTTTCATGTCTATAACATTTCCATCTAAAGAAAATACTTACATTTACCAGTGACCAGAACTTATCTTTTTTTTCTTGGTGGGTGGTAGAGAGGTTTGGAGAAGTTGACAATTTTCTGCTACCTTATAAATAGCCTGAAAGGCTATACAGTTAAATGGCTTTAAAACTAAAATTGTGATCTTAATCAAAAATAGAACAAAAATAGTTTATTTTCTGTAAGTTTAATGTGCTTATCAGGTGTTTATGTATTTATCCTGCTGCCTTCACAAAACAGGTAGAAGTGTATCTGTTTTTACAACAAAAGTTTCAGAGTAGCAGAACGAATACTCTTATGCCCAGTAAACACAATACCAATGAATAGTATTTTGAACCTTTTAATCTCCATGACAACCCACCTCAGATTCTTTAATAAAATGCCACAAACATACTCTTTTATAGACACCTACTATGTGTTCATAAATCTCACCAGTCTTGTGCATCTTTAAACCATGTATAATAATATTGATGTCTCTCTTGGAAAAGTAATGTCAGCACTCCAGCTAAAAACTTCCTTTGTATCCTTCTGCTTATATTAACTGTTGAATAAACAGTTCAGTTGAATAAGAAGACAAAGAGATACATACAAAATACAGCTCCAACACAAAAGAACATTCCTCAAGTTTGGCAGTCATTGGGAAGAATACCTGATATAGAAATAAATTGTAAAAATTACTTCAAATATCTACACACCAGAATCACAATCTGCACAACAGAACTCTACACAGTACTTTTTCTGTCTCAGAGGGGAAATAATTGATTTAAATATTATATGTAGAGTGCTCAGCAAGCCGTGTGAGTAAGGAACTAATTATTGATATGAGTCACATACTGATGTAAATGTTGCTTATGTTAATGCTTGAAAAATCATGACAAATGTTTAAAAAACTGTCTCAAGACCAAAGTTCAATTTAAGCCACTCTGGGAAATGGGACATCACAGACATCCACCCATGTAAAGGAAACAGATACCCACTGCCATTTGCTCAGCATTCACAAAATTCACCTATTGCAGCCCATTTTCTGTCCTGTTTTGTGTTTTCTGGACTGGTTCCTTGGACCACCCATGCTGCCACAGCTGTATAACACACGTGCTGGGGACATGCATGGCATTGGTGCAGAATGCAGTATTGTCACAAATGAAAGAACACTGTATGCTCAGGCCTGCCAAACTTTTATATGCATGGCCTGAATGGCTCACCCGAGCTGCAACCCACATCTCCTACAGCCTCTGTCTTTGAAGGGCAGCATGCCCCTGGCCCCAACCCTCTGGAGCCTCCACTCCAACACATCTTGCCAGCATCTTCACATAACCTGTGAAAATACCTAACACCCCTACCCAACCACACAGACTTTAGCAGTCATGGTTAATAGCACATATTTTAAACACAATTTGTACCTGTTAAGCCACTCTGCAAAGTAATGGCAGAAGAACTGGGCAGATCTCTTTTTCGTGCCTTCTCCCAGTGTGTGTAAGGGTAGCCTAGCATCAGCATCAATTTTGGGAAAAGCACTTTTCCCAGCACACACAAGAAAAAAGAGAAGAGGAAAAAAAGGCAAAAGCAGCTTTCAGCTGTGGGAATCAGCCTTCTCTGTGGCACACCAGGCCATTTCTCACTTTGTCAAGAGTTTGCTCATCACAAGATGTTTTATTCCAGTTTGTATGGCCAGTGCACAGTAGATGACATAAAACACCTGTGAATCTCCCTGCCAGTCTGGAAATACAGGTGATAAACTCATCTGAGAGAACTCTGAAATACCACCAGATACCTTTTGTGATAGACATGAACAAAAATTCTCTGCATTTTCCTCTTCTCTGGTCCTTTCTACCATCCCAACACTGAACTCTACTATAGAACAACAGCATATTTATAGAGGAGCAAAGGCCACTTCAGCAAATCTTTATTTCCATGGTATGTCACAGAATCCGCAGGCCTTAGGATGGACTCAGGGCATGTTGAAGATCTTCAGCATGTATATGAATGGCTTGGTCCCTAAAAGAGTCTCAGAAAGCATTATGGATGCAGGGAAGTTGGCTCCCATACTTAGCTAGAAGACACATAACAGAATTGTGCTCCAGAAAATGTGAGGGAGCAGGGCAGGAGGGGCTCTTTGCTGTCGTGAAGTAACCAGCGCTGCACTGCTACTCTGCAGACATCCTCCAGCAGTAATCTAGCAGATACATTAACTCTGCCTATTCATTTAAGATTAACTGCAAACTGTATTAAACATGTCAGGTTTAATATCAGCATGAACTTCTGCTTTTACTTTAGGCGTCCATTCAAAAAAAAAAAAAGAAATCTTCCTGCAGTCCAAGTACATCTCCTATAATGTATCAATACTAACAAAGCTGCTTATCCAAAAACCTCCAGTGTGGTCAACTCCCTAAGTATAACTATCAATAGTGAAGACATATTGTGCATTCTTAAATGGCATTGCATTATACTATCTATTAAAGGTAAATTCCGTAAGTTTCATGGATAAGTGCCAAATTATTATGTTTATTTTCGGACTTCAGTACCTGAATTCTGCAGTCCATTTCACCACAAGCCAACCAAATTAGTTTGTCAAGATCTATTCCTCAAAATTTCTAGCTCTGTCCTGTAACCTCATACAATACTTTCCTTACTTTAGAAGCTGCAATATGAAACAGAAACTCATCTGTCTTTTAATTAGACATTTGTGCTCAGTCTGAACCTGCACAAAGGACAGAAAGACTAAAACCCCAAAAGTCAATTCTTTCCCTGAAGAAGACTTAAATATTTTCTCATACTAAAAAGGTTTCAGGGTGTTCGACTTTACAAGGCAAAATGAAACCTTCCTACAGAAAAGACCTTGAAAAAAACCTTGAAATTCTTCCTCTTCTAGCCTTTTCTTGCTGACGGTCAGTTGCATCACTTCCAGGTTTTCATTACCCACCCCCTCCATTAAAATGACAACATAAGTTGCCAAAAGAAATAATGTATAATGTTTCTAATCACCTTTCATGGATGTTCAACGCCATTCACAGTGTCAAAATACTATTGTTTTATTGTACTCTCTGTCTAGACTGAGCATCTAAATTTCATACCTAGAGTTTCCCTGAAATGCTTTATTTTTTAAGCCAGTGCGGGTGATGCCAAAAAGGGCTCAACTCCGTTATTTAGGTGCTCACTACTTAAACACAACAAAAAATAGAAGTTATCTTTTATCTGCATTTCTAAGATGTAGACAGCCCAAGGCTGGGGAGCTAGAGGCACCACTAGAGCATAGATCATTGTAGAACATAAACCTATAAAGACTAATCTTATTGTTGTCTCACTGTTTGTTTAAGGCACTGTTAAAAACAAATTAAAAGGACAGTGAGCTGGACTTCTTATGGCACCTAAGAGTAGATTAAGAAAGTCACAAGTTCAGAGACACTAACTCTTATTAATCATAATGAATATATATGCCACATTGGTAAAAACTTCATTTTAGATAAAAACCTCTGTGAAGAGATAGCAAAAAACTTCCATTGCCACCTGTGTTTCTAATGGAAATCTAATATGGGGACCACAGGTTTTACACGGAATTAGCAGAACTTTTGAGCTGACAAGACTCAGTGCAGGCTATTAGAAGATTTATCCATGAAACTCGTAGTAAAAATAAGGACCTTGTTCCTACTGAATGAGTTTCAGTTTTAAACCAATACTTCACTTTTCAACAAAAAAGGTTTTATCTGTTCATTTTATAACTACTGCATCCCAGTTAGTTTTCAAGTCAAAAATACTGCTTTGTCTAGGATCCTAATGACATTTACAAGACCTACAATTACATAAACAAAAGATACTTTACCATCTTTCAGTGTCTTGTCCTTGTAAAAATTACATACTACACTTCTACAGAAATGTATCTTTTCTTCTGTTTAGTTTATTACTTACAGAGAAGAAGTTTTACATATCTTTTTGTGTCTTGCAGCTGTAGTCTCTAAACTATATGCAGGTACTTTCAATGAAAAGAGAAAAAAAATATAGTGGGAATAGCTTTACTGTCATGTTTTTACTAGTGGGTGTGAGAAGTGATTTAACTTACAGGTACTGATTATTTAATTGTATTGATATAGAGCATAGAGCCTACCATGACTAGTGAATCATTCAGACTGACAAGAGGAGGTGTAAAAGCTCTTCTTGCTTCTATTCTGCCAAAGCCTTCCAGTTTTACAAAAGAAAAAGCTTTATTCACAGGTGGGGGTTACTAAGCCATTAAAGTTCTTGATAACAGCTATGAATGCATAAAACAAACACGTCAAACCCATACAGTATAAATCTGATTGGATAATCAACCAAACTATTCTAAGAGATGACTATATCATCAGATGCACAATATAGCTGACTCTGAGCCTACGTATGTTTTAAAAATATTCTTTGTAAACTTTACAAAACTAAGCATATATAATGTGTTCTATTTCATTTGTTAATGTGTGACCTTTATTCAACACATTTGTTATATAAACCCATTTAGTGCCTTGGATTGGAAAAGATACTACAAACTATTAAAGTTTCAGCTCCATCATGGTGTATGAAAGTAATTGTACTGTGTATTTTTAAACCTATAGCCTTGCAGCAGTAGTTGATTAAGAAAACTGAATTTAGTCTGCAAAATAATTGTTCTTTGGACAATACTTAACCAAAAATTAATATGGGTCAGCAGTGTGCCCTGACAGCCAAAAGGGACAATCGTGTCCTGGGGTGCATCAGGCAAAAGCATCGACAGTGGGTCATGGGAGGTGATTGTCCCATCCTACTCAGCTCCTCTGAATACTGTGTGCAGTTTGTGCACTACAATGTAAGAAGGATATTAAGCTATTAGAGAGGGCTATGAAGATGGTGAAGGGTCTAGAAGGGAAGCCATACAAGGAATGGCTGAGGTCACTTGGTCTGTTCAGCCTGAAGAAATGGAGACTGAGGGAAGACCTCATTGCAGTTACAACTTCCTTGTGAAGGGAAGAGGAGGGGCAGACACTGATCTCTTGTCTGTAGTGACCAGTGACAGGACCTGAGGGAATGGTCTGAAGTTGTGTCAGAAGAGGTTTAGTCTGAATATTAGGAAATTACTCTTTGCCCAGAGGGTGGTTGGGCACTGGAAAAGGCTCCCTGGAGAAATGGTGCCAGCACCAAGCCTGACAGTGTTCGAGGAACTTCTGGACAATGTTCTCAGGAACAAGGTGTGACTACTCTTGGGGACGGTCCTGTGCAGGGCCAGGAGTAGAACTCGATGATCCTTGTGGTCCCTTCCAACTCAGGATATTCTATGACTCTGTGAAAAATAATTAGCAGAATTTAGATAAATCTTCAGTCTGGCTTTCAGTGACCTGAAGAGAAAAAGCTACCTATAGATAGGTTTGAATATGACTGTGTTCTACAGTAATACTATAAAGGAATAATAGAGCTCAGATTTTAGAGATATAACAAAGCATAGGCTTTTGTATCAAAAAAAAGTCTATTTTTCTTATCTTCCTCATCAGTTTTATGTTTTTCACTAAACACAAGATGATGAAAAGCAAGCAAGTAAGGGATTCACATAAATCCCTTAACTTTTTTCAATAAAATTTTATAAGGATAATCAAAAATACACTGCAAATCATCTGCTTTCTTTAAATAGCTATAATTTTATTATTTATAGCCAACAATCGATTTTGATATTATACTTTTCCCATTTTTTCCTATAGAATTTTAATAATACATACCTTTCTGTTTGTGTGGGTTTTTCACTATGTAGCATATATATCCAAAATTTTTATCTTCTATTTGTAATATCATTAATACTTACTTTATTAGTATAATTGAATCTTCTAGGAATCTGGGCAAAAGTAATATACTGAAGGCATTAGCTAATGTGCCTAGTAACACAAATATTAACTGTAAGATTAGCGTTTTATTTGTATTAGTTTTTTTCTTGCTATTAAAAGAAGAAATAGAGTAAGGTAAAAGGTGTATTAGAGGAGATTCAGTGCTGGTAAAAGAGTTGTGAATGAGTGATCATATTCACTAAAATGCAAAAGAGTTCCTTTTAAGTACTGTCATGTACTTGTTTTGCCAGAAATGAAGTAGGTTCTTCAACAAATTACTAAAAATCTGCCTCGTACCTGTTTTCCAAGAAAAGCAATGTTGTTGAAGGGAAACCTTATCTCCCTTTTTCATTTCATAAAAAAGATAATGGGTCTGTCTGCAGGCCAAAATCCTCAGAAAATGAAGTTGAGAACGGTTGTATATTCTGCACATCTTCATAAGTGACATATTCAGAAGTGGCCCACTGGAAGAAAGCTGACACGTCTAGACAACTCTTTAGTGAAAACATGTTTGATTTTATGGAATAAAAATGAATGATATTTTTGACTGGCTAGCTGTCTTCAGATAAGGAAGCTAGACTATACCAAATCATGCAACATGAAAAAATTATTACAGCAATCCTAGTCAAAGGTGACCTTTGCAGATCCTGATAGAGGAATCTTTCTGCTTGCAAATTTAGCACAATTTTCTCCTAAAAACTGGGATTTCATGATTGTTGATGGTATCCAAGTTGCTTTTCAGAATAGTGCATAACAGTATTTTTATTTAAACATTAACTAAAGTTGTAAGTCTGGCAATTCACCCTATTTATCAATTTCTAATTAATAAAAGGGATAAAAACACTAGAATTGAACTTACTCTTTGAAATTACAGGATTAAGAATAACTTGGAGACATGAATAGGGAAAGTGAGCACTGACACAAGATGTTGTAAGCCTGGTAAAGATTTCTATTAAAATATTGTTATTCAGCATCAAATTGTAAAAAATCTTTTTACATGAGGTGAAAAATCATAGAATTGTAAAGCTCAAAGAACAGATAATGCAATTATAACAAGATACAGGTGAGCTACTTAAATTATCATGTTCCACTTAACTGAGTGTTCATAATCATTTTGCAACTCTTATTATATCGAGCGCTGGAGAATAATTTAGAAAATCATTGACTCCATCTAGTGGTAGCTTTCTGTAATTTTCACTTGCAATTCTGCTTCAGGAGAGAACTCAATTCCAAATTTTGTTACAAGCCAAGCAACAACAGATAACAACAATGAAGAAAATCAATTGGTAGTAATGCCCACATCTCTTCCAAGAACAATGCTCAAAATATTCTGCAAAGAAAGTCAGCATTGTTTTTTGCATACTCTTAGCTTGGGAATCTGCAAGGGGGAAATGAGACAATTTTGGCCAGTGCCAGAATGTGGACAAGAATCAGCTTCTCCAGCTACAGGGTTGTCCCTCAGAGAACCAGGATGAGGGAGACAATCTTTCTCCATAGGTGTCTTTGCCTCACGTCCTCAGTAGACTAATGGTGACTGATAAAATGAAATGAAATTAAATTAAATGAAACGTAATGAAATGAAATTAAATCATATTTTTCGTTTTTATAACTTAGGGAGGAGAGCCATATCACTGCAGCCACCACCTTAGTCATTACAAGTAAGCACATTTGCATCCCACTGACAGGATACAAAGATTCAGACTTCAGAACGTGTTCTGCTTACTTAGACTCCACAATGTGCAATTGAATCGAAGTGGCACCATGACATGAAGAAATTTACACTGCCACTTCCCAGTGATCTACCCTAGTCCATAAAAAAAAGGAAAAACAGAGAAACAAAAAAACTAAAACAAACCAAAAAACCACCACCAAACCCAAACAACAGATCAAGTCCCCAGGGCAATAACTGCAATTTCTCAAAAGCATTTAATCCAGTAGAAGTAATTTTGGCTATTGTTGTTTATATAACAACTAAAATATAAGTATGCTTGAGAAGTCTGAAAGATGTAGAAAGCTGTATGCACCGGGCTGCCATATGTTTATTCAGGGTCAATGAAATGAAAATTAAGTCCATAGTGATCAGAATTAAAGGAACTACAGAGAAAAGTGGTTTTAACATTTTGAAGGTCTGGGGCTTTGTGGGAGTGTGGACATTAAAAAAAGGTTAATTTTTATTTCTAATTTTAAAATTAAAATCATTAAAATTAAATAAATTCAAGCAATATGGTGGACCTCAGGAAGGAGTTCCTGTATTCATCTCCAGAGTTTCCATGACAGGGCAACAAAAATGTCACAAATACTGTTCTGTTCTATGTAAAATCAAAAACATTTGCCAATTAATAATTCAGAAAGCTATGAATAAATTTTGAACTGGTCTACAACTATGAGAAAAATAACAGTTACTGAAAGAAATAAACATGATTCTATAAGCACAATGGTTGGAGTGCAACTCCAGCTTGATCTGATTAAAACTGCCTTGTAAATCATAGTCTGCACAGCATTAACACCTGTGACACAGCAAAGGATTAGCACCACAGTGAACTGGGCTTTCAGAGCTAAAATTTTGAATGCTGAAAGCATTCACTGGTGAAATTACCCAAAGATTACTTTGAGTGAGTAAATTAGGCAAACAGAGTGGTCTCTTAAAAGCAGCATAAACAGTACACATCCTTAAAGGTCACATATCCTCTGCTGGTTTTAATCAATCACAGCTGATTTGCAGAATTTCTACACCTAAGCCCTCTCCCACTCTGACCTATCTTCCTTTGACAAGATTACTAATGAAAATTCACTAGACTGAAGAAATTTTTAGCTACTAGCATTCCTTCTCCCAAGCCATTATGTTCAGTGTTCAATACATTGCTTCCAGGACAAGGTAGTGGTATTCCACATGCTGCCCTTGTCAACACCTGTGGATGAACAGAGCATCTTTAATTAATTCTCTAGACAACTGAGAGTGACTCTGTAGCTAAAAATTGTAGGTAAAAAACGCTGGAATTTCATAAAATAATTATCTCTTAGACATGATTATCAAAACAAAAAAATAGAGTAAAACTTTTCCTCAAATTTTCAAGTAATGGAGATTCAGGCTGACTTCAGATCTTCGTATGAGCTAACTGCAGCCTAGCAAAGGGTCTGTCACTTAGGATATACACCCTCTACAGAACCTCACTAATAATTTGGTATAAGTAGTTTGATATGACAATGAGCTCACTTCTGACTGTTCATAAATGAGATGCAGACCAACACAACAAATGCAGAACTTGAAACTAATATAGTAACTATATTTTTCATTGTCAGTGATGCAGCAAACAGAGCTGTAAGAAATCCATCTTATTAATGTATTAAAAATATCAATGTCCGGTACTGGCACTTTTCTATTTGCCTTTTAAATTATGCCATAGACATGGTCCACAGTGCATAGTTCTAATACTGTGGTCTTATAGCTCTATATTAGAACCTTCTTCTCCTGTTACACCTATACCTTAGAGAAAGGAAAATGGTCTGCACCAACCTTTGAATAGGAATAATTTCCCATGCTTCTAGTTAGAAAACTATCTATTTTATAATAAAATTCTTCATTTGTAACTACTGGTATTTTTAAAAAGAATAAGGGCTGTTCTCTCTTGATAGTGATCCAATAAAAGAATATATTCAAGCTATTAAGTAATCTCCTTTTGTCTAGCCAATTCTAAGATCTTTGGTAATTTGCAGAATATGAGAAGTATGGATAATCATGGATTGTGGTAATGAGTTTCGGCTCTAAATTTCTGCAATGAGGTAACCCTTTGGAGACAACATCTCAACCTAAACTACTTCTGTTGTCCAAAGTTCTTTCTCTATAGAATAGAGGACAGTAAATTAAACACAGAATCCTTATGTAAGTGTACCACAGCTAAATTCAGGTGTAGAATATATCATAATCATTAAAACAATCAAGATTTCAGGTTGTATAGCCATTTCAGAGTGGAGAATTTAACCTCATCTCAGCACTTGAGAAGAAATAACAGGTTTAAGATCAACATTCCTTTCTCTGTAAATACAAAAGAAGATAATGATAAAAAATACAAAATTCAAGACTCAGACTCATTTGTCACCAGTGAGTAATGCTTCCTTGGCTGCTCTTCATACATCTAGTGTTTTCGTTACATGTATCCACAAACTTAGTAAGAGCAGTGCACAGGTCCTTCCCCACAGACTCTTTATTGATGCAAAAAAAAATGTAGTTATTGTAACCCCCTGATACCTTCCTGCTTTCCACTTGTGGTGGGTTGCCCCTGGATGCCAGATACCCACCAAAGCTGCTCTGTCACTCCTCTCCGCAACTGGACAGTGGAAGAAAGAAAATATAACAGGCTCATGAGATGTGATAAAGACCACGAAGAAACACTCACCAAATACCTCCACAGGCAAAACAGACTCAGTTTGGGGATATTTATTACCAATCAAAATCTGAGCAGGATAATGATAAGTAAAACAAATCTTAAAATGCCTTCCCTTCACTGTTCCCTCCTTCAAGGCTCTACAATCTTTCCCTTTCCCCTCCCAGCCCCTCACCGCTTGGTGGCTCAGGGAGACAAAGAATGGATGGTCAGTTCATCAGACATTGTTTCTGCCACTGCTCAGTGGCAAAGAAGTCTTTCCCCTGCTCCAGTGTGACGTCCCTCCCACAGGAGATGATCCTCCACAAACTTCTCCAGTGTGAGTCCTTCCCACTGCATACAGCTCTTTATGAACTGCCTGCCCCAGAGTGGATCCACTACAGGGTCACAAGTCCTAATAGGAAAGCTGCTCTAGCATGGGCTTTTCTTGATGCTAATATCTTAGGAGTCAGAAATAGTTAACAATTTTCCCAGAGAATTACTGGCAATGGGAAGGGGGTTATGAAATAGAGTCCCACTTTATTGTTGCAAAATGGGGAATATGTAAAAATTTTCTTAAGAAAAATTTATTTGATTTATATAAATTCAAGCCTAATCAACAAGAAAGAAGATTTAATCCATTAATCAGATAGCAGCTAACAAGGAAGCTCTAAGTGATGTCCATGAGTTGGAAAAGTTACTTGTTGGCCTTGTTAAGGTTTAGGGCTGGACATGCTTCAGTGATCTCAAACCTAGGGGTAGATTAACAAAGTTTGGGAAGAATAGTGTACCACTGAGAGTAGACACAAAGAATACAGAATTTACAGGCCACAAGGACATTTGTCAGAGCTTCCACGATGAGGAAGAAACTAATGAAGCCAACTCAGCAATTGTGCTGAAATCAGCTCCAACGGGGTAAAAGGTAATTTTGGCAGGGTGAGATCGTGATCACCCACTCACCACCGACTCAAGAAATCCACCGACTCAAAAGAAGAGAAAGCCTGAACAGGTGGACTAAATAGCATGAGAAGCAAGAGAAAACTAATTTATAAGTGAACTATGTAACTTGTACCCAATGAAAAATAATGCCTTCATTTGTTAAGATGTATAAATAGTAAAATGTTTTGATACTTGGTGTGCTTGATTTGTGGAAACTTCCACCTTGCACCCTGCACAGAACAATGTCTCCTTTTTAAACTAGACTCTATATCTGTATTTAGAGAGCTTCTAAAACTGGCAACACCCTCTCCACAGGTCCACAATTCCCTGCCAGGAGCCTGTTGAAGTGTGGGCTTTCCAGAGGGTTACAGCCCTCTTTCAGGCACACATCTGCTCCAGCATAGGTCTTCTCCACGGACTGCAGGTGAATCTCTGCACCCCTGTTGACCTCCACGGGCTGCAGGGGCAAATCCTGCTTCACCATGGTCTGCACCACAGGTTGCACGGGAATCTATGCTCTGTTGCCTGGACCACCTAATCTCTCCTTCTCCACTGACCTTGGTGCCTGCACAGTTGTTCCTCTCACATATTCTCACTCCTTTCTTCCCTGGATGCATTAATATTTGCAGAATAACTCTTTTTTCCTTCTTAAATATGTTATCACAGAGACATTGCTACCATCGCTGATTGTCTTGGCCTTAGAGCTGACTGACATTGGCTCTATTGGACATGAGAGCAGCTTTTGGCAGCTTCTCACAGAAGCCGCCCCTGTGGCCCCCCTTATCTCCCTCCAAAATCTGAGTGCAAACCCAATATACACTGAAGTGAAAGAAATTAGTAGAGGGATCACTGAGTCCATCACCATTTTTCTTCTGCTTTTGTCAGACTCCAGAACTAATCTTTTGTGATGAAATTCCTGTATTAGCATCTGAATCTTTTTTAAAGACATGAAGTGTTAGAAATCAAGAAAGCTGCCTTGCGCATTCTGGATGCTGGAGGTGGGATCTTTATTCATATGTAAGTCAAAGGCACTTGCACTGCACAGGACTGTTACTGTACTCTGGACTAGTATTTCTGTCTTGCCTGTGTCTGATGAAAACAAAATGTTTGCTGGGTGCACTAAAGGATGCTTCACTAATGGCCCTGAAGGCAAAATTAGCATCTTGATTGACACAGTTAAACACAGTGTTCTTGAAAAAATATGTATTCTAAAAATCCAAATAACTCAACTTTGTCAGGGCAGATTCCTTTTAGGTGTTTGAAGATTTGTCCTGTGTCTGTAAAAATTACAAGGAACTTAACCATCTTAGTTGTGAATGATGTTCAGAGCATCAGTATAAAAGGAAAAGAAAATATTATTTGCCTGGATATTAGGTGAAAGGAATTTAGAGTCAACTCTTAATGACAGTTAGCCCTTGATGACCGTTCAGGAATGTGTTTCCAAATGCTTCCATGTTTTCCAAAACCTGGGGCTCTTTCTGGCTTTCTCATAGAAGATCATCAAAAGAATTATAAGTCCTAGTCTACTAAGAAAGAAAAACTGGTACTAATCACCTCTGCCATAGGGATCTCCATGAGTTTTTGGCAGAAGTAACATGCTAAGGAGGGAACAGATAAAAACTTTCAGTAAGATTAAAAAAAAAAATCATCATCTAATGTACACTTTTGATTAGTTTCAAGATTTGAATATTGACTGATTTCTGGGTCCACTGACTGCTCCCTCATCTGAATCTTCTTGCATGGCTTAAAGTAACCTGTTTTACTCTTCACTGACATGAAATTGTTCAGTTTTTACTGGATGAGTAAGCTGACTACAGTCTATCCAACTTTGAAATACTTCTGGTTCATCAGATTTCAGCTAAGTTTGCTTACTTCTACTTATTTATAAAACATGTAAGATTTCCACAATAAATGAAACAGAAAATACCAGCCCTTAAAAAAACAAGCCCTACCCACCTTTAAAATAAGTCTTCATGTAAATGCTCAAAGAAAATGTTTTATACTCTACTTAACCTCTTTAGATAAGATTCTTGCCTGAGGTGGATTAGGAATTTCATGAAAGACTACTAATCCCCTAAATTATGTTAAATATTTGTATGCTTAAACAAACATCTCAAGAAACATTAACCCATTTTAAAGGTTTAAGAAATACTGGGAGACTTAAACATGCAAAGCACTAAGCGACAATAGAATATGAAAACATTTTCCCCACTAACTATTTTCCCTAAAGCTACTTACTGTGCAAAATAAGATACAAATTTTTTTGGAATATTTTGTAAGCCTCTGGACCAAAAGTATTTCTCTTTAGAGAAACTAATTCAGAGAGCTGAGAGAGCTATGCAAGACCACCTCTCATTAAGACCTAACAGTGTTCTCCTGTCCTTTAAAATACAGGATGTATCTCACTCTTGGCTGGCTATTTGCATCTTAATCAAATACTTCATGAAGTATCATCAGCATCACCCACAATCTGCAATCAGTGACTCTACAAAATGCTTTCTGCAAGATAAGTATTAGCTGGCATTTAAATATAACTTTCAAACATAAAACAAAACATGGACTATTCAAGTAAAACACATTTGCATCTACAGGTTTGATGTTCTTTTGGATTGGAAGAAGTGGAAGGGTTTTTTGACTCTTTACAGGATGAAAAAGGAAAAAACTTTTAAAGTTTTTTTAATGAACCTGAAAATCTCAATAGACTAGCAAGTGAAGAAACAGAAATATATAAACTACAACGGGTCGTCAGATGTAGAGAGATCATTTTAAGTGCTTTGTCAGCTTCAGGAAGGGTAACTGATACAGTGTGTGTGAACTGCCCTGGGCAGAGCATTGACTATGGATCACAGTGTCCAGATACATCAAAAGAGAAGCACCATTTAAACTTTTAGCTTGGGAAGGAAAAACTGTGAGCAATTTAGCTTATGTTCCACCTGAAAAGCTGAGGAGTAGAACAGTGTTGCTGCATTTGTACAGGCACATTTATCTCCTGACCTGGAATGGACACAGCAATGCAGGTAACAGGTGAGCTCTGCTCACTTACCTGCTGCTCACATACCTGCTGGTTATCAGAGCAACCCAGTACCAGGAAACCTGTGAGGAAATTCCTGCTGCCAAGAGATGGTGTGTTTGAGCTTAAAAGACACAGAAAATGCAGAAATGACTTCATATCGAAAGATTAAAACCAAAACCAGAAAATACAATAGGGGAGAACTAACAGAAAAACCACTTCTGTTTTGTGGTAAATAGTGAGCTACTACTGTTCAAATGGTTATGTGAGAACAAAAGAACAACAGCCCAGAATTAAAAAAAAAAATAAAATTAAGGTAACCTGGCCATCTTTCTTCTAAAAACAATTAAAGAATAAGGGCCTTATTAGTTTGGGCGGGGGGCCGTGTGTGTGTATTTTATTAATACATAACCATGTGAATTGAGTATAACATGCTGCTATCATGGATAGGTCCTAAGAACTTTATAAGCCATGCCACGACTGAGTATCTGCATATGTGATTTGGAGTTTGAGACAGCCTATACTTCAGAATTTTAGAGGAGACTGTACTCCCTGTCAGAGTTTTGCATAAATACAGGTAAATGTTTCAGGCTGTCTGATCAAATAAAAAAAAATAAAATGCCATAAACCCCAGGAGAACACACAGATACATTCAAATGTTAAATCTTGTTTGATAGCTTTTTCTCCCTTATGTATAGGACTTACCTGAATGACTGACAAAGACTGAAATGTAACAAAAATGTTCGGTTTTTTTTCTGAGAATAATAATTTTTATAAATCTAACAGAACAGCTGGACCAAAATGAAATATTCTGAATTTGGACCCTAACTATATTCAGCAGGGAAATAATGGTATATATTAAAGAAGATGGAGATAGTATAATAACAACACTCTATTCAGTAGACCATTACTTCGGACAGTTATCCAGAATGGGGCAGACTGGGGTCAGACTCTCAAAAGACAACATTAAGGCTTGTCATTCCCACTGGCAGTGTGACAATTCCATTTTTATATTAGAATAGTCAGCAAGACAGAGAGACTACAGACAAGAATGATACTCTACACTTCTTGAAAATATGCATTTGAATATACATAGGAGAATGGAAGCTATTCTGAATTTTTCATATAGCAGGTAGGTTGTTCCTGGATAAAATGAAAAATCCACCATACTGAGGAACACTCAGGAAAATCAATGTAATTTCTTAATCTTTTTTTTTCTTATTTTTTATTTAACGAGCAAACAATTACGTAGATTTGTCTATCTTTCCTCCTGTTTCACATCCACGGATATCCTTCCTTTTTTTTTTTTTTTTACAGAAGTATGCACTGCAAGGATATCTGATTAATAGCTGTTTAATATGCAAGACTTGGGCAACACATAGAAGTAGCTAAGCCCCAGATACTCAAGTCCAGGAGGTAACAGAGACAATGACAAAGACCAGGAATCTCGGGCCACTGATGGGCCATTGAAGGAACCACTCAGCCTGGAGATTAAACCGAAATTTTCTAACTGATGCGCGAGAAAGAAGATTATCACAGGGTTTTTCAGGAAAGAAGCAACTCATTATGGGATATTTTAGGGTACTTGTATGATTGCGCAAAATGCGTTATGGGATGTTTAGGGGAGGGGGTGTGATGAAGGCACGTTGCGAACTCCAAGCTGTTGAGCAGGGTGAGTAGGGTGAGACCCATGACTAGTGCGGGCTTGGGTCTTTGGGTCTGGGGGTGCTGCGGAGGCTCCGAGTTCACTGCCTCGTTCCCAGCGGGAATGAAGCTCTGCGCCAGGTGCTGGAGAGACCTGCCCGTGTACGGAGGCGGCTGCGGTGAGAGCTCTGCAGGGACACTGTCCATGGACGCGTATTGGACCGACTCCGCGCAGCATTCCCCCTGGATGGGCATGGAGATGCAGCAGCCCAGCACGGCTGGACAGGGAAGGCGTGTCCCAAAGCCGCTGGAACGAGCAGTACCCCACCAGAGGCATTCAGATGGAAAACACGAAGACAAACATCAGATATAAAGCTTTAGTTGAGAAACTCCATCTACTGCATCAAATGCCACTGTGTCCACATGGGTTTCCCATCAGCTATGGGGAAAGCGGGTGAGCACTGCGGCCTCATGCTGGAACAGCTTTAGACCCTTTGAGAACAAGCTGCACAAGACCGCAATAGTTAAAAAAAACAAACCAAAAAATCAAACCAAAACAAACCCCAAGCTTTCTTAGGGAAAACCACTCCCTGTTTCCCTAGACAGGAACCGCCCAACAGACCCGCGGCGCAGCTCCCGTCCGAGTCTCGGAGCCGCCCCGGCCCGCTCTGCTCCTCCCGGGACGGGGCGGGGCCGGCACCGCTTCCGGCGGATGTTGGGGTTTGAATCGGCCGTCGGTTGGGGCGCGCCGGTGAGTGCTGGGGGGTCCGCGCGGGGCGAGAGCCGGGCAGTGCCGAGCCGTGCCGCGCAGTCTGTGCGGGGGCGAGAGCCGAGCCGGGCAGTGCCGAGCCGTGCCGCGCGGTCTGTGCGAGGGCGAGAGCCGGGCTGGGCCAGGCTAGACAGTGCCGAGCCGGGCAGTGCAGAGCCAAGCCGGGCAGTGCAGAGCCAAGCCGGGCAGTGCAGAGCCAAGCCGGGCCGGGCAGAGCCGGGCCGGGCAGTGCAGAGCCTAGCCATGCCGGGCAGTGCAGAGCCAAGCCGGGCCGGGCAGAGCCCTGCCGGGCAGTGCAGAGCCTAGCCGTGCCGGGCAGAGCCGTGCCGAGCCGAGCCGAGCCGGGCATTGCAGTGCCATGCTGAGCCGAGCCGTGCAGGGCAGTACCATGCGGAGCTGGGCCGGGCGGGCAGTGCCGAGCCGAGCCGGGTAGTGCCGTCCCGTCCCGCCCGGCCGAGAGGGAGGAGCCCCTTCCCTCGCCCAGCGAGGAGCGGCGGCCTCCCGGCGCAGACTGCGGGCAGTCGGCGCTGCCTGGCCCCGCCGCTGTATCTCATAACCAGCCAAAGGGAGCATCTTTCCCCGTCCCGTCACGCTGTCGGGAGGAGGAACCGGCGAGCGGCGTCCCGGGCAGACCCGGCCGTGCAGCCGCGGGCGGGGGTCGCGGCTCAGCCCCCCCCTGGATCCCGATCGGCGGACCCTCGGGACGGGGCGGGATGCGAAGGGACGGGCCTGTCTCGGGACAGGGCGCCGGGGAGGAACCGGCGGGTGAGCCGGAGACCCCGCCGTGTAAATTCGGGACACGAAGGGCGCACGGGTGGGCTCCGGGAGAGTTCCTTTGTTCCTATGCCGGGGATACCACGTGTGCCTGATACCGTCGCTCGTGGGGTTGTTTTTGGTTTTTTTTTCGTTTTCCATCGTTAAAGTCTTGAAACACCTTACGCCCCGGAGCAGTTAAATTTAGCAAAACCTGAATGCCCACTCGCAGGACTTTCACAGCCTATTTAGGCAAAGTAGACACCCATTAGTTACACTCTTTGTAGATACTGGGCGATAATGTGTTCCCTCTCGTCTTGCGAGGAGACTGATTGGGAATTCCGGTGTTCCTGGGAGAAGCCCTGTAGCACTTGTGTATGGCCCCTCAGTGGTTGTTCTCGCGTTATCACTTAACTTGTAAATTTGAACTTCGGGTTCATTTCCCTGAAAGAATTCAAGAAAAGTAGAAGGAATTGCAGGTGCGGGTGGTATAGTGATTTCCCCCCCTGTTTTGCTGGAGCCTCGGAAGGTGGTTTTCTTGTCTCCATTCACGTACAGGTAGGGTTTTTGTATGACCCTAGGACTTGGAGACTCTGAAACTGACAGTGACCATCCTGGGGAGATCCCGAAGAAAGAGAATGTGTGTGAACTTTGTTCTGGTCTTTTACTCCCTTTGTACCTGATTAAATATGTTTATTCCTTGGTCATTTAGAAAGAGGGAAGTGTATTTCTGTGAAAACTCTAATCGGTTCTTTCATCTGATTGTCCATATGGTATTTTTAATAAGAGCCTCTTCTCCTAAGTTGGTTGTGGTGCCTTTTGGTTTGTTTCTTTTTAGATCGCTTTCTGGCAAAGGTCTTCTATGTACAACTACTTGGTCCTCTAAAAGTGCAGTGGCGTAGAGCAGTTGCCTTATGCCTGAGACTTCTGCCTCCCTTTTATTTTTCTTTCTCAATACAACTCATATCCTAAAACTCCAGCAAAATTGCTGCAGTACTTTATTTGCCGTAGCTTGGATTAGCCTCAGGTTTCTTCCTGAAGGTGTTACCTGGCAGTCATCAAAACTAAATACCAGACCACCAAGTCTGTCAGGCTTCTGTTTTGGACCTTGGATTTGTTACCGGCTTCTTCCCTGCTCACTTCAGCCTGTGAGGAGGGATTCTCTGCCTACGTGAGATCATGCACGAATCTGCAGGCAATCATCACCCATGATTCTTGCCTTGCAGAACTTGGCTAATGCCTTCAGCTTCCTAAGGGAAGGCAGATCAAAGATGTACACATGTTTCTAGAAGGTTTTTGAGAAAGAATGATCATCTTAGTGCTGCAGTGAAGAAACAAGGTATTTTCTTTGGGTTTGGGTTTTTTTCCAAG
This sequence comes from Pithys albifrons albifrons, assembly GCF_047495875.1. Classification (NCBI taxonomy): domain Eukaryota; kingdom Metazoa; phylum Chordata; class Aves; order Passeriformes; family Thamnophilidae; genus Pithys; species Pithys albifrons. The sequence continues at coordinate 28,519,702 of NC_092463.1, read as the reverse complement.
GTGGTCTAGGATGCATGGCACACAGTAAGGGGCAGCTAATGTGATATTTGAAAGAAATGCCAGGTTAGGTCGGTGTTTTTAAATAAATTATTCTCCACTTCAGAATGTTAAATGGATAGTTCTAAGGGATGTAAATTCCCCTGTGTGCGTGTTCCAGTTTTGAATTCCTCACTTTTGTTTGTTTGGCTTTTTTGTGGATCAGGAATTCTTTGACTAGGCCAGAATCCTGCATTTGGAGTTCTCCAAACAGTGGAGTCTATATTCATAGTCACATCACTACACCACACAGTTATTTTTTGCTTCCAAGTTTTTCATATTAGTACAATATTTAAGTTGCAGCTGCTACAGAGCTTGTCCTTTGGACCATTATTTTTGGTGCTTAAAATTAGTAAGAACTTTTCTGTCCAGTTTAGTTTGTACATAATTAGCTGTTGCATTGGGCTTTATTTTCACTTTTGAAAATAAAATATATTGTTTGTTAGTATGGAGAAATATTTAAAAGTTACTGTATGTTTTGTTGTCCAGCAAAAAAATACTCCTAGGCCATTTGCATCCTGCTTTCTGAACCCTGTCTCTCACAATAACAGTCAAATTCTAATACTCTTTTATAATAATTCCTGCTTTTAGTTTACTGAGCTTATGCTCTTTTTTCTTAGTTTTAAATAAAAGGTAAAAGACCTATATAAGGGTTGTAAATGCAGTGGGTATATTTAAGACCTCGTTTCTTTTTCACGGCAGGCAGCCAGAAACATTCAGGATGAGTAAGCCAAATAATTTTGACATTCCAAGCACAGGTAAGTAAAGTTTTTGTTAAATAACTTCAGAAATATTTAGTCTGTATATATAATGCTAGTTATAACTAGTTTTATTTGGGCTCAAAGAAAAGTTGCGTTTTCAGTAATGAAATTATTGTGTCCAGTTCTGGCCTCCTCATTACAAGAAAGACAAGGACCTACTGGAGAGGGTTCAAGAGAGAGCAACAAAGATGATGAGGGGTCTGGAGCATCACTTACAAGGGGAGACTGTGGCAGCTGGGCCTGTTTAGTCTGGAGAAGTGAAGACTAAGAGAAGATCTCATTAATAAATATAAATACCTCAAAGGCGGGTATCAAGATGATGGTGCCAGACTCTTTTCAGTGGTGCTCAGTGACAGCACAAGGAGTAATGGCCATAAACTAAAACACAGGAAGTTCCACCTCAACATGAAGAAGAACTTCTTTTCATTGACAGTGGCAGAGCACTGGAACAGGCTGCCCAGGGAGGTCGTGGGGTCTCCCTCTCTGGAGACATTCAAAATCCACCTGGATGCGTTCCTGTGTAACTTGCTCTGTGTGACACTGCCCTGGCAGGGAGTTGGACTAGGTAATCTCCAGAGGTCTCTAACTATTCTGTGAAACTGTGTTGGAACCACTTGTCTCAAGAAATTAAAAAGAAATAACTTAAAAACTTCGTTGGATTGGTTTGCCGTAATTGGAATATTTTAAAACCCTGTTTTCTGCAGATGTTTTAACAAAGTAACCTTGTGAATTCAACCGCAAAGTTACACAGCTGTATTTGAGCTGTACCATTCAGGACTTAATTACTCCGAAGTTGAACCCCTTTTCTTGTCACTGTTATGACTGTTCTTGCTGTTAGAATATTGTAAATCTGTCTTTTATATATCTATTGGGAATTAAAGGGAAGCTGTTAAATGTCTGTTAGTGGGATAGGAACTTTAGTAAGTGGAAAATCCTCAATATTTTGGTTAATTCCAATGTCTCAAAACTTGAATGTCTTAAAAGCAATGGTAGCATATGACATGGCATTGTCAGGGTATCATTCACATGCTTTTCACCAAGGTTATCTCATAGGTAGACAAAGAAATGATTAAGGCAATTCATGGACTCTTAATATGATGATTTTATATACAATGCTAAAAGCAATTAGATATTTCACATGCACGTGGACACTTGGCCATTTGATATTTATCTTTAGGTGTTTGGGGAGGAACATTTCAGTTGGGAGCACAGTTTGCTTGTGAATTTAGCTTGACTTACAGACCTCTCCTGAGTCAGCAGGCTGGTGAAGTATTTTCTTTTTAGTAACTAGAGGAGGAACAAATAGTACCTTCTTCTGTATCTACTATAAAATTCAACATTAAGGAAAGGGTTATCTACTGTCCTTTATCCAGTAATCTACTTAAAGATGCATGTCATTAAAAGAGATAAAAGCTACTGCTCTGTAGCTGATCCATAGGAATTCCAGTATGGTCACTGTGATTATAAACATGATTCTGTGTTTTAGTCTGTGTTCTCTGTGGACGGACAGATGACTGCCCTGAAAAGTATGGAGACAAAAAAACCTATGTTGAATACAATCTCACTGTTCATTATTACTGTTTGGTAAGTTTGTGGTGTTGATATTGGAGTTTTCTGTTTTATCTGGGAAAAACAAATGCAAGTGCAACAAGTATTTAATAGTATTAACCTCCCCAGTCGTTTTAATTGCTTTGTTGTTGTAAAGCTGGAACTGTGAGCTTTAACTCATTTCCTTGAAGGCTTGTACTTGTCAGGTGAAGCAGATGAAATCAGTAAATCCCAGCAAGTCTTTATTCAAAGCTAAATTCTGTTCATGGTCCATTTAAATGAATTGCTTCATTAATTCTTCCAACCTATCCCTAGCGTAGAGCAGCGAAGGTGCATGCTAAGAGAAAGGGAGGAGTTTGTACCTACATAATCCCTTCTATAAGAAAAATGTAGTTTCAAAATTTGGAATGTGAAAATATCAGCCCTAAAGTAAAGAAAGGTTTTCTTTTTTCTCATTTAGTTTTTTTGTGGCTGTCAACTATTTTCTGAGGTTGAACAGAGCATTATAACACTCAATAATCCTACTTCTCAGTTAGGTAATATGTACCCTACTGATTACATTGCTACCATACCACTAATAGTAAAAGTTTGTAATTTAAATAAAGCTATGAATATAAACTGCAGTCGATTACATTGGTTATCACACTTGACCTTTTTCCAGATTCGTGTTCTTAAAGGTATACTTCAGCTACCTCTCAAATTCTAAATTTTTGCAGGTCCTTAAAAAAAGAAAAAAACCACCCAGATTTTTATTTTGTTAATAAAAAAGTTTGAATTTTTTTGCCCAAGTTTGAAAAAAGTTTCAAGAGTATCAGGAGTAAGTTGAGGGGTATGTTTTCTCAACAAGTTCTTTGAGGAGTGTGGATTGCAGGTGGCCTAATAGGTTGGATACTGAATCCTTTAAAGACTAGGGAGAGTGGAGGCTTTCTAAAGTTACAAAGGTAGAAATAAGTTACAAAGGTAGAATTTCATTTTCTTAAATAATTTTTAAAGCAGCTGGATGGAAATTAGGTCTGTTTGCATTACTTTTGTCTGATATATAAGGCCATATGATATGGTACAAAGAAGTTGTATGCTGATGGAGCAGAACAGCTAGGAAAGGGCATGCTTGCAACACTGAGCCTTTATATTTTTATTTCAGGAAGCTCATCACAGTATCTTTTACCATTTTTGTCTCTCCTTTAAAAGCAAGCAAACAAAATCCTGTGATTTTACTTAAATATGGTGTATGTTAGATAAGAAAAGAGTTCAAGAAAGATGCCCATTAGTGGTGCAGTTTCATTTCTCTTTGCCAAATGTCTCACAATTGGAAAAATACATTTAATTTGTCTTGGTATATAATTTTACATTTATTTGACTAAAATATTGATAAAACTGTACTTTAAATGGTACTATGTTGAAATTATAAAATGAGATTGTAAAGAAGATATAGAAGGCATTGAGTTGTGAAACTGTATAATTATTTGAAGATTGTGATGTAGCTACCTAACTAACTTTAATCCAAAATATGATCAGGCTCTTTTGATTTGCCTAGTTTCTTGATTCTGTTTATTTAAATCTCCTCTAAAGCAAATTACTTTTCTTCTTAGGTGGCACTTCAGTACAGTTACTTCCTACTGTGCTTCATTATCTCCACATCGCAATTGTCATTCGTATTAACTAAGCTAATCTAATTTTTCTTCCTCTGTGCTAAAAGTAATTGTTCGACAATTACCTGAATAGTCCTGTATACTTCAGAAAGGAAAGCAAGATACACTATCTTGTGCTTTACAGTATTACACAATACTTCAGTGTTATGATATATTTATTTTCATGTTACTAGTTACTATTCCCTACTGTCACTGTTATATCAGACAGAAATATGTAGATGTTTTGGATCAGCTTTTTAATCATTAAAATGTTTACATACAAGATTTGTTAGACTAAACTTCTCTCTTACTTGACAAGCACAGTGTATGTAATTTTAAATCTTTAGGTAGGTGAATGTTTTAATATGCTTAATTTGTTTTCATAGTTGATGTCAAGTGGCATTTGGCAGAGAGGGGAAGAAGATGAAGGTGTAGATGGATTCTTAATCACAGATATTAGAAAAGAAGTAAATAGAGCTGCAAAACTGGTAAGAATGATGATGTCTTTGGTATGATCCAAAGGGGAAGAGTAGCTTTTAAGTCCACTTAGTATTGGCTGTGGGGTTTTTCTTTTCTTTCTCCAATGGGCAGTGTGCTGAGCCCATTCAAGAATCTGAATTTTACATTTGAGTAACATGTGTATTGGGTTCATGGAAGTCACAAGGTAAAAATAAAACCTGCAGAAGTTGTGACAATCCACCCTTTAGAGGAAGGAAGCGCCTTAGATTCATAAATGCTTGTTGGGCAAAAGGAACCACGAAAGTCAGGGGGGCTGCAAACAGCTGGAAAGTTTTATTAGTAAATTACATACTTGGAATGGAAATTGATATGTTAGTCCTTGACCTGCTGTATAAGTACAGAGCAGGGAGTTTTGGATAAAGGGGTAGGCCAAAAAGGAAGAGAGAAATTGAAAAGGGAAAGATGAATTAAAGAATAGGAAAGGAGGAAAAGAGAGGAATCAAGAAAGAAAGAGACAAGAAGATAGAGAAAGATTATAAGTCCTGGTTCCAGCCTTGATCCAGCTGAAGGAATGTCAGTCCTGGTTTCAGCATCTATCCCACTGATAAGTGTTCATCCAACTGTGCCAGTCCAGCTGAAGAGATGTCCTGGGGCTACTGTCTGGGATGGGGAGGGAGAGTATTTTTTATGGACAAGTTTCTCTACCAGAAAGATGGATTTCTCTGCCCTAAAGATAAGTTTCTTGCTTTCTATGTAAATTGTTTTATCACATGCAGTCCATTCTTTCAGGCCCTTCTGGAAATGGGTCAGAGGGCTTTGGGGTACTTGGTGTTAATCCCACCATGCCCACATCCCTCCAGTCATTCCTATGCTTGCACTGTTCTGTACTGTAGTTCTTTCTTAAAGAAAAAAGTTCCCCTATCTTTGCCTGGCCTCCCTTTTCCTGTTAATGCCAATAGTCTTTGGTTATTACCAAACAACTCTTGTCTTATATTAGTAATGGTCTTTGGTTGGCTCCATAGCCATACAGTTATTAGTGTTTGAGACGTGCACATTAGCCTTTTATCTTCTGGGAATCAAGAGCTCAAAGGCTCTCACTTTGGACCACCCTTTTTAGGGTGCGAGTAGGATTTAGTCAGAGTAATTTTCCATCCTGGCCACAGTTTGAGTCAGTAACTTTCTTTGAAGGTTCAGTAACAAAAGCATTATTCCTCTTGGGTTGCTACTCAGGTAAGGAAAATAAGTTTCCAAAGCTGTTAGTTAAAAAACAAGATCTCATTAGTCAAGTGTTAGTTCTTGAGAACAGTGTTTCTGATGAGCTGGAGAGAGGTTTAGTCCAGGTGCAGTTTATCAAGGCCAAGGTCTAAAGAGCATTTCTCAGATCATAGTGTGGCCACAGGGTGGGGATGCACTACTGCAATCCATCCAGCAACTAAAGTCAGCTTTTCTGGGCCTCTAAAGTTTGTAAATATTTTTATTCCCAGGGTATGTTGCAGATAAATAAAGAACAGCAAATTACAGTTTTATAATACCTCATGATATTGTGGTGAGCCTCAAGCTGACAGTATATAATTTTAGATGCGACTAAACTATGGGTACTGGTAAAATAACTTGTATTTTACCTTGCATGTCACAAGACAATATGCATATAAACCAACACATAAAGTCGGAAATAACTATATATGTTTACTCTTTGAAACAGAGCTAAACCACATAAGTCTTGTCAAAGTTGTAATCTTCTAGCTGATATTCTGTTTTACACGCTTTTTATAATTTTTCTATTGATTTAATTCCTGTAATTTTACTTGGACTTTAGGTATTAATATTCTGTTATTTCTAAAATTATTTTTAGAAATGTAATATCTGTAAGAAAAAGGGTGCTTCGATTGGATGTGTCACTCCCAAATGCAAACGAAGTTACCATTTTCCTTGTGGAATACAAAGAGAATGCATTTTCCAGTTCATGGAAGACTTCAGGTGAGTTTTGGGCTTTAGTTGCTTTTACTTTTTTAATTCATTGTATTTATATAGGAGATGATTTGGTTTTTCTCATGGCTTGTTATTGAATAGGCTGTTAATTATAAATGACACTGGGTTATCTAGGAAAAAGTACTGTACAGACAGAAGGGCCAAACAGTTATATTGCATATCTAGTTCCTAGAAACTAATTTCTCAGCACTTTTAAATATATAACTTAATGCTTCTACAAGTAGTTAAATTGTTTATAAAACTGAGCATTAAACTCTAAACTCTGAAATAAACTGCATAATGATTGATTTGAATTTTTTGTTTGCCATTGTCATGTGCCTTTGTTGAAATGGTGGAGGTTTTGCTACCTATGTCTCTCAGCAGTCAAAACACACTGTATGCCATTGTGTTGTGTTTCAAAGCTTATTGGAGATGGAGGAGAAAGGAATTTAATATCAAATGTCTAAAAAATGTTTTATTTTCTTTTACTATTACCTGTCGAGCATCTTGGTTGTAGTCAAAATACTTAAGTGCATTATTCTGCCTATTGTGAACTGAGTTTGTAGGGTGGATGGATTCAACTCTGGCAGACCCTTCAACTTAAAAAACAACTCATGTTACATCAAGCACATGTAAAGATACTGCAGTTTCAGAAAGGTTTCTTCTAGAGCTGCACTTCTTTAGATGTCTTATGTCTTTGAAAATTGTTAAATTATAAAATTTATCACACTACCCAGACTTCTGAATCAATATGCAAACTCAAAATTTCTTGTTTAATGTCATGGTAACATTGAAATACAGGAAAAACTAAGTTCTGAGGACAGAAACACATTATTTGGACCAAAAGAAATTTTGAGAGAAAGGACATACATAATCTCTTGTATTTACAGAGCACCAGTTGGCAACATGCTGATTCCTTACTATCATTCTGTTGACTTGTTCTATTAGATATAGTATTTGTTTATATATGTTGTGGTTTAACCCAGTCAGGCAGAAGAGCACCACACAGCTGTTTGCTCACTACCTCCAACAGAATCAGGGAGAGAATTGGAATGGTAAAAGGAAGAAAATCCTTGTGTTGAGATAAAGACAGTTTAAGTAAAGCAAAAGTTGTGCACAAAAGCACAGCAGGAAAAGGAATTCATTCACTGTTTCCCATCAGCAGAGAGGTGTTCACCCATCCCCAGGAATGCAGGGCTTCATCATGTGAAGCAATTCATGTCTCCCCTTCCTCCTTTTTTCCCCCAGTTTTATTGCTGAGCTTGATGCCATGGTATGGAATATCCCTTTGGTCTGTTGGGGTCATATGTTCTGACTGCATCCCCTTCCCGTTTGTTGTGCTCTCTCTCCCAGCTTGTTTGTTGGTGGGGTGAGAAACAGAACAGGTCTGGACTCTGCACAGGCACTGCTTAGCAGTATTTAAAACATCCCAGTACTATCAACACTGTTTTCATCACAATTTCAAACACAGCACCATAGAAACTGCTATTAAAAATTTATGTTGTACTGATAAGGGAACCATAAATTATTATTTTTAGATCTTACTGTTGGGCACATAAACCAGTCCAAACTCTTATGGATAAAGAGCCTAGAGGAGCTTCACAGTGTACAATATGCTTGGATTTGGTTGAACATCTTCCAGCGTACACTGTATTGAAAAGTCCCTGCTGTAAAAATGCTTGGTTTCATCGAGAATGCTTGCAGGTAACTGTTTTGTGTCTTTGCATTCATGGAGATCACATTTCTTTTTTCTGTGTAAGAATAATGGAACAGTTCCTTAAAATTTGTGAGAAACTGATTAGTGTTAATGGAGGTAGTTGGTATGGAAATACACTTGGTTAGAAGGAAAATGTTGAAATTGTGTTACAGAGACAAAAGGATTTGGGTTTTTTAATATTTTTCTCCCCCTCGCCCCATCATTTCTATATGTGGGCTACACACTTCGTGCTTTCACTTATTTTTCAGAACTGAAATTCAGCCTAGGTAGTTGCTCTCTTGCAAGTCATTATGTGCAGAATCAGAATGCTAAAAATATCATTTGTCCATCTTTGGTTCTCTTTGCCTAAGTCCAGAGCTAGAAAAAGTTACGATGTTCTTTTTGTAAATTTATTCTGAGTCTGGAGACATTTACTTGAAAAGGATTGTGCTTTTGTTTATGAACCTTATTCTAGCATGTGATCTCTTTCATTAAAAGGAAGAGAAAATGCTTGCCATTTGCATCAATGTCAAGTGACATCGTGATTGATGCCAGTTTTAGCATCCTTGAATAATGTTCATTGATATTAAGACATTATTTATTGGCATTTTAAGGATGGTAGTAATTCAATAATTGGTTTGGTTTTTTTGTTGTGTTTTTTTCTTGACACAGTATCAAGCTTTGAGCGCTGGGATATTTTTCTTTAGGTGCACAGTGTGTAATAACAAGGACAAATTTCAAAAAGAAATGTTGAGAATGGGCATATACATTCCAGAAAGGTAAGCAATTTTGCAAGTAATCACTCTTCTATAGAAACTTTGATAGGGTGCTAAAAAATTTTAATTTATTCTGTAGAACTGCATCTATAAATAATGTGAAACTTCAGTTCTACCTTCAGTTGTAGAATTCTTTGTTTTGGTAAGGAGTAGCCTGTTTCCTTTTAGTTATGCATAAAAGTTGGCAAAGGTCAAATTATCTCAAACATAAAACAGGAAACTCTGAAAAGTCATTTTTAATGCCATAATTCAACTAGGAATCCAATTAAAAGATGAAAACACTTCTTGAATACAATAATTTTGCCTTAACATAGAGGTTGCTCAGAAATGTGCTCTCTGTGCCCATTTTTTAATTTTCTGAATTTCTGTCCAGACAGAATTGTAATTGACTGATAACTCAGCAATACAGCTTGTAGTTTCTGCCAAGGTGTATTGCTAAGGACATGTTCCATAAGGATGTTCCACCACTTAAAGAGGCTCAATATATGACAGAAAGTGATCAGGATGATGTTTCTTTGTTAAAAGTGTTATTCTTTGGTAACTCTTAGTCTCTTCAGAGAGTAACAATAATTCCCTCTTGAAACAGAAGCTCAAGACTTTTGAGAGGAAGAAGAGTTAAAATACTAGATCAAGTTTGCCATACTGGCCTGGAAAATTCTGAGTTTACCTTTCATGAGCCCATTTTCAGTGGTAACTTGAGTAGATTGCCTAAACAAGTGTCCATATTTCCTGTGAGATAGAAAATGGAATAATATGAAACAGCAAGCATGCACTGAGGTCATGTGTAAAATAATAAATACTTCAAAGTAACTGTACACAAGAAGTCTCTCTGTATTTTATAGTAGGTTTTTAGTTACTTCTTTCCCCTCTCAGTTGTCTTAACTGTTGCTTAGAACATTGCATGGTTGAAATATATTCAGTATTTATTAGATACTCTATATTTCGAAAAAGATGTAACCCATTTAAACAACCTGAAATAGAGTTCTAATATCTGATCTTCTGCCTTGACTATAGGGATGCTTCTTGGGAACTTGAAGAGAATGCATATCAAGAGTTACTGCAATGTTATCAACACTGTGATGTTAGGAGATGTCTCTGCAAGGAAGGAAGAAACTATAATGAACCTGATAGGTATGATCCTTTAGCAGGAAAGTATAACTTACAATGAATTAGTTCTTTAGTTGTTTTGGTTGCTGCCTTTTATTATTATTATAATGTATTTAAATGCTTTCATACTTTTCAGCATCAGGTTTTAATGTGAAGCCAGTGCACTGTCTAAATAAAGTGTTTGTTTTACTCCATATAATCATATTCCAATACTAAATTTCTCTAATCAGGTTATGAAAGCCAGGAAACCCAATTTTAATGGATTATTAGCTATGTTTCTCATTTGATACATAGCTGAAATAGAATTTGTACATCAACATAACATGTAGATGAACATGTGCATAAATGAATATTGTGTCTTTCATTGAGTTTAATTCAGCAATTTAATAAGTGTTGAAATACTTAGAGCCTTCACAAGAAATTACTGTTAAAGTACTAGACTTAAGTGAAAATTCACTTACTCCGTAAAAGCTAGTAAGAGCAATCTAGTTGCATGCTGTCCTGCTTGCATGTGACTGGCAGCTAGAATGCTGTTGATAGTGTAATAAGAGGCTTGAGTGATCATGTGAAAAGCTTTATGCTACTCTACCACTTCATTTTTTTAATGAGTTCATTTTCTGCATGAATTCTTGTTTGTTTGTGTGCTTTTGAAATTTTTATCTTCCATTGGCATGAGTATGCCCAAAGCTGTCAGAACCGCTACTTTGATGACTTGTTTCTATAGCACTGTGGTGGTTACTCCCTGTAGACATCAGCTTTGCTTTATGTGGTCTTGACCAAGCATTGCTTGGTTGATTCATGGTATGTGTGCACCTCAGGATTTACTTTGCCTTTAAAAGTTGTACCTCAGGCTTCCAATATTTGAACTAATCAGTCACATTGTACCATTGTCTGTTTAAGCAAAATTGAAGAAATCTAAACAAAAGCCTAACAGATTAATGTAATTAATGAAGAGTCTTCTTCAGAATGTAAGAATAATCACAGCATCATAAAAAGGTTTGAGTTGGAAGGGAACTTTGTCCTATCACAACAGGCTCTGCTAAAATGTCTGTCCCTCAACACTTCAGTAGTTTGAATGTTTCCTGAGAGCATTCCTTTAAAGAACATTTACCATTTGGAAAAGCTGACTAGTGGATACCCCTTAAGATTTCCTAGCTAGCAACATGAGGAGAAAATATTGCCTGTAAACTATTGACTTCTTGGCAGGGGAGGACACTAACTTAGAGCTTTATTCAATGCAAGATGCTGGAACATGAGTAGCTTATTTTTTCCTGTTGCATCCAGATGTGAGTACATCTTACATGAAGAAAGATCTCTGATTATAATCAGTTCTACCAGACTGATAAAATTATGCTTTGTTAGTTTAGTGTCTGGATTACACTTACTATTGAATGGTCCTTGTTTGAACTTTTCTTCTGTCTAATACTAAATACCCAAGTTTTTAATTTTAGTAAATGGGAAATAAAGCGTTGTCAGTATTGTGGTTCTCGTGGGACTCATTTGGCCTGTTCATGTATGAAGTCATGGGAGGAAAACTGGGAGTGCATGGAATGCAGAAGCATCTTTGCAAAATCAGGTAAAGTTATGAATGTGATAGTAAATACTTAAATGATAACTTATATAAATGTGCATTACAGCTAGCAAATACACTAAATGACTATAATTAATCCTACAGGAAAGTATAGCAAACAGAAAAAGCGTTCTTGGGCTACCTCTGAAAAGACAAATGGGACAAATTGTTTGCTGGAAGGGCCACCTCCGAAGTCCCCTCGGCAGTCATCTGGATCTCAACGCAATTTTCTACTCCAGTGAGTAACTTTCTGTTTTCAAGCAGAAACTGATTATTACATAATATTTAAACACGAGGAGGTGATGGCTTATTCTGTAGGACAAACTTCTTACACTAAATTGCAAATTGAATAAAACTGGTGTAAAGTTTAGTGATTGAAGTTTTCCGAGTAAACTGCGAACGTGGTTAATTTGCTATAGTTAATTGGATTTGGTGGCCCTTTTTAGCTTGATGAAAATAGATCCTTGGTAAAGCAACCCTAAGAATCTAGAGGTAACTTATAATATAAAAATGGCAAAACTTTGTTTGCTTATTGGTTATTCCATTTCAATAGTGTTCCAGAAATATAACTACAGATGTTATATTAATGTTTCCCTCTGCTGTAATAAAAACTTATCAACTCTGTAGAAATTAATATTTTTAAGTGTTACTTACTGTATCAGTTAGGACTTCCATCTGCTCTATGGGATGCAACTAAAAACCTAAAACCACCATGTAGTGAAAATACCAGGTTGCTATTTTCAAAATTGTAGTTCAGACACTGAATGATAATGAAGGTAATGATATTCAGTACTGAAGCAGGGGCAAACTGTACTGCTACCTTCAAATAAGAAGTGTTTGTGCATTCTTCAATTTTATCTCTTCTTAAAATAGTGTTTTGGTTTATAGATCACCCAAGATACTGTACCAGAACAACTTCTCACCTTGCTCACACCCAGAATATCCAGCATCCAACAGAGTGATGATGCCCTTATCTCCACTGATGTCAAATAGAAACTGGTCCCCGAGGCAGAAGTATTTTTCTTTTCTTTTTTCCTTCTGTTGAAGAGTAATCTAGCACATGGCTTTATACCACATTTCCTACAGGAAATTGAGGCAGTGGGATGTGTATTGTACATATGTGTTTGTGTGTGTGTGTATCTATAGAGAGATGGATAGATAAATAGATATCCACAGATTATGCTGAGTTGGAAGGGATCCACAAGGACCGAGTCCAAACCTTAGCCCTGCACAGGATCATCCTTAAGAGTCACAGAATCACAGTCACACCAAGTGCCTGAGGGTATCATCCAAATGCTTCTTGAACGCTGTCAGGCTTAGTGCTGTGACCACTTCCCTGGGGAAGCCTGTTCCCTCCTGGCTCCTGACTCATATTCAACTTGTCCTTGACCAGGATCCTCAGGTCCCATTCGATGGCACTGCTTTCCAGCAACTCATTCCCCAGTCTGTATGAACATCCAGGGTTGCCCCATCCCAGATGCAGAATACGGCACTTTCCCTTGTTGAGCATCATACAGTTGGTGATTGCCTAGTCCTCTAATTTGATCTCTCTGCAGGGACTCCCTGCCTTTGAGGGAGTCAGCAGCTCCTCCCAGGTTTGTGTCATCTGCAGACTTGCTTAATATCCCTTCCAGTCCTGCATCCAAGACATTTATGAAGATGTTAAGGAGCACAGGGCCTAAGATGGGGGCCCCACCAATGACAGGTTGCCAGTTTGATGTTAACCCATTCACTATTACCTTCTGTGCTCAACCCATGAGCCAGTTCCTCACTGAGCTCATGATGTGTTTATCCAGCTGTGTCCTGGACAGTTTGTCCAGAAGGATACTGTATCGAAAGCTTTATTGAAATCCAAAAAGATTACATCAGCTGGCTTCCCTTGATCAACCTTGTCATAAATCAGGTTTGGTAAGCCGGACTTTCCTCTCCTGAAGCCATGCTGGCTGTGACCAAAGACTGCATTGTCTTTCAGGTGTTTTTCAATACTTCCCAGAGGAATCTTCTCCATAACTTTACCAGGCACTGAATTGACACTGAGAGGCCTATAGTTTCTGGTGTACTTCTTGCCCTTCTTGCAAATCAGGACAACGTTCACCAGCTTCCAGTCAGCTGGGACCTCTCCAGATTCCCAGATGGCTCAAAAATCAAGAGTTTTTGTGATGACACCAGGCAGTTTTTGAGGATTCTTGGATGGATTCTACCAGGCCCCATAGATTTGTAGGGATCCATCTGAAGCAGCAGATCCTGCACAACTTCAGAGTGAAGTGGAAGTTAGTCATTCTCGTAAGTCATGGGCCTGGTCCGTCATCCATGTTGAAGACAGAGGCAAAGAAAGCATTCAACATCCCTTGCCTTGTCTCTGTCCCTGTTTGTGAGGTGACCATCCTCACCCTGTAATGGGCCAATATTTCTGTACTGCCTACTCTATTAATCTATTTGAAAAAAGTTTTATTGTCCCCCACATTTCTGTCCAGCTGAGGTTTGGCCACACAAGTTTTCTTCCTACAAGCAGCATATTTGTAGTCTTCTCATGTCACCTGACCTTGCTTTCATTGGGCATACACCTTCATTTTTTGCCTTATTTTCAAGAGAAGATTCCTTTTCAGCCAAGCCAGCCTTCTGCCTCATCTGATTGACTTCCAGCATTTGGGAATTGCCTGTTCCTGTGTCCTTACGATGTGATATTTGAAAAGTGACCAGCACTGAGGGACCCCAGCAAAAACATTTTCCCAGGGCACCTTACTTACTAATTCCCTGAGCAGCCTGAAGTCTGCTCTCCTCATGTCCAGAGCTGAGGTTTTACTGGCACTTTTCCTTCTCTCAACAAAGATTTTAAACTCAATCACTTCATGGTCACTCTGGCCAAAAGGGCCACCAATCTCCACTTTGCTCATGAGATCCATTCTGTTGACAAGCAGCTGATCAAGGAAGGCATCCCTCTCAGTCGACTCCCTTAGGACCTGTTCCATAAAGTTGTCATCCACATTTTTTAGAAACCTTATGGCCTGCATTGTACCAGCTGTGATACATGTATAGAGATAGATATCGATGTATGTATGTGTGGGTGTATATATATATAGTTACTGGCAAAACAGAATGGGTGCCCTGAAAACCTGGAGTCATAGCTTGATAAAGGCTTATTTATGAATGCTAGAGGGGTGCGAAGAGAAAAGGAAACCTGCTGAGAATTTTTAGGTTAGGTAGTGAGGGGATCAAAACTTAGAAATATATTCTTATCCTTACCAAAGTATGGCTAACTATTCTTTTGAATATAGGGAATAAAAAGAATGCTAATTACTGTCTTTTAATTGGATGTCTGCTGAATGTTCAATGTTTTTGCACTTGTACCATAGGAATAGTTTATGATTGTGTTGAAAACAGTTCTAAACCAACATATTTTAGTATAAAATATTCATTTTAAGGATGTAAAATTCTTTTTCTTGCTGTGAGTGGTTAATTTATGAATTCTACCTTATGTACTAAAAACTCTGATAAGGGAATTAGTTTCTTTAAGTAGATTGGGTATTTGGTCATTGAATTATGTAAATCACTACTTATTTTATGCCAGAGTAATTATTTCTACCTCCTTTTTTCTATTTCTTAGGGGTACTTTAAAATTTGGAGTTAAAATTTGAAAAATCTACCCTAAATATTTCACTGATATAATTTAGGCAATACCTGAATGTGCCACAGTATTTAAAGAAGTGTTCTTAACAGACTGTTAGTGTTTCCTGTATAACTGTTCCTAATTATGAATCAGATATTTAATCTGAAAATGCATGTAATTTTCTCATAGGCCTTTAAAAGAGCGAAGAAGGGAAGTTCATAATATACTGAAGGAGTTAAAGGTACAAGTTAATCCCAAAACAACAAGGCTTAACATCAACACAGAAAATATCTGGGAGAGTGCTTTAAAAGGATTTAGACAGCGCAGCTTCAGTCCTACAAACACCATTGAAATAAGTTTCACAAACTGCAAAAATAGATCAAAGACAGATACTTCTGCTGCATCAAGACACCAATTCTTCAAGTTATTAATGCATCACCTTCAGAATTCATCATTGTTTGAAGGCTCTTCTGCAAAGAATTTGTCCCTTGATTTTCAAGGTAATTAAATGCTTTGTTCAAAAATACATCGAGAACTAAGTCACTTAAAACAGTTTTTAGTCTTCAGCCAGCATGAGTGTCAGCTCTCAAGTATATTGATGGATAGTAATTGTTCAGGTTTGTGTTTGTTTCAATTCTAAAGGAGATTGGGGTGTGGATTTTTAATTAAAAAAAAAATTATTTTTGTTGGAAAAGTTGATGACAACAAAGGTAAAAATACAGCAAATAATGAGACTTGAAACTTTTTAATTAATGTCTTTGTTCTCTTCAAGTGAATTCCTTTCTTCCTGACTCACTTTCTTGGCTACTTATTTTGCTTTTCTTAAATTTCTAGGACATTATCTCTTACAGCATCCTCCCTAAAGACCCCAAGTTACCTTCTTTGAGTTTTTATACTTAAGAATTAAATGTGCATTGGGTACAAAGTAGAAAAAGAACTTACATCTCCCAAAGCTTGAATAGTGGCTGAAGAGTTGGAATAAAAGAATATGGTACTCCTATGTAAAAATGTGGTCTTATTCTTTCAACTATGAGGAGATGGTAAACCTCATTTGTTGCCTCTCCTAAAATAAGAAGAAATTGCATGACACTTGCTTTTAAAAAGAGAGGACCACAAATTATTTCTATGCATAAATAGTAAACACATTTTTCTATTTACAGCTGTAAAGGAAAATCTTTATTTTGAAGCTGGTAAAATGATTGCAGTTTCTCTGGTTCATGGTGGTCCATCTCCTGGTTTCTTTTCCAAAACATTATTTGATTGTCTTGTCTACGGTCCAGAGAATGTGAAGCCAGCTTTGGAAGATGTTGCTGATGTTGATGTAGCACAAACAATAAAAAGGGTAATGTGCAATAAGTTTAGTTTTATTTATTGTTTGAGACTGTATTTGGAGATAAAGACTTACTGAATAGAACTTTTGTTGAAATTAAAAAGCTTATTTTTCATGTATATACAAGCAAGTAGTTAACAAATTCCTGTCATCTTTTTATATAGATAAAATATGCAAATAGTCTGTCCAGCCTACAGTCTACAATACATGACTGCTATGAATTCCTTGCTGCTGCTGGATGTTTAAGACCTGTATCAGCTTTGTGTGATAAGAACATTCTGGTGAATGACATACTGATCCATCACGTAATCAAGAGAGTTATTTCACCTTTAGAAAGGTTTGTTTTGTTTGAGTTTTCATACTACTTGGGTTTTTTCCTCATTGAAACACTCAATGGTATTTTGCTAAAACTAACCTTCTCATGTTCTTACTTATTCTCCATTTAAACCAATGAAGTATACTGCAATTTTCAGTGGGTTAATTAGCAACTGTTAACTAGTTATTTAAACTGCAAGACTGAAATTATTTCTCTACGTATCTGCTCTCTTCCACTTCTTGGTCACGTTCCTTTTTTGACCTTGTGAAGAGGGCAGATTCACAGGTTTTAAACTTCTAAGTTTTTAACGCATCGATTCCAAAATTTCTTAATTCAGACTTGCTCAGATTTAGAATCTTTAAATTTTAGAAATGTTAAACATATGTTTCAAATTTAAATATGTTTCCCAGAGTTCTAATCAGGGAGTTTGAGTGCCATTAGGAGGGTAATAATGTCGACAAGTGCAAGTTGACCTGCTGAGAACATAAGCATTGCATTGATGTTTCCGTGAGGCAGCGATAACCTCATTAACTGGAAAAATTGCAGCTGTTGACTATTTGATTGGTCTGTGACCTTACTTCCAATCTTTTATCTGCTCAGTAAAAAGGCATTGGATGCTAATTTCTCTAACAAGTATAGCTAGATTTATACTTAACACATTTATAGTGTTAGCTTTGACAAATTTGAATCAACTGAATCTCTAAGAGCTATAAACACTAATGTTGAATGTGAGGATTTTTTTTAGAAAGTTCAGAGCAATTAGTCTTTCAGTCAAGGCCCTCTGGCATATTTGAACAACATATATGTCAGTTAAAAAGTAAAAGGTAATAATTAACCTGTTTGTTTATGGGGTAGTGTGATTTTGTGCATTTTTGGAGATGGGCTTTAATGTGTGTAAGTGAGCAGAACAAGAATTTAGTTGTCACTATCCAGGACTGAGGGTAACTAAAGGATTGGTCATTTTAGCTGTAAATATTCTACACCCCTGCCTGTACACTTTGAACATGTTTATTCTGAATTTTATTCATTTAGCCTATCAATATGTAAGAAATTATGAGTAAACACCTTAAGTTTTAATTATGATTTAACACGGTGGCCAAATTGTAAAGCCAGTGCTTGAAATATTTCTTGTCCTAGTGAACTTTGGGTTTGCTTTGGTTTGATTTTGTATTTGGAGAGAGGGATATGTTTAAATACATTTAGCTAAATTACAGAGTCAGATTGGTGTGTAGGTTCTGGAAGTCTTTTTCACTATCCCTGCTTAAGCCAGGCCACCTAGAACCAGTTGCCCAGGACCATGTCCAGACAGCTCTTTAATACCTCTGGATGGAGACTCTACAAACTCTCTGGGCAACCTGTGCCAGTGCTCAGTCACTTGGGCAGTAAAAAAGTGTGTCCTGGTGCTCAAATGGAACCTTCTGTGTTTCAGTTTGTGCTCAATGCCACTAGTCCTGTCACTGGGCACCACTCAAAAGAACTTATCTCCGACTTCCTTGCACGTTCCCTTCAGATATTTCTAGACATTGAGATTCTACCTGAACCTTCTCCAGCTCTCTCAGCCTTTCATCATAGGGTTATGCTCCAGTCCCTTGGTCATCCTAGTCATCATGTTCTCCTCCAGCATGTCCATATCCCTCTTTTACTAGGGAGCCCAGCACTGGACACAGCACTTCAAGTATGGCTGTACCAAGTGCTGAGCAGAGGTAAAGGATCATCTCCCTTGATCTGTTGGCACCACAATTCCTAGTGCAGCCCAGGATACTGTTACTTGCCTTTGCCACAGGGAGAAATAATAGCACATAAGCACATGCAGACTGCAGAAGCCAAGAAAAGGCTATCCTTAAAGGAATCTCATTTTGCCTAAGGACAAGGAATTTTAACTAGTTTTACGAAAAGTTGTTTGTAAAAAAGATTTGTTGTGATTTTACATAAAAGTTAAAATTAAACCTTGCACATACAGTCAAGTACCAGGAAATCTAGTTAATGTCTGCATATCGCTGGTATTTCATTCATCTGCTCCAAAAGCTTCATAGAAACATTTAGATTGTTAAAATGAGAGTTAAATTAGTGTTCTAAGATAAAATGGGACTACTATGTACACATTATTGGCAAGACTTGGAGACTGTAGATGGGGAAGATTTATTGTGTCCAGTCTTGCAGCTTTATAAGATGGAGAATTCTGATGCTTGGTCACTTCTTTTTTTCCCCCCTCCCAGTTTTAGGCAAGGTTTGAAAACCCTTGGTGTTCTAGAGAAAATGCAAATGCATCCGGATGCATTCTCTAGCATATTGTGCCACAAACCTGAAAGACTTTCAGCAGAAACTATTTGTGATCTCTTTACAATCCATTCCTCTGTGCATGAAAATAAAGGTGCTAATTTTTGGATGGGCTATTTGCAAGATGTGGAAAGTAAGTAATTCTATTTTTGTTTTGTTTCGCCCCTTCCCTGTTCAGGGTATTTAATTGGTGTATATACAAGGTTTGATTTATAGAGTTCAGTGAGACAAATAAATCAAGGTTTTGGAGTCAGGGTCAGTTCCTGATTGTTCTTCTTCCCCCACTTTCTTACTAATTAGAATTTCTGAAACTGTTGTCCAATTATAATCAAACTTCAGAGGAGTAAATATCTGAAAGACAAGAACTAGAACTCCTGTGTGTTTAAAAAGAAACCAAAACACAACCTAAATGATATAGAAAAATCCTCTCTTAGATAGTTGTCTAAAGTTTTAAAGACCACTGGTTTTTATCTTTTTCTTGCAGAAGTTTTTTCTCATACCTTAAGATTTTTCAGAAGTAAGCCAAGTGAATTTGCTTGCTCGACCTTTTCTTATTTAGCCATATAACTGCATATTTATTTGCCATATTGATCTCCTTTCATGTGTGTAGCATGCAGGATCGTCGTTTATGCATAATAGACTGTCAATGATAAAACCCAATCCTATTTTTTTAGGTGGTGAGTCTGCAGTGACGTTGGAGGATATTCTGCTCTTCATAACAGGTTCCTCTTCTATCCCATCCATTGGTTTTGATCCTGAACCTACTATTAGATTTTTGCGTATAAAGTATCCCATTGGAAACAGATTGCTGAATTGCTTAGAGCTCCCTATAACAAAGACATACAAGCAGTTTAAAAATAAAATGGAGCTCACCATCAGAAACACACTGAGAGCTGAAAGGGAATAAGTATTTTTGCTACTAAACTGGATGTTGGAAACTTCAATTTTCTGCAGGAACATCTGCTTCCAACTTGCTACTGTATTTTTGGACAATGTGCTCTCAGTCTTTTCCTGCTTTTCCCCCAAAGATATGCTAAAAGTAGTAATGTTGTAAGATGGAAAACAATTTTCAAAAGAAAATACACTTTATTTCTTGAATAATTTTCCTTTCGAAGTTGACCTTAACAGTCCTCGGTCTCTTGCAGAAGTACTTTCAATGTTTACTTTGGTGTAGATAGGCATTAATGTGACCAAACTCTATAACAGATAAGTATGTGGATGGTATCACATACTCCAGTAACTTATTTTTCAAAGGCAAATCAGGTACATTTTGAAGATAATTGCTGCAGAGCTTTGTCTGGAGTCAAATTGTGATGCAGTTCTTCAGTTCCATGTATATTTTTTTTCAGTAATTGTTTTTGTATTAATTCGTTTACATTCCTATGGTTCATAGAAACTTAAGTTAGGAAAGCTAAAATACTTGCAGTTTTAAGGTCATTGTGGTTAGTGCATTAAAGTTTTAATTAAGGTCTGGAGAAAGCCTAGGCAAAATAATACAACACAAGAACAAAATCAGATTGAATTTGTGTTTCTGTTGTTAAACAAAATCTTTGACATTTGCACATTTCTGCATTTTACTTGTCTGCATTCTACATACATTAGTTTTTAATCTCTAAGAGCCAAAATCACATAGAGCTAAAATAGTAAAAACTAGAAGTAAATCATGAATATGCAACAATAACTGGTATTTCAAAGTGAAATGCAAGAGTTAGACTTTGTTGCTGAGTATGAAAGTATAAAGAAGTTTGTTGCTCATTAGAACATGTAAATTTGTCTTCCATTGAAGTCAGTATTTTCATATGAATATGCGCTAAAGCTATTTGTTAAACTACAGGCAGTCTACCATCAAGCTTGTCTGGGCTCGACACTTTTCTGGCTTTTATTCTAAATTGTTCCTCATCAATTGTAAGTGCATTCTGAGCAACTTCAACTGTATAAAATATATTTTGGTGCTGCAGTATTTATATAAAGACCATTAAGCCATAAAAGATAAGTAGTGAAATTTCTACACAACACTTTACCGTTACTAATGCTAAAACTGAAATTAAATAGACATTTAAGTACATTTTTTAATATGTATGGAGGTCTCTGTTTTGAAATTACCATTGTTTCCTGTCAGTTTCACCACCTGTACTATAACATAGGTTGTGCTATAAATCTAATATAGATAGATATATATCTGTATATATCTCTGTGTATCCATATTCTTCAAAATACTGAAAAGTATTTGTACACTTTATTAATAATAGCTTGGGCTTAATTGAAAATACAAGCAGGATTGCTTTACTTTTGAATACGTTGGTGTAGTGGATTGACTGGCTGGACACCAGGTACCCACTAAAGCTGGTCTCTCTCCCTCCCTCCCCTCTGCAACTGGACAGAGGAGAGGAAAAAAACCCAAAAGGGTTCATGAGTTAAGAGCTGTGAGAGGTCACTTACTGATCACCATCACTGGCAAAACAGACTCAAAGTGGGATATTAATTACATTTATTACCAACAAGATCAGAGCAAAAGAGTGAGAAGTAAAATAATCTTAAAACACCTTCCCCTCACCCCTCCTTCCTCCCATGTTCTATGTCTGCCCCAGTGGTGCAGAAAGACAGAGAACAGGGGTTATGGTCAGTTGTTTCTGTCACTGTCAGGGAGAAGAGTCTTTCCCCTGCTCCCCTGGGTCGCTCCCACTGGAGACAGTCCTTCATGAACCTCTCTGGCGTGAGCCCATCCCAGGGGCAACAGTTCTTGATAAAACTGGTCCTGTGGGTCACTTCTCCATGGGGTGCAGACCTTCACAAACAAGCTGCTCCAGCCTGGGTACGCCACAGGGCCACAAGTCCTACCAGGGTAAACCTGCTCCATTGTGGGTCTGCAGTCTGTGGGCTGCAGGTCTCTGCCAGGACCCTGCTCCATCATGGGCCTCCCATGGGGTCACAGCATCCTTCATGCATCCACCTGCTCTGGCATGGGCTCCTACATGGGCTGCAGGTGGATCTCTGCACCCCAGGGGTGCTCCATGGGCTGCAGGGGCCTCAGCTCCAGTGCCAGGAGCACCTACTCCCTCTCCTTCTCCACTGAACTTGGTGTCTACATTGTTGTTCATGTTGTTCATATGTTCATGTTCATGTGTTCTCACTCCCTCTTCCCTTGCTGCAGTTTTCAACTGTGCGCAACAACTTTCTTTCCATTGTTACATATGTTTTGATGGAGGCATTACTGTCATTCCTAATTGGCTCAGCCTTGGCCAACAGCAGGCAGCTCGTCCTGGAGCGGGCTGGCATTGGCTCCATCAGACATAGGGAAGCTTCTGGCAGCTTCTCACAGAAGCCACCCCTGTAGCCTCCCTGCTACCAAACCTGGCCACAGAAACCAAATACACTTGGCAAGAAAGTACATCCACAGGAATTATAAATGGATAGGTGCTTCTGAAAAAATAGTACATACTAATCTGATTGCAGGTTCTGGTTTATGGTTCATTCTGAGTATTCCTCTAATTAATGAATTGTATTACTAAATGTTAATTACACAGCAGCTTACTGCAGATCAAGAACTGTAGAAGTGAGAGTCAAGACTCTGAGACTATGCTGTAAATGTTTAAAGATGAAGAGGCAGAGGGGTTATTTAAATTACACAGTTCATTTAACAATATGCAGGTGTTCTGAAATCTTTTTTAAACTGCTGCAGCTTCTCTTCATCCTGGGAAAGGCACTAATCTTTTTATATAAAGACCTATTTTCATCAATGGCTAACAAAAGTACACATGCCACATGCCATTTAATGTATTTTTTGTTTGTTTCAAAGTGTAAGGAAATTACTGCAACCCTTAGATCAGACATTTCTCACTACTTTCAAATGGCTAAAACAATCTCATCAAAATCCTGTCATTAGAAATTTAAGAATATTAGAAATTAACACAGGACTAGCAGTGGTTTTTGGTTCTTAGTCAAAAGCATATTAAAGTCCCCTTAAAAATAAATATATGAGCTCTTGGAGAATGTAATTTGACTTGTTTATATACTAGGTGTTTTCTCACTGTCTTTTAAATTTTTTTTCTCCAGTAATATTCCATGTTTCTCATCTCTGTATAGTTTTTGACTCACATTGTGCCAATAACTTCCTTGTATTCTTAGCCATCAGAAAGGTTATCACCATTAGAAGGAGAATGGTTTGCTGCAAATTTCCTTGCATAAAAAGGATTAATATTGTATGCTTGTGTTTTTAAAGTATAGCAATGAGTCTCCTACAGATTCTATACTTCCAAAGTTGGTAGTGTGCCTACTGCAGTATTCCTTTTTCTTGCCTAGTTAGACATGTCTGCTGTAATATTATATCATTTTTCTGTATGAAAAGTTACAGAACTTACAGAAGTAGGAAACAGTGTGAATAATTTTAATGGACAATTCTTGGACTTTTGGCATCTACAGTGGCAAGGGAAACTATTCAGAACCTGGAACTAAATGAACTGCATTTTAAAACCTTCAGTGGAGAAAGAACTATTAAGATAATGTGAAGATAAGGCTTCAAAAACATACCTGAGATTACAAAAACTAGAGTTCACACCTTTTATTGCTTATTACTTTTTAATTCAGCAGTTGAAAGGGTTTTATATAAAGGTAAAACTAACCTTTATGTCAGCTGTAGGAAATATTAACTTTCAAACTACCTACTATACAATAATATATCCAAACACTGAATTTGTGAAATCTTGTGATACCTAATATTGCTTGAAAGGGTTTATCTTACACAGAGTTTGTTCCCATTTTCTAATACTGATGTATGTGCATTCAGGACAAGTTTTCCTTTTTGTTGGTGTAATAAGCTCTATCTAGACATTCCAGTGTAAATCTTGATATATTCAGGTTTTATTTATCTCCTCTTTGCATTTTCAGCATTTATTTATATATAGACTAAAATTTATTTTATCTGTTCATTAGAATTTCACTAAATAAGCTGACTGCCAATTCATTGAACCACAGAAAGGTCTCTTGTCTTGAAAATGTAAGGGCAATTAACAGCTATAACAACCATCAGGTTTTTCATTGTTATAGCAGGTCACTGAAGTGCAATATTATCAAGTACTTTTCATTTTACATAAATATAACCTAAGGCACACCTGAAAATTAGGGAAGCTGCTTACTTTCATTATTTTTGTAACACAGAATAACTGCATACACATCAGTTGTGTGTTAAATATATTCTTACCGAATTTGCCTGGTTTGTAAGATTTGTCAGCACCACAAAAGAACTATTTCAGTCCTCTTAGTGTTTGGCCAAAGAACTTCACGTCGCAGCTTCTGCATCAAACCCTGAGCTTCCATCTGGATTAGCATATCAAATAAGATATTTTCTAGAGTGATAATTTTCTACTAAAGAATAATATATTACTAGGTTTAGTATGGTCTCTTTAACAATGCACATATAGGAGAAAACACCCTCAAATATTTTAGCTGTTTGAAAAGCAAAGGACCAAGAAATTTCAGTGACTTACTTTCACCCATTCAAAGGCTGCTTACCAGAAAAAGCTGTTAGCATTTTAAACTAATTGGTTTAAGAGTGAAATACAGTCAAAAGAACTTTGTTTATGATTAAAAGTCTAAGTCCTTCTGGGCTGCAGCTTGTGACTTTTTTCATTAAAATGTTCAGCCTTGTAATTGGAACACCCAAGGATTTTGAGAGTCATTAATTCACACATTCTGCATATGCATTTTGAAAATAGTATCAAGGAAAAACTGATTTTAAAATAGAAGGAAATGCAACTTTGGAGCCTACAAAATGTGATTTTCAAGTTTATCATAATTCTATATTATATGATAAAGTATTTTAAAGCTCAACCTTTACTGGTTTTTACCTAAGGGAAATCCTAGTTGGATAAAAGAAAAATTAAAATGCTCAAACTTTTGAAGTGTCAAATCAGATCTATGCAGAGAGTAATTTTCAAAATATTGTTTGCAAATACAACCAAGAAAACAATGCAACCCTCTGATTTTTATATTGTATAAACTGTGTTCTTTTTGAACTTAATTAGATTATTATGCAAGAAAATATATTTTGTAAATATATTTTAGTTCTAACTTGAACTGCAGGATCAGTGCCTGAACTATTGCATCTTCAAGCAACTTTATACCTGACAGGTGTAGCAACAGCATTGAATAATCAGTAATTGTGGGAAATGTTGTGTATATGTTCAAAGTGCAATAAAAGGTTAAATATGTAATTTCCTCTAGTGTTTTTGTTGATTTAAAGGGATTAGCCCTAGAAGTGTTGTCACTATTTTCTGTACTTTAATTGGTGTACCTATAGCTGTATATAACGTTCTATGTAGCATGTATATCCGGATGCCTTTGGGAGGGAGTGGGGCCCTTCCCACTGTGGGATTGCTGGAAGGGCATGGAGAGCCCGAGCCAGGCTGCCCTGGGATGTGCTCCCCAGGGCGGAGGCAAACAAACTCGTGTAACTATTTTCCTTTGCCATAACGCACTCAAACTTGGTAACTTTATTTACAGCTACCTCTGCCTGGTTTTGAAACACCCGTCCTTTCATGTAGTCAATCCGATGTGGCTGAGCTGGACGTATCCAAGCTGCTCCAGTTACCTCCTTCAAACATCAGTGCGGGAGCCGAACCTGCTCATGTCGCTTGTTGCTCGGGAGGAGGGGAAAGGTGGGAAGGGCTGTCCCCCGGCCCCTGTCAGCGGCGCTCTCCGCGACTCAGGCGGGCCCCGCACACCCGGGGGCTCCGGGCGGGCCCGCACACCTGGCGGCACCGAGCGGGCTCCGGCACACCTGGGGACTCCGGGTGGGTCCTCCACACCCGGGGGCTCCGGGCGGGCCCGGCACACCTGGCGGCGCCGGAGGAGGCGCAGCCGGGCCGGCCCCACCCCTCGCCGGGTCCGCCACGTGTCGCGGCGGCTGCGCAGGCGGCGCGTGGGGCGGCGCGGCGGGAAGATGGCGGCTGGGATCCGGGAGAAGCAGACAGGTGAGCGCTGCCCGCCGCGCCCGCCCTGCGGCGGCGCCTTCCCGGGGCTCGGGCAGGGAGGGAGCAGGGCCGGCTACACGCTGCCGCCGGCGGCGCCTGCCTGTGTCCCCGCGGGGCGGGGTGTGGGCGCCGCCCCGCCTCCGCCGGGGGTTCGCTCCCTTTCGCCGGGCTTGAGGCTCCTGGCAGGGGGGTGGCGGCCCCTCCACCCCGCTCTCCCCGGTGGCAGCGGGGCCGCCGCTCCGCCGCCTCTGCAGCGCATGCCCGGCACAGTGGGGCCCGGGGGCCTCGGGCCGCGGCTTTCGCCGAGGGGCCGCACCCGGCAGGGCCCCGGGGCACGGCTGCAGCCGCCCCGGCGGGGGGAAGGCGCCCCCGGGGAGGGCCGGGACGGGAGCGGTGCCTCCTCCCGCGGCCCTGGGGTGCGCACCCTCCTTCCTGGCTTCCTTTTGCCCGTGAGAAGGGTCGAAGAGAAATTGCGTGTAATGATGCAAAAATAAAGCTGCTGTCGTGATGGTCGTGTTAAAACAACACGCATCCGAGCGTGTACTGACCCTCAAGAAGCTGAGAACACGAGATTAACAACTAACCTAACGATGCAGGTTTCTGTGAGCAAAGGGTTTGTTTTTCAGTCCTTTCTGATACATTGCTAAGAGTCCTTAATTGTCTCTGTCTCCATGCAGCTTTGTAGAGCCTAAAGCGTAGAGAATGTCAACTCCTCAGTCCTCTGCTTCCCTTCTTGCCAAAGTTGTTGTCAGTAGTTTGATCTATAATTTTGCCACTTTCTCCTTGAGAACTGCATTATCTTTGGTGATATAGACGGTTCTGGATGCATTTCTTTAGCATGAACTATTTAAAATCATCTGCCTAAAAATCTCTTGAGTCTCTGCATGGATCCTAAGTATTTACTAGTATGCTCCATCTTTTTGTACCAGGAGTCTACTTTCTGAATTCTGATTGCTGTTTCCATATGCCATGGTGGTGCTATTTGATGTTCCTTTGCAATCCTTTGTTTTTCTTTTCTTTGTTACCTTTGTAATAAAGCTAATTTTCTTTGAGCTCATATTCTCTGCGGCTTTATTATTTTCCGTGGTGCTTCACCGTGTTCTTAGAGTGGTTTGGGGTGGAAGGGACCTTTGAGATCATGTAGTTCCAACCCCTGCCCTGCTATGGGCAGGGACACCTTCCACTTAGAGCCCCATCCGACCTGGCGTTGAACACTTCCAGGGATGGGGCATCCACGGCTTCCCTGGACTACCAATTCCAGTGCCTCACCACCCTCATAGGGAAGAATTTCTACCTTGTATTTAATCTAAACCTACTCTCTTTCAGCTTCAGGCCATTCCCCCTTGTCCTATCACTGCAACCCCTTGTGAAAAATCCTCTCCAGCATTCTTGTAACCGTTTTAGGTACTGGAAGGCTGCTGTGAGCTCTCCCTGGAGCGTTCTGTTCTCTAGGCTCAACAAACCCAACTCCCTCTGCCTGCGCTCGTAGGAGAAAGATTCCAACCTCCAGACCATCTTGGTGCCTCTTCTCTGGACTTGATCCAGCAGGCCTCTATTACATTGCAAGCCCCAGAGCTGGGTGCAGTACTTCAGGTGGGCTCTCACCAGAGCAGAGTAGAGGGGCAGAATCCCTTCCCTCAACCTGCTGGCCATGCTGCTTTTGATGCAGCCCAGGGTTCAGCTGGCTTTGTGGGCTGCAAGTGCACATTGCGAGGTCATGTCAAGCTTCTCATCCACCAACACCCCCAAGTCCTTCTCAGGGTTGCTCTAAAGCCATTATCCACCCAGCCTGTATTCGTGTTTGGGATTGCTCCAGCCTAGCTGCAGGACCTTGCACTTGGCTTTGTTGAACTTCATGAGGTTTGCATAGTTCCACCTTTCAAGCCTGTCAAAATCCATCGAGATGGCATCCCTTCCCTCCACCTTATTGAGGAGGAATTTCTTCACAGAATGTGTTATTAAACATTGAAATGTGGTGCCCAGGGAGGTGGTGGAGACACCATCCCTGGAGGTGTTCAGGAAACAACTGGATGTGGCACTTGTACCATGTTGTAGTTGACAACATGGTGATCAATCAAAGGTTGGACTCAATCTCAGAGGTCTTTTCCAATCTAAACAATTCTGTGATCTCACCACACAGCACACCTGCTGAGGGTTCACTCAGTCCCACTGTCCATTGTTAGTTGATTATTTTGGTCTGCCTTTACCACTGAACCCATGTTGTCTTCTGTTGGGGAAACCTTTTGCAAGAAGATAGATACAACAACTGAAAGATACATAGAAAAAGGAAACTATTTATTATCATTCAGTGTTTGTATTTCCGTGTGTGTACACCATCTGTTGTGACCTTTATACTGATTCACAACCAGTCAAAGAATATCATTGTGCAAGCATGGTAAAAACATGATCCTTGCCCCAGGGAACAATCAGCATAAATGTAAATGGAATGGCAGTATGAGTACGAAAGAAGAAACTCAGAGACTTGCTAAATATTTGTCATGATTGTCACAGCACATCACTAGTCTGATTACTGTCTTCCTTCTCAGAGAGCTCATGCTAAGTTTTACTTGAGATGATAAACTCTGCAAAGCACCTGTTTCAGCTCCAGTAGTACCAAGATACATAACCATACAGCTTTAAAAATACCGCTCATAGAGCTCAAGATGTCACCAGCAGTGAGGGCCCAAATAATCCAGGAGCAGCTTGTAATCAACTTTCAGGACTACTCCATGGTGTTTAAAAACAAGGAAAGAAAAAAAGTATGAAGCAAGTGGAAGGCTGGCTTCCAGGGAGACTCAACACTCGCTGCTAACTGGGATCTCATAGTCATGTTTCACTGCTAGTAATGCCATTTAAAAGGGAAGTACACAGAAGGAAGCAGGGATAGGCTCTAAAAAGAGGACTTTGGAAACATTGCCTTGGCATGGATAGATGAGCGTTAGGAAAGCTGAAGTTCAGCTGAAGTTGAACCATGCAGCCAATGCCTAGAGAAATGAGAAATGCTTCTGCTGCAATATTAGTAGCAGAAATGTGAATAAGAACAAATGTTGGGTCATTGCTAAGTGGAGCGGATTATTCAGTGGTATTATTCAGTGGTAGATACGGTAGACAGAGATAAGGCTGAGGTACACAATGTTGCCTTTGTCTTCACCAGCCTTGGCTTCAGCAAGACATTTGACAGTGTGGTTCTTGTATCCAAGTTAGGATGTTACAGGCTGGATGGGTGAGCAGCTAGATAAATTAAAAACGGCTGGATGGTCACGCTCAGGGTTGTGATTAAGGAGACATAATGTATCAAGAGACTGTAACAACTGGAGGGCTGCATGAGTTTATTCTGTGACCTCTCCTGTTTAAAATCTCTTGCCAGTCACCTGGAGGACATGTCGAGGGTACTCTGATTAGTGTGCAGGTGACAACAATCTTGGGGAATCTGTCCTTTTTGAGGGCAGAGCTGCTACTCAGAAGCACCTAGATGGGTAAGAGGAATGGGCCAGCAGAGATCTTATGAAATTTAACAGTGACAAATGTAAATTCCTGCACCTAGAAAGGAAGAACCGCTTGCAACATACAGGCAACAGTGGGGGGGATTGCCAGACTGGAAATCAATGTGGGATTGCCAGACTGGTTGCTGGAGAGCAGCTCTGCCAAAAAGGCCTGCGAGGGATCTCAGTGGATAGCAAACTGAACATGAGCCCACTGTGAGCCCCTCCATAGCAGCATCCTGGGCCCTATTCACAGAAGCACAGCCAGCTGAGGGAAGGGAGTGATTATCTCACCCTGCCCAGCCCCTGGAGACCACGTCTAGATACTGCATCAAGTTTGTGGCTACAGTGCAGGAAAGCTGTCCATCTGTTGGAGGAAGTCAGCAGTGACTACCACAGTGGTCAGGGGCTTGAGCACTGAGGTGAGGCTGTAGCAGTAGGGCTTGTTTTGCCTGCAAAAAGGCAGCTTCAGGGGCGACCCAACAGCAGCTCCCCAGTACCAATGGGCACCACTGAGAAGGTGGAGCCAGGCTCCTTTGTAGTGGTGTATGGCAATAGGATGAGGGACAACAGGCATAAATTACATAACATAAATGAGATGTTCAAACAGAATATAAGGAAAAACGTCTTCCCCTACAGGGACAATCAGTGCCACAGGTTGCACAGTGTGGTTGTAGCATCTCTGCTGGTGGAGACTTGACTGGATAAAGGCCTGAACAGCATGGCCTAGCCTCACAGATGACCCTGCTTGAGCAGCAGGTTGAACTGGAGGTCTCCCAAAGTCCTCTCTAGCTTGAGCTGTACTGTGATACTGTAAATCCCAGGAGAGTGCACTGAATGTGCTTACAAGCTTCATTCAGCCAGAGCAAGTAGTTAAGTGTTTCTACTGCTCTCCATTTATGAGCAAGGTGGTATGCTCTGATTGCTGGAAGTTTTTCCTCTTTGAAAAACTTTGTGATGATTATGAGTTTGAAGAGATTACCCACTAATTTATATTGATGCAAATAGTCTTTTGCTGCTAGTCAGAGATAGGAGAGCAGCACACTGTGTTGTTGAATCAGATTTATAAATTAGATTTAGGTCAAGGAATCTGCTTTGGTTTCTGTGTTAAATGGTAAGTTAAAGTTCATTGTTGTTTCAAAGTGTTTTCTAGCTGCAAATTAAGGGCATTTTTTAACCCCTTAAAGCAGCAATTTCCTCATATGAGTTCTCAAAATATTTTAAAATGTGTGTCAGACTTAGTAAGGCATAAAGGTATTTTTTTTGTGTGTGTATAATGTTGTTCCGGTGGGATGGGAGAAGCAGATCAAGGAATAAATCAAAGTAGTTCCTACTGTCCAGAATGTACCTTCAGGAAGATACTATAACTATTTTTAAGGTAAACCTTGTCATATATATGTAGCCTATTTAACTAATCCTGCTAATCACTGTTGTTGAAGTGTAATGAGAGTAAAGAGTTCTTTGGCTTTATTTTCCAGTGGCTTTGAAACGTATGCTGAACTTCAATGTTCCTCCTGTTAAAAACAGCACAGGAGAACCAGTATGGAAGGTAAGAACTCTTTGAACAGGAACATGTTATAATTTTATAGTGTTCAGAAAAGTTCAGATTTGCAGATTTTAACGAAGTCAAGTTCATCTTCTCTATGTTGTTAACTTGTACAAAATATTTTTTCCTGTTATGTTTTGCATATACAGAACTGATTATCAGAACTGCTGAGAGAAACTCAGATGCTGGTTTCTTGATCACCGAATGACTGACTGATTCTTTAGGCAATATTTTAATGAGTAACTGAGGAGGATATTTTTGAAATATATGGAGGTCTCATTCATACTGTTGGCAGAAGGTTGCACGATACCTTCGAGCTAAACTGAAAGTCAGAAAGAAGCCCATACAAAGGGAAGAACTATTGATAGCCTTGAACAAGCTGAGCTCAGGCTGCCTTTATTACCTTTAAAATGTCACTTGTAGTTCATGAGAAGTTGTTGCTACTACAAAGCGTATATTCTGTCTATTCATCTGTTGTCTTTTTCACTAATTCTTTTTTTCCCTCTCTGCTTCTCCTTTTGTTTTCTCCCAAATGCAGTCAGAAAAACTCTGCACATGCAATCACAAATTTCTGACAGCAGACTCTTGTTTGTAAAAACAGTTTTCAGGAGATGAGTGTGATGATTACTTTTCCCCCTTTATCTTATCACTGTTTCTTTTTGTTCTTTTTTATATTTTGTTGATAAGCACAAATGGAAGTCCATGACAAATTAATGATTTATTATAATGATGTCTAAGTTCCTGTAAAAGACTCTCAAAACAACATTAGTGGAGATAAATAGATAGATAAAGTAGTTCGTTTATTAGAAGCTTCTGAGGTGTGCATACGTTCAGCATTGGTAGATGTTTAAGCACTTTTCAGGTTAGAGTAGTAGTTCCCTAAACTTGAATTCCTGCATCCACTGTATCCTATATTCTACAGTATCCACTTTTTACAGCACTTTATAATATTATGTGTATCTATTTCAGATTCTCATTTATGACAGATTTGGCCAAGATATAATCTCACCTTTGCTGTCAGTGAAAGAGCTGAGAGATATGGGGATCACTTTGCATCTGTAAGTACTTTTGAAAAATTGGGATTTTTTTCTAAAAAGAACTTTATTCAATATTGCCCCAAATCATGAACAAAACAGTGAAAAATCATTGAATAAATAACTGCTAAAGTAAAGTTTATATCCTGACTTCTTCCTAAAATCAGATGGCATTATTCAGAATTAGGGAGTGGAAAGATAGTTCCCAACACTATGCAGTAGAATTTCTTGATAAGTACAGGAGACTGTTGTCCAAAAATGAAAACTATCCAAGAAATATTCTTTTGAAATCTGTCTCTACAAATCCTTTTTAATCATATATTTTAAAATTATATTGGCACAACCTGTTTCATGGAACTGTGTATGTTCTCTGCTTGTCTTTTTACACATAGAATTTAATTCTGTGAAATTCAATGCTGTCAAACATATGGAATATTTAAGGCTTATTTTAAAAGACTTTGCATTTCTCGTTCTCCAGATTACATTTACTTAGTTCATTGCTGTTCCTTAGCTGTGGTAATAGTCACAAAGAAACTTTGAAGATACATTTATTTTTTTTCAAAAGTTTACTTACTTTTGTGAAGTGAAGGCTAGAAGTTGAAACACAGTTTAAGATGTTGACACATCAGCAGAAATGAGAGAAAAACACCTAAGCACCTTGCCCTTAAGCAGGAAAGGCAAGTTTAATAGAATGAGATATGCAGGAGTTTTCTATCATGTCAACAGTTTGTATATGAACTTTGTGGATGCAGTATTTTAGCTTGCTCTGAATGAAAAATCTGAGTTTGAAGATTTCTAAAGCCTTTTCTCAAGCTTTGAATAAACTTCGAAGACATGTATTAATATATTCAGTCAAAAGTTACACAACTGTTATTTTTTCTTTTTTTCCTTCCGCCTCATTCTTGCTAAAATATAGCTAAATGTAGGCAGAAATTGTAGAAAACTACATTTATCTGTACAAATAAATAATTTCTTTAACTTTTATAATTTTACACCTAGCAGAGAAGCAACACATTAAAGATGTATTTCTTTCTTCCTGTCAGGCTTTTGCATTCAGATCGCGATGCTATTCCAGATGTTCCAGCAGTTTACTTTGTAATGCCAACAGAAGAAAATATTGACAGAATGTGCCAGGTAACCTACATGCTTAATGTTTCCAATGAGTGGACACAACACAGTATGTGCAGTAATCCTGCACTCACTGGAGTGTGACTGTTCTTGATATAGTTCTTGTGCATGTCTAACACCTAAACTAACGGTTTTTACACCTTAGCACATACTTGTCATAAAAACATTATCCAAAATGGTTACGTTCAATTTCCCAGAAAGTAGGAGTGTAAATATGTCTTGTGTGTTTCAGAGAGAGTTTTGGGAGTGAAAAGACAAAAGGCAGTGGGTACAAACACTCCATTTAAACATAAGAAAAGCTATTTTAATGAGGATGGCCAAAGACTGGAACGGATTGCCTGGAGAGTTTGTGCAGATGTTCAAAACCTGACTGGATGCAATCCTGAGCCACCTGCACTGTTTGACACTGCCTTGAGTGGGAGGCTTGGATTAGGCTCACCTCAGTTTTTCACGTTCTCTGGGAGGAGATGGAAGGTTGACATGTTTGCCAAAGGAAGGAAGAGAGCAGAGGCTATTTTTGGTCAGCAGTAACGTGTGGATGAGTGATTGCTGTCTTTTAGCTTAAATTTTGGTTCCTATTCTTTGCAGTTCTGTGTTAGGCTGTTTATATCCGGATATGTAATCAAAACGCTGTGTACAGAGCTGCATGAACAGACAGCCAGTCTCTTCTGAAAATTTAATTTGACTGTGAAGAATTGTTACACCACATAGTAAGAGTATGATTACTTTTTTAATTAGTCAGAAATATATTAGTACTTATTCAGGAAAAGGCTTGTGGTTTTCCTTTCTTTTAGGATCTTCGAAACCAGCTTTATGAATCTTACTATTTAAACTTTATTTCTGCCATTTCGAGAAGTAAATTGGAAGATATTGCAAATGCTGCTATAGGTGCTAATGCAGTAACTCAAGTGGCTAAGGTAAGAAAGTCCCCCAGTTCCTAATGGTAACACCAGTACAAGTATTATTGCATCCTTATTGTCACGCATACTGGGGAAAAAAAGGGGAATCTACAGCCATCTCAGTAATGCAACTTAGTATCATACTTAACTTAGTCAAAAGTCCAAGTGATGCAAGACTTTTGTGATAGGAGGTTTCAGAGTATTCCTGATCTTATCAGCTGATTCAGTGCCTTCAGTGCATATATACTAGAATGGTTACACAAAAAGAGCAGTATAAGTGCAGTCATAATTTTAAATAATATTTCATATATACACAGTACATTCCTATACCCTAATGATCTAAAGGCAGGTGTCAGGTATTTACTCTTTTATTTTTATTGGATACTGGTACAAAAACTTGTGAATTAAGTAATTACTTTCATATGTACTTAAATACATTCACTCTTTCTCCCTCCAGTTAGTACTATTGGTATGAGACAAGGAACCTGTTATGAAATGAATTCTGCCAGTATTGTTTAAGCCTTAGATTCTCAGCAGGAATAAATAGGTGTAGCACTGCAAACTAACTTTCTTAAATCTATTTTTTTGTTGTGATATCCCAACAATAGTTTATTCTATAGAGAGATTTAGTTTTTTCCTGAATGTACAGGTGTATTACAGAACAGTTAGAACTCAGGAGCTGTAATGCTTTATTGTTTAGATACAGCCCTCTTTCCTTTCTGCTGCCTGAGAGCTTAGTGCTGCTTATGGTGTAGTCCTTCATATTATAAAAAAACGAACCTATAATATTGAAATGTTCTCCATACATGTTTTTTCAGTGATGTTTGGGTACATAAAATTTGTCCACAGAAACAGGTGAACTGTTCTGTCAGTTTTCAGTGCTCTTAATATTTTGTGTTAATCACTTAACCCTTACACAGGCTTTTAAATTAAAAAATTATATCTTCCATTTCTTTCTTTTAATAGATATTTCTGTGAAGTGTTCAAAATGAAGTAGCAGTAAATCACATAGAGTTTTTTTATGCTTCACTCTGGACTATTCTGAACATTATTCCTTAATTTGTAGGTGTTTGATCAATATCTTAATTTTATTACTTTAGAAGATGACATGTTTGTATTGTGTAACCAAAACAAAGAACTTGTTTCCTATCGTGGTAAGTAAAATTTATATAAAAATTTTATCATAATGTCTGAAGTTGAAATTTACTTTTGAAGTTGTAGCTAATAACTAGCAGGGAATTTATTTTGCTTTGATATGCTCAAAATTTAGGATAATCTGTTAGGTGTGTAAAGTCATGAATGAAGCAGCTCTTAGATATTCCTTTCAGCATCTTTGCTACTTGGCTATTATGATATTGAAAAATAAGTGTGTATTTTTAAATAACAAAGCAAAATTGTGGTACAGTCATATAAGGGTAGTAACACTTTTTTTGCAAGGAATAATATAGGAACCAAACATACTGTTTTCCCATCTAGACAGACACTGGATGGGAGAGGGCATTGTACACAGTAAGAAATTATGATTGCTTCTGCAAGTATGTGAGCCAAGCATGTCAGCTTCTTCATAAAGTCTCCAAGGTTCAAGTGGAGTTGGTCTCATGGACCTCTTTTTTCTTTTCTCAAGACTTCTATTGGACCTGGTTTGGAACCTATCAGGAAAACCAAGCAGCTGCCTTAGTTCAGTTACCTTTACAGCTATGGCAGCTCAAGTCAATATATGTACTAGTTGTCATAATTGTCCACATGATTTTCCTCCCTTCATTGCTATTTTTGTACTCCTGTGACCCATTCAGTACACTAAAATGTACAGAGAACTCCCACTCTGCCTCTCCTGCTCCTCTTACTCAAATGCGTAGCTATTACAGGGTACATTGTCTTGCTGGTTCTGCTGTAGTTTTGCTCATACTGTCCTCTTTTTACATCAGAACTAGTAATTTTGGATCTTCAGTGTGTGTTTAATTGACTCATTCCTTATAAGATACCAGGGCATCTGTGTGATCTAAAAATCCAATGCAAGGGAAGCAGCGGAAGTCAAGGTAACCCTGTACCTGCAGCAGCTCCTCATTACTTTAGTGTAGTCACAGTGTCTACACACAGTGTCACACAGTTAATTCCTGGTTTATTCGAATGCAGAGAATGTTCACTGGTGACCAGATAGAGATGAGAAGTCTCTGTATGCCTAACATTTAGCAATGAGATTTTTATCCTCTCTTACCCAGTTTCCAAAGTCAGTACCTTTCTTTAAACCTGGACCTGTAATACTCAGTTGTGTCTCACAGTGGGGATCGATTCCATTGGCAGAATGAAGGGCATTTTTGTTTGAAACCAGACTTATTTTTTTCACTGTTTGAATATTTCTTTACCATTCTTTACCAATTGGTTGAATTTTGTAAAACAGCAACGAAATGCAGGAGACCTAAGCTTACTTTTCTGTAGTAGATACATTCCCCCATAAGCTTGTTACAGTGGAGAGAGAGAAAATATGATAGAACATTTTACTAAAATATTATTAATGGAGTTTCTCAAAGGTTGACCTAACTAGCAGTAATATTGAATATCTGTGCTGATTGCTATGGTGCAAGGAAAGGAATTTGCTCTTAAAATGTGCATATTACACACAATTAGAAGGCTCTGACGGTATGCAAATTACTGGAACATCAGAAATGAATACTTTTTAACTTGGAAAGGTAAGAGAATAAAAATAAGGTTATTCCCCCCTGTAAGCTAGTAAACCATTAGTTGGAGGTAACTGCAGAATGATAGCTCCAGTTAATTTCAAAGCTTTGATGTTGCAGATAAGTACAGATACTGGAAACACTCTCAGATTCTTGGTACTGATATTTCAGAAACTTGAAACTTCTATTGCTGCTGACCTCCTCCTCACAGCATAGTCAAAACTTTGGATTGCTAGGTATAGTTCCTGAGAGAAATTGTCAATAAAGTCCAGCTCTCTGAAGTTCTTAGAGGAGAAAAGCTGGGGTGGAATAAAGCGTCTTTAAAATTAGGGAATGGTCATGGCTGGCCATTTAGGATGGAAAGCTTATTAATGTTTAGAGCTTTGAAATTCATTTTTGAAGAAAGAAGAAAAGACAGGTAATCGTGTGTGAAATTTTTAAAGGTAAAATAAAACAAACAAGGACAGGATTTATGGCATGAATCCTGAGATAATGCTTGACTTGAGATCTGTGATAAGATTTGATTTGATGTTTCCTGTTGGCTATTACGTTCTTGTCAGTGTTATTTACTTAAGAAAAATGTTGCTACGTGTCTCCAGTTCTGATCTAAATGCATGAGGCAAATCTGTCTTATCTGTTGTATGAAATGTTTTATAACTTGGTAATTATGCCTAATCTAGAGACTGACAGTAAATTTGTTGGGGAAAAAAAAGGAATCTCTGTTACAAGAGGTGGGATTTAGAATTTTTAATTACAGATAACTGCATACTATAATTCTCTTTAAATTGAGAATTTTTTTCCTGAAAAATGTTTTTCAAGTAAATAGCCATTTCTCTTCCATAACATGTGATTTCCTAAGAGGTTTTTGATAATGCAATACTAACCCAATCCAAAAGTTGCAGTATGCAGTCAGAGAGAATTGGAAACAATTATGTGTTTGACCTCATACAGTAAGCAGTAATTGTGTTTCTCCCAATTTTTTGCTCAAAAAGGAGGGGCAGAAACTAGATGTGCTAAGAGGGGCATTTCATGATTTGATCTCTTATGCAACAAAAGCTGTTGGCTATTAGCAGCCCTTAGATGAGAAGAGGATTGCTTTCTCAGTGTGAAAGTACCATAAACTTACTTCACCCTGTTCTTAACTCTTTTCCATGCTATTTTAGCCATTAATAGACCAGATATAACGGACACAGAAATGGAAACGATAATGGACACTATTGTTGATAGTCTCTTCTGTTTTTTTGTTACACTCGGTAAGTTTCCAAATTCTAGTGTGTTTTCCATATTCAGTGAGACAACTAGTTTAGTGATTTCATATGGAAAATTAAAGGCAGAAGTAAATCTGTGACCAAAATCTCAATAATTCACAGGGTGGATCTTGCTCTAATTATTGCTTTATATCACTGTAAAGTACAGTAAAGTCTGTCTTTCATGGGAGTTTAGACTTAGCGTTCAGTATCAATGGGAGAAGAATACTGAAATGCAGAGTTCTGGAATCACTGTTTTTACAAAATCCTACTTTACAATGTAGTGCTTTGAGTTTGGATTTGTAGCTCTCAAAAAAAAAACCCTCACAGAAAAAGAAAAAACTCACACAAACTGTTGAAAGATCTAACTGAAATAGGAAATGTATCTTCAAAGAATAGGAAGATACATTAATTTTACTGATTGTGGGTTTTATCGATATTCTAGCTCATACATTTTTCATAGCAATGACATCTAAGTTCTAAGTGAAATTGGTCAGTCTGAGATAGGAGCTGGGGATTGCTGTGGGGCACTGTGTTCAGCAGAGATATTTGGAGCTATTCAATTCTTTCAAGTGTTAGTGTGATACAAATTGAATGTCTTTTACTCAGTCAATTAAACTCTATGGTTTTGAAATTTTTATACTAATATAGGTAAGTGAGAAACAGTAGCTAAATATTTTGAAACCTGAAAGCAAATGGAAAATGTGCTTTTGAAAACAGCATTACCCTACAGTGATTTATGATGCATATATTGTGGTGGTGGTGTAATACTTATTATTGTTTTCAAGGGACTTCTAACCTTTTGAAAATAACTTTCAGTGCTTCTTTATGAGATAGTTTGTCCTTTCCACAACACATTAGCTGTCTTTCTAGTGTACACTGTATTTCTCAGTCTTGCATGAGGTATTCACTTCTGTAAAACTTTATCTAATATTTCTATATAGTATTTTTTGTTTAATAGATAAAGACTGCAAGAGAAAAAATGTATGTAAGTTTGTATTTAATCTCAGAATGTTAGTGAAATTTGTTTATGAAAAGAGTACACTGATTTATAATCTGAAAATTATGACGCATGTAGTAGTCAATTTATCTTTTACTAGGCGCTATTCCTATAATCAGATGCTCAAGAGGAACTGCAGCTGAAATGGTGGCAGTGGTAAGAACTGTTTTTCTAAACACCTGTCATTGTTTTAAAACTTTCCTAATGCCATATTTAATTTTGTCAATACTAGGCAGAGATCCAGTGTTATTGTATCCTTTTTCTTATGAAGGAAATAAAACTGGAAAGGAGATACATTCATTTTTGGTTTTGATTTCAATTCCATAGAACTCTTCTGGGGAAATTGTGATGTTATGGAATCAGATAAGGAGAAACTTACATATAAATAATTATTCCTAATCTAGAGATTTTCTGACATTGTAATTAAAATACATCTACACAGTTTAACAAACAGCTGTCCAGCCTTGTGTTTTTCTGTGTATCTCAGTAAGAAATTTTTCTCTCTCTTACTGGGAAATCCCGTAAATGCAAGACATTTTTACTAAATCAGACTAAACTGACATTGAACTCAATCATCAAATAGGAATGAAGCGACCAAACTAAATCACAATGAACAACCTTTATAGCTTGGTCTTCGTGAGGAGTCACTGTGCTTCATTTCTTTTATCTTCTTCACATCTTCTTTGTCAGTGAAGCATTAATACCAATTAATCCTAAGCATTCAGTGTGCATGCATTCATATCAAGGATAATTTCATTTTTATGAAACACTTGTGTGTCAGTGTCTGACAGCCCAGTTTGCTGCTTCTGCTGTGGTTCCCGCTTGGTGCCTCCTACTGTTATTTTCTATTTGCATGTTTAGGGAAAGGTAATTGTTAATTGTCTGAGAGGAGATTAGTGAACATAAAGGAAATATATTTGGCGTAGTCCTAAATACAGTCATAAATGCTGGAGGGAGAAAATAAAAGTAAGATTTCTTTCTTTCCCATGTGCAGTGGACCGAAGACATTATAAACTACAAAAACAGCACAATAAATCTTTTAATATTGATCATATAAAGAGGTTAGGAAACCATTGGTTTGTTAAAAGTGGTTTTGGTTTTTTCCCCTCCTCAGAAATTGGACAAGAAGCTCAGAGAGAATCTAAGAGATGCCAGAAACAGTCTTTTTACAGGCGACACACTTGGAGCTGGCCAGTTCAGGTATCGTGTTAGTAACAACTGTGTATTTTTATTTATCATATTTCAGTTGTCTGAAATATCTCCCTAGGGTAAGACACCACTGTACTGAAAACTGTATTTACAAGAATTTGTTTCTATATTAAAGCAATGTATATACTCTTAAGGGAGTTTTCCAATCTCTTATCATAACCCATTTTAAAACTTTTATAGCTAATCAGTGTATGGTCCCCGGCCAGTAAGTCAAAAATTATTTAATGAACCAATTAATTTGTTTCACCTTCTAAACCAAGCTTCTGCAAATACACTGTTTACAGGACTGTGCTATCTAGTTGAACATACCTGTTAGCAACCTTTAGTCCATTAAAAGAAAGACTGATTTTCTCACTTGTACAGTTACCAGTTGTGGTTATGTCAAAAGCAAGTGTTTGTGAGCTGATCCCTATATATACCAGAGGAGAAATGCTTATGGACTACCACTTGCATACTTAGATGGTTAAGGTCTGTTAAGTCATGACCATTTGAATCCTTTGTGGATGTTTGCATGCACCTGCTGATGTGTTCTCAGTGGCATCCCTCTGTACTGGTGTTGCCAGATAGTTCGATATTCCACAGGCTGCCTGAGGAAAGTGTATTATGGGAGTTTATGCTGTACGTGAAGAGGTGGGAGATGTATTAACAAGAGTGTAGCTGAAGGAAACTCTTATAATCTCCTAACTGCATATAAAACCATAATCATACTTTTGTATCAAATTAAGAGCAGAATTTGGATAAAAGGCACAAAAAAGGGTGACAAAATAAAATGAGATTGAAAGGAGGGAGAATAATTGTGAAATACCAGTTCCCTCATTTTCACGGGAACTGAATTATAACCACTGCTTTTACTTCAGAGGCATTACTTGTTTTACTCATAGCATCATTACCCTCAAAATTAAAATACAAGGAGAGGGAAATATCAGAAATTTTAACCAGCTAAGTGTCTTCAAGTCTTTGATTTGGTTTTCAGAATCAGGTGACTAAGGTTCTTGAGATTATATATTAAGTGAAAATACTTACTGCAGGGAAGTCCAGGGTATGGAACTTACATGCCTTTCCTCTGTGCAAATATACTTTAGCTGGCACATTTGCTGTAGGGGGAGAGTATGCTTGAAGGAAAATGTTTGAAATAATTTTTTGTCAGTTCACAGTCTTCCTATCTTCACTGTAGATTTTTCATGTAGCCATAACCCAAAATCTTCAGGGGTGAGTGCGTTCGTTAACCACAAAATTGAGTATTGATAGAATTACTGCAGTGCATCTCAGAAGTTGCTATTTTTTTTCACAGACTATATACAAGCAAGGAGAAAAATGAAATTAAAAACCTTTGGAGGAGAGATTTTATATTTGAGGTTCATAATGGGGATTAAGGTCGAATATTACCCACTCAAACTGTTGTTTGGAACTCAAATGTGTATCCACACAAAAATGTATTAGTTAGTACCTAAAAAGCTGGTTGCTGTTCAGTGTTTTGACTTCTGCTCAGTATTTATGTGTGTAATTTCACTTAGTACAAAATAAAATCTTTTTATCATTACTACAATTTGATTCCTGGGATTTCTGGCAATGATCATTCCCAGGTACTTTGTGGAAGTCTAGAGGAGTTCAGCAGTAGGCAATTTTGCTTTTAGTTTGAAATATGATGTAGAAGGTGGCTGATAGCACTCAGAATGTTACTGGGGTATTTTAATCGTGTTTCAAGAAGTACTAACATGGTGTCATCTTTTCAGCTTCCAAAGGCCCCTATTAGTCCTTGTTGACAGAAACATAGATTTAGCAACTCCTCTACATCATACTTGGACATACCAAGCTTTAGTGCATGATGTTCTGGTAAGGATAAATCTGATTTTGTTACCAAAACTATTTTTTTACTCAGTTTATTGTTAGACTTACTACCAGATTCTCTCTTAATCCAAAATCCGTTTTGTCTGTTTTATTTGGAAGTTATTTTAGTAATAAAAAACTTGAAAAATTTTCTTTAGAAAGTTTACATAGCAATAATTTCTACAATATTTAAAAAATTGAAATCTTGGTGTCATCAAAAGATAGGTAATTCAGAAATTCTAGCTTTTTCTTCAGTAGTTCATGATCTTTGTGTTACATAATATCCAAACTTTATTAAAGTGCACTTTGGTTTTGAAAAATAAATGCTTTTAATGTGCTTTTAAACCACTTCTAGTTTTAACAACAATTTTTAGAAACACATTTTCATATTTTTCTCCACAAGGTGGTGTAGGTGTTCAATACAGCAATACCAAGTGGTTTATGACCCTGTTGGAGGAACCTGAAACAGACTTTTAAATTTTTTTTAAATTCTTACAGCCTTAAACTGCCTTTGTTTCCTCAAATTTATTTTGTGATACCTGTAGTAGAAAT
The DNA here is from genome assembly GCF_047495875.1 of Pithys albifrons albifrons. Lineage (NCBI taxonomy): Eukaryota > Metazoa > Chordata > Aves > Passeriformes > Thamnophilidae > Pithys > Pithys albifrons. Next base: position 28,477,056 of record NC_092463.1, on the reverse strand, counting down.
GCACTTGAATGAAAACTGTTTACCTAGGATTTATGCATTTTGTGTATAGGTGTAGAGTAATTAAAAAATAATATGAGTAAGAATGATTAGTATCTGGAGGCTTTTTTATACTCAAAGTTATTAATGAAAACCATCTGAGAGGTATTTTGAGTTTATTATTGAGACTGTTAGAGGAATACTTGAATCAGGCATATGCACATATATTGTTTGTATACAAATTTGAATGTGAAGTGTATAGTCATACATGGAGTGTTGGCCAGAAACTTGCATTGCTACCATAAAGATTTCAGCACTAATGGGGTGTTTTAGGACACTTGTAAATTCTGTTTTATGTAATTAATTCCTTATGACAGGTGTCTTCCTCTTAAACTTAAGAGTTCTTTTTACAGATAAAGAATTTTTAGCCTAGTTTCTTTAGGAAAGGCATATGTGAAAAACCAGCAGTTTGCACTGATTTTTCTCCAATAACTGTTCCACTGGCTAGAGACTTTCAGGTAGAAGTTCTGGATTTTCACACATTTCTATTGAAAATAGTGAAGGGTAGGGTATCGAAACCCAAATTACAGTTTTTACAGGTGGAACAGGTATTGCCCAGGGCCTATACAAACTTCATTTTGTCACCCACTAAATCAGCAAATGCTCACTTGCTGGGTAGTAAAACCATGTGAAGCTCCATCTATTGGACTCAGCTCATCTGCCATGTAAAGAAGGTGGTGCTGGGTGGCCTCAGGCATGTGTTGGGGTAGGACTTCAGTGCATCAAGATGCAGAGTGATCCAAGATGTACTGGAAGCTGAGGACAACAGCTGAGGTTCTGGAATAACTTTAATGATTTGATCATGGTTGGATATTTATCTGTACTGTATCAGGTTTCAGTAGTTTCTTTGGAACAACTTGTTAAATGTTGCATCTTATTTTTAACTGAGTGGATAGGATTATGAATTTTTTTAGTGAAATTGTATCCAAGTTGTCTGTGATTCCATGGAAAGTGCTAAAGTTTAGTTCAAAACCAGTCAAGTAATTCACTTTAAAGGCAAGCGTGCCAGGCTCTTACGATGTACTCTTATGCACAGTATTTCATGGAATAACCGCGGTAGCCTTTTAAGAGGCCTTTTTTGTAACTGTGGAAGTGTTACCACGAGGGTTGATTGAGTAAGCTGTACTTTCAAACAAATTGTTTTTCACTTAGGTCTCAGTTACAACAGACCAGGAATTCTGTGCAGTGTTGAACTATAGGCTAACCCAGGCACAAAGTTGAGAGCTGCATCCATTTAGTTTATAACTGTGGTGTTTCAATACATAAACAGGCTTATGGGAAGATATTCCTATTTCTAAATAAAAAACCTTTCAAGAGTGGATACAGAAAAATGGGAGGCATGGATAGAAAGCCTTATAAGGACAAAATGGGGAGTTGAAAAGGGGAACACTATTCAATTAAAGTAATTTTGGGAAGACTCCTTGTAAATGCCAAAATTAACTTGGAAACTCAGGTCACTGGTGAGTTAAATTGAGCAAAAACATAGATCTTCATTAAAAATTCCAGCTAAATTTGCAATCAAATTATTTTTTTCTCTTCAAGTTTTTATTGAATATATGTATTTTGAAAAATACTCTTCTTGTGCTGAAACATTAAACACATCTTGTAAGGTGAGGTTTGTGCTCATTGGCTGCCGTTTCCTTTGAGTAGCTACTTCTACTAATTCTGGCTAGTTTAGTTTCTATTGTGGCATGGATCATTTGTAGTAAGTCCTTGCCAAGGGATAGCTAGAAACATTTTAAAATTTTGCTTGACAGTTTCACTTACAGTGATCTATTTCTGTATAGTTTAATGAACATAATAAAGTGGAGTTTTATTTCTGGAAAAAAAATCTGTTCTAAAAGGTTGGTGACAGATTATGTATAGCTGAAGATTTGACTCTATCACTGTTTTCCAAGCAAAGGACACCTTCGAAATTTGAAATGTTCTTGAAAAATTCTAGGATAAAATCAGCAAATGGAATACTTGTTGGTAACTTTTATTGGAAACCAGAGGAAATATGTAACCTGCAGAAAACACAGAGCAGTCTTTATCAAAAGTAATGGGGGAAAGAACAAGAAGACCAACAAGGAGCAGTGACTCAATATGTGAGCATAACTGTGTCCTCTAGCTAAGTGATGGAGTTCCTATGTCCATGCCTCTGTGGAAGAAGAAAAGCTGTATGGAGAAATAGCAGCTTTGTTGCAAACATTTGCTTTATCATGCATTCACTATTTCACTGGTGTTAAAAAAAATTAGGGAAAGAGCTATGAAGGTGTAGCAATATAGTCTCCAGAGCAATAATCTGTTGCTGTTGTCATGAGCTTCATGGCAGCTTTGATACATTTGTTATAGCTTTGTAAGTGAACTTCAGCCTGAGAAACATTTTTTTCTGCAACACAGAAACTTACTACATTAGTTTTCAATAGTTGTTAGAGCAGAGTTTTTGCTAAATAACCTATTTTCTGTGCAGAAAACAGCGTTTAAAGTTCAGTGTCAGAAGATTGCTCGCATATGAGACAATCAAATGTCTTTGCTTAGCTTTTGTTACTTTGGTGTTTTTTCAGTAACTGAGTAATTTTGGAGTTCTTTATATTGCTGTTGTTATTATCTAGTTAGCTAATAACTATTTCCTGCCCTCTTATGAAGTTCTAATAAATAGCTATGTTTATATTTTTTTAGAAAATATTCTAGAAGATATTTGGTTGAGTGTAAAAGGTTGAATAAATAATTAAAAACTGTCAAATATTTACAAAAGATTCCTCTTTATTTTAGGATTTCCATTTGAATAGAGTTAACTTGGAAGAATCAACAGGAACAGAAAGTTCTCCAGCAGGCGCTAGACCTAAGAAAAAAAATAAGAAGTCCTATGATTTAACTGCATCTGATAAATTCTGGCAAAAGCATAAAGGCAGGTAAGCTGGATAGGTACACAGTTTATAATAATTTAATCAATACAAATTCTAAGTATTCTTCATATTATGGTAAATCTATTTTTAAGCTTATTTGAAAATATTTTATAATTTTGGGGTTTTTTTAAGGTGTGTTGAGTCTGTCTGAGAAGGAGTTAATTTGTCCACAGCAGCCCTCACAGTTCTGTGCTTTGCATGGGTAGCTGGAAAGGTATTGGTCACACACCAGTGTTTTGGTGGCTGCTGACCAGCACTCACACAGCATCAAGGCTGCCTCTCCAACTTTCCCACTCACCAGTAGGCTGGGGATAGGCTAGATCTTGAAGGGGATGAAGCTAGGACAGCTGACCCAAACTGACCAAAGAGATATTCCATAACATATAATGTGTGTTCAGCAATAAAACCTAAGAGAAAGGAGGAGCAAGGGCAGGGCATTCAATTTTTTCTACAGTGTTTTTGTTCTGGAACAACCACTACCTACTGAAGCCCTGATTCCTGGGAAGTGGCCAGATATCAACTGCTAGAAAGTAGAGAATAAAATCATCTGTTTTCTTTTGCTTTCACACACAAGCTTTGCTTTTTTAAGCTGCCTGTAACTTGACCCATGAGTTTGGAGTTTTTTCCATCTTATCATCTCCCCACCCAGTCCTGAGTAGAGATGTGTCTTGGTGCAACCTGGACCAATGAGTGTCAACCCGCTACATCCACTACATCATTGTCCATGTTAATTGTATATAAGCTTTTTGTTACAGAGCTCAAAATTGTTCTTATCAAGATTATGTAAAATTATTAAAAGCACTGAATGTATCTTAGAAAGTTTAAGTAAACCTACAGTGAGATGTCATTTTCATTGATTTTGTACTGGTGCATGATCTGTGTATTGTTATTTCTGAAAAGGTTTTCGTGGTCTGGTTCTAGTGTTTCAATTTGTTGATTTAACTGACCCTAATGCAGAGTATTGCATTAGTCCTTTTCCAGAGGTAGCCGAGTCTGTTCAGCAAGAACTGGAATCCTACAGAGCCCAAGAAGATGAAGTCAAGAGACTTAAAAGTATCATGGTAAGTTTGTCATCTCTATGTGCTTTATGTAAAGCATAATGGGACTTGTGTATATGCTTAGCACACCCTGCCATACCACACCCAAAAATTACCAGTGCACGCTGAATTTAAGCCATAATACAATCTTAAAAGTAGGACTAGAAGTACAATGTTTCATGAGAAGGCTCAATTTCTTGTGTTTAATGGTATTGCAGTTACACAACTTCCATACTAACTGAAAAATGCTTTCACACCATTAATACCACTGTGAGAAAATAGATTCTATAAGTGTACTGACTGTATCTGTATATGTGACACTTGTTCCTATTATGACTTTTTATTCCTCTTTCCAAACCATTTCTCAAAACCCAGGGTATAGAAGGGGAGGATGAAGGAGCAATAAGTATGCTTTCAGATAATACAGCTAAGCTAACTTCAGCTGTCAGGTAAGTGATCAATAAGGTATTATTGTTTAATTAATTGATAACCATTTCTAATTTTTTCTGTAATTGCACTTTTAATATTTTTTGAAATAAATAGCTTTAGGAGTAGGCTATTCAGCTCAGTATTGTAGTTTAAGTGCTTTCTAATTCTGGTAGAGTTAAATGTGATGTCCTAGACCGTTGCTTGCACATGTAACTTCCACAATGTGTATAAGCCCTCTGCACATGACTTTGGTGCAAAGCTGAATAATCTAAGTGCATTGTAGATTTGCTTGCACTCCTCCACCAAAAATACTAACCTCTGAATTTTTTCATTAAAAGAATTGTTAGTGAAATCCACTTCTTGAAGTATCTGCTTGCTTTGCACAGAGTGTAATTAATTACATTTAGATTCATGTAGTTACTATAGGCAACTATAGTTGGCAAGACCATAGTTATTAACAACTCTGCATGAGAAATTTACTCTCCTGCTTTTGGAGACAGCCACCATGGATGATACTGAAAGTCTGAGAGTTAGACTTGTTTCTCATTGTAAATTTGTTTTTCATTCCACTAATGCCTTGGAGAAGGGAGATGTTTAGTTTTTCCCTGCTAGCGTATGATGGACAACAAAAGAGCAAGACATAGTTTAGGTCTTAGTCTTTATAACAACTACAAAACTTTGGAATATCCATTAGCCATTAAAAAACAGAGGTTCTAACAAAGCTCTCCTCTTTTGGGTTTCTTTTTTTATCAAATACAAAGGCAGTACTAGTCACCTTCCAGCTATAAGGTCATTAGTGGCCTATTGCCATGGGTAACACAGATTTTATAATTGCTTAAAGAAGGAAAGAAAGTATGATTACTTTACTTCATGGCTTTTTGTGACATGCAGTCAGTGTCATTAAATACCTCATCATCTGCTTATAATTAAACTGAGTAGGACACTGAGTATCCAGGGTGCTTTTGGATGTGAAAATTTAGAGATCCTGAGTAGTCTTTTATCACTGTGATTGCCAAGTGCCAGCAGTGAAAATCATGTAGATCATAACACCTTAAGTAACAATTTTTCTACAAAGCATTCTGTTTCCGGTTTCGCAAAAAAAACCCCTTTCAATCACAAATCCTGCATAGAGAATTGTGTTCTATGCAGAAGCACCTGTGACAAATTTCAGGACATCCAGAGGTTCTGTATTTATTTGACAGATGTTATTATTTAATATAATTTTATAATTATTTGACATTATATGAGTTTTTTACAGGTAATAGTATTTGGCAGATACTGACACTTCTATATGTATCAGAAATTAACTAAATGCAGTAGACTATTTGTTGAGTTTAGCAGGGCACATATCTGTTGTTGGTCGCAAGCTTTCAATGGGAATATTGAATTACCCTGTATGTATATTTTTTGCTAGTCAAGGTAAAACCTGGTTTACTGTGTTACATGTGACTGATGTCTTTATGTTATTCTGTTATGGTTATGAGAATCATTACATCAGTAATCTGTAAATTCTTAGTTCCAATCCCTTTCTATAATTTTAGATTTTAATGGTCTCTAAAGATCCTTTCCAACCCAGACTGTTCTATGATTCTATAACTTTTTTTGTACCTACTGTACACAATACACAATTCAACCAATAGTGCAGATCAGCAGGTTAGTTTGTATTTAATCTCTTCAGCTCTCTTCCAGAACTCCTGGAAAAGAAGAGGCTCATTGATCTTCATACAAATGTTGCAACAGCTGTTTTGGAGCACATAAAGGTATGATTGCTCTCCAACCTCAGTTTTCTATTAGTACTGCTCCTTAACTGGAGGAATATATTTGAGCTGGTGGAGATAAGAAAGTGAGCTTTCTCAATTGTGCTACTTTTTCAGAAATCATGGCGTAACATTACTTGGTTTTGAAGGGTGACAGAGAATGAATTTTGAATGCCTCTGCATGGAAAGCAAAGAATACATGCCAATTTTTTTGTTACCAGAATTTACTACTATTCCTTTTATAATGGTGGCCACAGCTGCTGTTGTGGGTTGAAGTCTTTCTAAATAAGTTTATGATGGAAGTGTTTCATTTATTTTAGAGGTGTGGCATGGCAAGTCATGACTTCTGTCTAAGCAATTTTCTGTTCTGTATGTGTTTATCAGAAGGGCACTGCTGACTGCTTACGAAGGAAAATGATACCCAGAAGTGTGGCAATAATGACACAAGTTACTGAAGTGGTCTTTCCAGCCGGGTCTGTGTCAGATGTCTTGTGCATAATTTAAGCACTTTAGAAGGATGCTTGTCCTCTTTTCTGTTTAAGTCTGCTGCTCTTGTGTCAGAGACCTCACAGAGGGTTTAGTGTCAAGTGAAGACAATGCTTACTGCCAGGATAACTTGGAAAATGGATCTGTTTTCACAGTATGAGAACAGAAATTATAGATGGGGCTTTCAGAAACACTGAAATTCTGTTTTGGAAAGTGATTCGAGCACCAAGTTTCACTGAAAATCAGTAATTAGAAAATTTTACCCCAGGATGTTTATAAATCATGGAAGGCAATGTGTTTTTAACATTTGTAAAGGGCGTAAGATCTGTCCTCAGCTATTAGTGCTACTAAATTTTTTTAAGTACCGTATATAAACAAAGGATTCATTTTTACATATTTATAAATAAATCAGTTTTACATATTTATAAAGTTGGGGAAGAGATACAAGTGAGTCTCTAACTCATTACTATAGGAGCTAGTTTATGTGCTTTTGCATTATTAGGCATGTCAGTTTTCATATCCAACAATTTAAAAGCAGTACATTAATACCACTGAAAAAGTAGAAGTCAACAATGGTATTTTGATGCCTTGTCTGTAAATTCACTTTTCTAAGAAAGATACTGATGTGGTAATAGAAAGCCTACACCAGTAGTGTCTTATATATTATTTGTTGGACAGAAACCAAGTTTCAGAGCAAGATGTAGAACGGCAGTAATATCAGTTTTGATCACCAGTGTCCTGTTGGCAGTGGACTGGAGTGAGATGCGCTTGTTCATTCTCCAGTAGGTGAGAGCAACACACTTGTTGGTTACCTAGAGGTGAAGGGAATTACCTTAGGATTCCTCTCTAGAGCACTCAAGCACTTAACTAGCTCTTTGGCTCTCTGCTGTGAGAGCTTGCTATGAGAGTGTTCCTAGGAGTGATGATCCATTTCTCCATGATTCTTAATTCTGGTGCTGCAGAATGCTCAGGCTCAGGCTTTACCTTCCTTTTGTACAGCTGTCAAAGATGGTGAGACAAATGACCATGCAGTTTCTTCAATATATTGATGATATGTACACCTCTATTATCTTCTCTGTTGATTTAGAAAACATCAACTCGTCTCCAGATATTCAGGGAACTGTCTTAAACTAATCCCGAAGCATGTTTTTTTTGTATTGAATTTTGCCTCAATTAAAGCCTTGTCACTGAATGAATGTCAAATTTATTCCAACTCCTTTCTCCTGACCATTTTCTCCTCTTTTTTCACCCACCGATGTTGGAAAAAGTATCTTTCTATCTAGATAGAAATTTTAATAGGCAGGATGTTATGCTACCTAATGGATTCCTTGAAAATACTTTCAAAAAGGGCAGTGTCTCAGCCAGTACTTTTAAAATAAATTCTAAAGGCACCTTGAGGCTATGGTTAATAGGTTTTATATACAATTAAATAATTACATCAGATTAGTATAAGAGAATTTTTTTGAAAGTGCTGAGGTCATGAGGAGCTAGTGAGGCACCGTGATCTTCTTCGGGGTACCATAGTTTCACTTTTAAAATAACCTGGATGTGTATTCATATAGACTGTATGCATTGTCCATTATGGTTTTATACTGTATTAAGTATTTGAGCATTTTTCTTCACTACATATATGAGGATCAATGCAAAGAATGCTATGAGACCTGCTTTAGATATACTAAGTGAATTTCATTTTTCTTGTGGTCATATTTTAATATTCAGTCTACAGCTGCTTTCTACATTCTGTTGGATCATTTTCTAAGACACAGCAAGAGGAAACCAGAAATTAATCACATACTTATGGGTCCTGGCAGTTTTCTGGCTTAAGTGTTTAGTGAAATAATGGAAAGTATGTATCACTTTTTCACAAAGTGAATCATCAAGTATTTGTTGTCAGTGCTTAGAACAAATGCATCCTTGTTTTGCATTGATTGTTTTTCCCCTGCTGAAGCTGGTGAATGAAGGACTGGACCTAACAGATAACAGATTTAGGGCTTGAATTATGAATATCTAGATGCTTTAGAGTTTCAAGTAATGTTCTCTTTGCGTGTCATTTTAATTTGAGTACAAGGATTACTGAAGTACCTTTAATCATGACATATAAAAAGGTGAAAATGTACACTTTTCTGAAATGATTAATTAGATTAGGTAACCTCTTCTAGAATTATACATATGAACTTATGTGGCAGATTTCTATGTGAATTATTATATGTCATAAATTACTTATGTTTGTTTAGGTTTTTTTTTAATTCCTGCATAATTTTTTATCATGTATATCTGCTTTTGTTTGTTCTCACGGCCTGATACTTTGAATGACTCCATTATTGTGATTGACAATAGCCTTTCAAATTTTCAAATTCATATTGTGTAAAGGAATTCCACTATTTTAACTACTGTATTTTAAATAAGGTTACATTTTTGTCTTATACCATGTGTGATGAGTTTACCTTGGCTGGATACCAGGTGCCCACCAAGCTGCTCTATCATGTCCCTTCCCACCCAGACAGGGGAGCAAGTAAGAGGGCAAACAATTCGTGGGTTGGATAAGGCAGTTTAGTAAAGCTAAAGTGAAGGTTTGTGCGTGGAGAACCAAAGAGGAAAATAATAATGTTTATCCTCTACTTCCCATCAGCAAGCAATGTCCACCCACTTCCTGGGAAGCAAGGCTTCAGCACATGTAGTGGTTGCTCAGAAGACAAGCATTGTAAATAACGAATGCCCCCTCCACCTTCCTCCTCCTTTCCTTAACTCTTACATCTGGGCTGACGTTGTATGTTATGGAATATCCCTTTGGTCAGTTTGGGTCAGCTGGCCTGGTTGTGTCTCCTCCTAGGATTTTTCCCTCAATGAAGGGAGGAAGGAATATTGAGAGACAGTTCTGATGCTTTTGCCAGCACTGCTTGGCAGTAGCTAAAACATTGGTGTGTTATCAACCACTTTCTAGCTACCAGTGCAAAGCACAGCACTGTGAGGGCTGCTCTGGGGAAATGAGCTGCATCTCAGCCAAATCCTGTACAATCTCATGTCTGTGGTCCTCCATGGACTGTGTTGATTCTCTGGCGTTGTTCAGTAAAGTGAACATTTTTCATTGCTCAGTGAAGAGAAACAATATATGTTTGTGAAATATATATGTCTTAGTGGTCCATGCTGTCTTTCTGTCATTCAGAACTGGTAATTCAGTAACCTTCCAGCAAAACCAGCATTTTCCAAGTTCAGTTACAGTGACTTTTTCCATCATTGTTCTGTGAAGTTCAGTGAAAGGGAATTGGCTATGACTGCCAATTCCAGCCTTCTTCTGGAGTTTCTTTTCCTCTTGATAGGAGCACACTATAATTACCTGACCAGCCTCACTTGTTCTGGGCAGTTATTTCTGGTTCTTCTCTGTCAGCATCTTTGAGAAATTTCTCAACAAGTTTCTTATAAAACTCTCTTCTTCATGTTCTCTCTCTCTTTGTCCCTAAAATTAAGAACTTTTGTACTGTAAAGAGGATAGAAGCGCTTACAAAAATGACCCTCTAAGATACTTCAGTGAGTCCAGCTTCCACTCTGCTTAAAAAAGAAAAAAATTTGTGTTCATTTTGGAGTAAAGCACTGAAGTAGACTTTCCCATGTACTTCAGTAGTTTTCCCCGAAATAAATTTGTGTTACGAACAGCCTGTTTCTAAAGATGGTAAGTTGAAAGCTTTTACCAATATATTAAAAAGAAGCAAGCTGAAGTGTGGCACTTCAACTGCAATACAGACCCTGTCCCTGAAATGACAGCCAGAAAGGTCACTTGAATGAGCTTGGTATGGAACAAGATGTCATAGTAGGAAATCAGGAGCAGAAGGCAGAAAAGGAATAACTGTAAATGTAAATACATCTTTATTTTATCATTTTTTATTATTATTGATTTTCTTCACTTTACTTGCCATTTTGGCACCCATAAAAATCTCCTCTTTGCTGTGTTTTTTATTGAATCTACAGGATTGTTTAGCTCCTATTCCCCAGCTTTTCCTCTTGGCATGTCTGTGAGTTTGCCATTGAGTGAGCAAAATTGCACTTACTTAAATTAAATGGGACACCTGCTTCTTACCAGCACTCCTAGACAAGTTGGCTCTTTGAGAAGTAACTGTCTCGTTGATGTGGCTTGTCTGGGATAGCTATCAAAAGGTAACTAGTAGTGTTTAAGGCTATTGAGTAATCCATATGAAATTTGATTAGGTGTCCGTCTAATTCCTAGCAAACCAGTATAAAAAAATACTGCCCTAATTAGCACTTTTGCTAGTAACTTCTGTTAGTTATCTAGTGAAGGAGCAGCTAAATAGACTGGTCATATTGATCTATCGCTTCAGTTCATTGCATCAAAAAGAGTCTAGAAAATTTTATATTGCTGCTTATCTCTGATGTCCCTGTTGTGGATAGAAGTTAAAAAACAAAGAGTGTTATGTTCACACTGCAAAATTAATTGTACAAAATATTTTAGGAGAGTGAGTGTACATGTATCATTAATGTTTAGGTTCAAAGTATAGTATATGTTGAACATATATGCAACCAGTGAAATTTCTTCGCTGCTGTTAATCTGTTTTGGTCAGCAGCCTTAGTCAAACAGTCATGAAGTTGCACATGGCTGAGAAGAATTTTTCTCAGCTTGTGCTCCATGTAAGTTACCAATTGTGAATTACAATTCAAAGTAATTCATGTTTGAAGTCCATAATTTTATTCAAATATTGATCTGTAAACAAATACAGAGTAGTGAATCCTTTTATGGTACACTTTTTAACAGGGCATCTAAATAAATTTGTTCAAAACAGATCACCAGCTAAGATAATATGGGCATTGCCAAATTCAACAATATATTTATCCTAATAAGGTTACATTTCCACATTTCAAGACAATCCTTTGTTTATTGCATGCCTTTTGTCTGGAAAAAATACTTTAAAAATTAAATTTAGCTTCATGTACATATGTAGCTAGGTGTAGTTAAAACATAAAAAATAAGTGAATATAATGGAAAGTCTAAAAAAATTGTAGTAATTTCTTTCCAATTGTTATCTCTCTAGATAGATTTAAGGAAACTATAATGCAGATAGTCTCCAAGATGCTGTAGAATTGATGTCTCAGAACATGTCTAATGTGCTGGGTACCAGATTGCATCTGAAGTTAGGACTTGGAAAAACGCTGGTAGTTCAGTTCTATTCAAACTTTGCCTAACATAAGCTCAAGGTATGTAGCTTAAAAGAAGCTCTAGCTCTCTTTTTTTTTCTTCATGCACCTACGTAGTCATAGTTGCTATGATGATCAACAGAAAACATTCTTCTGCCCCTAAAAGTAGCAAAGGGTCATTTTTTTGAGCACTCTTCAAGGAAATTTACTTTATAAGCTGTAATTACAAGCTTCCACAAAAGGTTTAAATAAAGCAACTGTTTTGCAAGTAACTGCTCTTCTCAAGGAGTTCAGTAAATGGTGACTGAGAAATGGAAGTGTTGTATAGCTACCTGCATCCTAAGCTGATCACCAAATGCTTTCAATGTAAAAATATTCTTGTGACTTATATCTTCTTTTATTTTTCATTCTCCTCTCCAGGTCTTTACAGTACTCAGAAGGTGAAATATCCTAATATCCTTAAGCTAGAGAAGTACCTTTTTTTTTTTTTTTGAGGGATGCTGAAATAATTTTTTTGAAATTCCATTTTCTTATTTGTGATCTCAGGAATAATTTTAGTAGAATTCAGAAACATGTGAAAACCAGACTTTCAAAGTTTTTATGTTGCTGCCATTAGAACAACTGGGTAGAAGGTCCCATAGCCAGTTTTCCATGCGTTGGCATTATCAGACAAAATTTCCCGAATCACTTAACCCAAGAAAAGCACAGGACACTCTTGTCTCGCTCTGGCAGTATCATTTCAGTGGAACTGAAACACTTCTAAAGCAGCAAGATGGAGATCTATTCTGACAGACTCCTTTCTGAGCCAATACACAGCTGAATGTGTCCAAACACCAGGATTTAATTAGTTACTGGGTATGAGTATGGTATTAGTATGGTTTTTGTAAGCTGAGCAGTTGTAACATTTGTTGTGATGCTACATGTTAATGTTCGACCACACGTAAAGATTTGCATTGTAATGGAACTCTTTACAATAAGTTTTGGATTGCATTTTTCTACTTTTAGTTTGTAAGTCCATGATCAAGGAGTGCAAAGCTTGTCTGTTTTCGCAGGTGTGCTGCAATGCAGTCATGAATTGCATGACCATGTAGTGTCTTCCATGAAGTTTTTGCCTCAATAATTTTGTGTAGTCCCTGTGCCATCCTCTCTAAAAAAGGATTTTCCCAACATCTAGATGTTGTTCTATAATGAGAGACTTCTTTTTCAGTATTAGCAAGATAATCTAATAATAAACTTATTTATCTTCAGTATGAGTGGATAATTGCAAGTCTTTGATTTGATGCAGTGTTTCATTACCAGCCCAAGCTGGCAGTTGACAACTTTCCTCTGGGATGGTGCCTTAATGTATAAGGAATTTCCTCCATTTATCTGCATTGAATAATTGAATTGATGACTGAAAGACTGAAGGTTCAGCATAAATCTGATATAATAGTCACTGACCATTATTTGTTCCTTTTACAGCACAGCACTATGTATGATGGCATGTAGTTTTCAGCTATGGCAAAATAATAGTTGAAAACAAAGCTTCTCTTCCACTTCAATATTCACATCAGACATCCCTTTCTTAACTTGCATTTTCACTTTTAATGTGATTGTTACATACACATCAATCAAGTTAATAGAAGCATATCATAATGCAAGCATTAGTTATTTTTACTGATAATTTATTTAAAAATAAAATTTTAAAAAGAGTCTTTATAACTAAAACTCCTTTTTAAAGAGGAAATAAATATTCTTTCACAGTCTTAAGATGTTAACCCTAACACTTACTCTTAAACAGAGTCGAAAACTGGATGTGTATTTTGAATACGAGGAAAAAATAATGAGCAAATCTACTCTGGATAAATCTCTTCTGGACATGATTTCTGACCCAGATGGTGAGTATTTTAAATCTGAACTTTGTATAAAATTTGTTAAGATACACAATAAATCTGTACCTACTTGGACTTCAGGGTTGGTAAAGAGCTTATGTACAACCCCTGCAAGACTTGTGAAGAGAACGGCTTTTGAGGGATCTTCAGTAGCACTCTAGAGAGTTTAGGATATCAGTTGAGTAATATGCAACATATTAGCAACTTTTGCAGCTCCAGTAAAATCCTTTCCCAACTCCTTGTTTCTGAAGGTCAAAATATTTTCCTACAATTTAGTAAAGTATACTTAATGCAGTTACAATATTTTCATTATTATTATCATTATTTAGTAAGACAATATATCATTTAGACTCATGTGTGAGACCACATACACTCCTGTGAGCACAAACTTTCTAGGAGCATTGTAGGCATGGTAGATAGACCCAGCTGAAACCGAAACTTGGTGATGAGTGAGCTATGGAAACAAGCTGTAGAAAGGCCTGCTGGAAACCAAGTTTCCAAGCAGTTACACCACATATTTAGCATGTTTAAGTGAATTCCAGGTGGATGTCTACCTTGAAACCTGGCTTTTGGTTTAGATAATGCAAAGTTTCTTCAGTTCTTGGTCTTCTGACTTACTGGTGTTTGGTAAAGGTTAGGGAAACCTACTGTCCAGAAAAGATTGTACCAAGTCATAAATGTTCATTATGACGGCACTTACTCTTAACTTCTGCCAAACTAAATATATGCTCACTTATAAACAAAAGTTGCAGATTAGATTAGATGATCTCCTGCTGACATGAGCCACATTCCATAGCAGGAGAAAAACACCTAAAATAAACAAACAAAACAGAAAAAGGAAAAGAAAAAAATAACAAAAACAAACCAGAAAAAAAGTTTATTTACTTACCCACAAGTACAAGAAAGTGCATTCTTATTGTTTTAAAGCTATCAGGCTTTTAAAATTAATTTTAATTTGAAATGTTTGTTTTGGGAAGTTGTACTTCTGAAATCTTAATTTGAAACTAACAGTGATTCTCTTCTAGAAAAAATAAAACATGGTGTTCAAAATCTGCTATAGTAGGTTATAGTTTAAGTCATGGCCACATAATTGTTTTGATCTGGAGAGATGAATTTTGATTGTCATAATAATAATGCTTCTTAGAAATGGGTAGTGTTTTTCTGCAGCAAAGGGTGTGACATATGATTCAGGAGGTGAAATCCTGTCTGAAGGCAAGTTGGAAGTTCAGGATTTTTTTTTTTGAACTGAAGTTCATATAAGCGCTTTTCTAGCCCTCAAGTATTTCAGAAACAAGTTGTAGAGATAAAAAAATCTGCTGTGGCTTTTACTTTTATAATTTTTCTTCAGTCTGCTTTTTGATAATTCCACTACCTAACTTATTTATTAAGATATTTAAAGAATAATATTTGCTACAAGCAAAAAGGGAAAGTGTAAAACTTTCAGAAAGAATTAGTACATCTAACCCAACTTGTAATAAAATTGCTGTGTGTCTTTCTACTAGTTTTATACATTGAACAAGCCCATGGTTATAGATAACAATTATTGTCATAACTAAAGGTTTGCATGTACATATATATGGTTACTGAAGAACAATTAATGTAGCAGCATAGTTACAATTGCAGTTTTTAATTTTTTTTAACTGCAGCGGGAACTCCAGAAGACAAAATGCGATTATTTCTCATCTATTACATAAGCTCAGCTCAGGCACCTTCAGAGGTATGTATGTTCTTTACAGCTGCCAGCACCAGATTCTACCACACAGAACTTTTCTGTGTTGTTTCAGCAGTATTTCTGCTTCCTTTTAAAGAGAAGTGTGAAACACCCAGAAAATAAATTTCGTAGTATTACCTGGAAATTACTCACAAAGCTTTAGCCACCATTTGAAACTATATGAATGGCTAATAAGAAGGAATATTATTCTGAAATTTTTAGATCAGAGTTACTGCAAGACTCATCTTAGCATGCTTTCTATTATTCTGCTCCACTGCTCAGTAGAAGTAGATAAAGTAATATGACTCTTTTCACTCTATCTTTGTATATTAAAGAATAATTGAGTCAATTGACTAGCGGATTTATAAAGGAGAAATGCATCTTTTGGCAATATCTGAATAATTCACGAAAAAATTTCTTAATATTTCTTTTGAAATTAGGATGATTAATTTCAAAGAAAATTCTTCTTACACTGTAGAAATATTACGTGATGGAAAAAATATTTGGTTAGGCAAATAGTATTCTTATAAATGTATATTAGCTCCTCTTCGTGTATTATCTGGTGTTGTGACATTCTACAGAAACCAACATTCTGTCAGATTTTTTTTAAAGATAATGATATAAAAGACTTCCCATATCTGAAAGTGAACAGAATTCTACAAATAGTATTAAGTTTAATGAGAGCTGGTCATGGCAAATTTTCTTTTTAAGTTATATTTTTTCACTTGTTAGAAAATGGGAGGAAGACTCATAATTACTTTTTAACTTTGGTTAATGCTATAACTTTGCACTACTTGCTTAATATTTAGATGCAGATATCTTGTCTTTCCACGTAGAGTTAAGAGTAGCTTTAATCTCTTGTAATTCTCCACTTCATAATTGCAGATTGACTTGGAGCAGTATAAAAAAGCATTGATGGATGCAGGTTGTAATCTCGCTCCTTTGAGCTACATAAAACAATGGAAGTAAGTACTTTCGTTTTTCTGCTATGAATCTAACTGGGTAATTTTACAGAACCCAGCATTGTATTCAAGAATTATATGCTACTTCTCATACATCATAAATTATCCTTACACAGTCATTCTGGTGTAATTCTTTACTGTCAGTGTTATGGTAATACACGAAAATCTTATTTTGAAAACTAAACTCCAGTAATGCCAGGACACTGTTGAACATGGCACACAGTAGTGCCCTTAATGATCCACGACAGAAACAACTTACTGAATGAAATGAAAAGTTGTTTTCATTGAGACTCCAGAGTTTTTTTTGTTTATGGTGATGCTGCCTATCAATTATCCTAGTTTTACATGGTATCAAAATAAAGTCTTTGCCTTTTAAGTATCAAATCTAATTCCTATTGTATTTGTAGACAAGAGGGATGCATATAATAAATAGTTGCTTCCCAAAAGAGTTTGAGATGCAGTTTTTTCACTTTCAGATGACTAGAGAGGAGCATTCTACAGCCCCGTGTACCATGAGATAAATATTTGATTTCTCTCTCTGCTTTCACAGGGCTTTCACTAAGATGGCTTCAGCTCCAACCAGCTATGGAAACACGACGCCTAAACCACTGGGGTATGTTTTTGATTAATTTTCTGTAAGCTTTTGAGTTCTTTTAAGTTATTTTAGTAGTACTGAAAGTGTGATTAGGGCTATGCATGGCTCAGAGAAAAACGTCTCCCTGTTTGTACAAGTTTTAAGTTACAGACAATTACCAGCACTCATCTCCCCTTAACAGAGCGTAGGACACACAGAGGAAAGTAAAAGGATCTGTGATGAAATCCACACAGTATGTTAATATTGTGCTATCTCCACTTGCACATTAACTCTCACAGGAGAAGAATTCAGCACCAGGACCTGGATATATGACAGCTATCATTTTAACCCTTACAAATTCAATGACTGAAGACAAGAATAGCCCTCTATATACCAAATCAGTTCTCTCCTGGGCTTGGATTGTCAGGGATGCAAGAACACACTGCTCTTTGATTGAAATGTCCTGCAGGGTGTCTGTCTGCTTGTTGAAAGGTGTAGTTACTTATTTCAAGTACATATCGCATACAGGATATAGGGCTTGGGTCTTTCCATGCTTGAGAGGATTTGCATCCTCATTACCAACTTTATTTTCAGGAATGCACTGTCACTGTCTTATGGCATCTGTGACCCAGTATGGTTAGAGAGAATTCCAGTGCTGTTTCACTTGGAAAAATTGCTGGTTGGTTTCTTGCAGGCATTCAGCATCTCTGTTAACTCTGATGATTAGGACACTGACTTGAAAGGAGCACTCAAATGCTTGCAATGACTGAAGCTGTAAATAAGCTGTTCAGTGTATTAAAGACGAGAACTCAAGACTCCTAGTAATAGGTGAAGATCTAACTGCTAGATTATAGGTGTATTCCATACACTTGCTTGCCATGTGGTGTGAAGAATATATTTTATGACAAATTGAACCACTTGGTACTTAAGTGCCATCAGCTTTAATGGGAATTGGATGTCAGTATAAAGTTTAAGAATACAAATTATAAAAAGAAAGTCTTACACTTTATTTTTTTTTCAGTCTCTTTTCACGTGTTATGAATACAGGATCACAGTTTGTAATGGAAGGAGTGAAAAATTTGGTACTGAAGCAACAAGTAAGTTTAAAAAAACGATAACAAGACTATTACATGAGTATTGTCAACACTTGGAAAAACAGATTTCAGTATCTCTATCATATTAATAAAATTCATTGCACAGTAAAATAAGTAAATGTAAATCTCTGCTGATGGATAGATCTCTCACTTTGTAACTTCCAGTTTTCAGATAAGTAAAAATAATGTTCATATTTTCTTTGAATACCTCTTTGTAAGGATTTAGATTCCAGTATGTGCTATTAAGATGGATTTCAGCATTATAAAAAGAGTAGCTGTGGAATACTCAAAATAGACTAAACCTTCATAAACAACAAATATAACCATCTGTGTCTTTACTCAGAACAGTATGTGTTAAGTGAATCTATTACAGAGTGATTGAAAGGCTGAAAGTGTTAATTCTCTGTTCAGTTCAAGCATTTCTGGTTCTCCCACATAAATAATGTAGAGCAACTATAGTCTTGCATTGTGCATGAAGATCAAAGTGTGTTTACAATGAAATGGCCACCTTCAAATACTGACTTAACTTTATAAAATATATCTGAGCATAACCTGCATGCAAATATCAATGTTCACCCCCCCAAAAGAAAGCAAATAACAACAGAAAAGAAACTGGTTGTATAACTTGTCGCTGAAATTTTGAATTGTGGTTCCCAGAAGTCTCCTTCCCTGTAGAGGACACATTATTTCCTCCAACGTGTACTTTCATCAGATGCCAGTAAATCAATATTTACAGTTTAAAATCTTGATTGTCATATTTTGACATCAAGATTTCTAAGAAAAAGATCATTAAATTCTTAGTTGAAGAATCAGAATTTAGTTTAGAAATACTGCATATCCGAACTAAATAAAATGGAATCCTAACTAAATGTTGACCTACTTAATCTTATTATTGCCCTTATTTGTTTATTCACCCTGTTAAATGCATCATGTGTGCATTAAAGATATCAGCTATCTCATAAAAACAGGGTCTCACTTTTGTAGGATATTCAATGAAGTTAATTCTGCAGGAATTTCACTGTGACTAGGTATGATAAACTGCATTACATAGTTACAAATCAGTGGTATATCACAAAACATGGTTGAGGAAACTATTAAATACACAGCTTGCTTGTAAGTTATATTTTATAGAGAACTCTTCAGATAAACTCTTTTAATAATAGAAAATAATTATATTCTAAAGGAGCCTTCCTATTCTTTTATTTAATATTTTGTTACTAATTTAAATGTCTGGCTTTAAAGAGTTAGTATTATTGTTGACAAAATGGCTTTCATTGTTCTGGGTTCTGAGTGAGCAAGAAGCCCCTTTGCCAATATTTTCAGGATATGCCTTTTCTGGCTTTTAATTCCTTCTCCGACTTTTAATTCCTTCTCCCAGTATTTTCACGTAGCCAAATAAAATGCTCTTCTTCCTCATATTTTTAAGCCTAATATACATCTGTGGTTTTTCTATTAAAGTTAACTTTTTATTTTTTCTTCAGTCATTCAGGGATTTACATTGGTTTTTTACTGTGTTTTTCAGGGTAGTGTGTAGATCATCCTTTAGAATGTTTTCTTTTGATATATTCTGTCAATAAGACACATTTCCAGTTCTTTTGCTATGTAAACAGGCTAACATTTCCCATCTTAAATAAAGAACAGTAATCTTGACTCTCACCTTAGTTTAATCTTTTACCATTCATCTCAACATTTGTTCCCAGGGTTGCCTTTTTTACCCATTTCTTTAAAAACATTACGTTTTGTTCAGCATCACACCCTGATTATCGCCTTCAGCTTTAAAATTCTTTCCTTAACTGCAGAGAATTCATATGTGATCAAATCTGCATGTGTTGCTTATAACTAAATACGGCTCTGTTCCTATCTTCACACTTTGCCTAGCTAGATGCACCTCAGATGTTTGCATTGTCTGCACAGAAAAGTAATTTAGGTGATGATAAATATGCTATTAATCTTTACAAAATATAAGAGGAAAAATGTTTGAAATAGTATTGCAAATACTCTGTAAACTCTTCCATAAATAATAGTGTGCCTGTGAATAGTTCTTAGCAAGCATTTCAACATTCCATTATGTTTTACAGAATCTACCAGTCACACGCATTTTGGACAATCTTATGGAGATGAAGTCAAACCCTGTGAGTACAACTGCATTCATGGGAGAGATGTGGAACAAATGAAATCTTGAGGCTGTGATATGTGATATGCTGTGGCTAATTTTTTTCATGATAATTGTTAAGTCATGCTGTGTGTAAGGAATAGAACCGTTTTCATAACTATTTAATAGGACTTTTTTATTAAAAGAGTTTCTGAAAAATTACAATTTATTATGTCTCATTGGCGCTAATATTTTTGATTTTTTTCCTAGCCTGAGCTTCTATTATTCTTCTGCTGTATTGAGCATCTGTTGCTCAAAAATGTCTGTATTAAGCTGTGGGCTGAAATTTTCTTTGCATCAAGGCAATTTTTGTTCAAAAAGCAAAATTTCATAAGTAGTTACAGACAGGCATGTTAGAGAAAATTTAATTTCCCGAATCTTTAAACTCTACTGTTTAGAGGAAAACATTTTACTACTGATTCTGTCGGTTTTGTTTGCAAGCAGAGGTGGCTTTTGTCAGAAAAGTCTTTTTGGCTTGTTTCTGTGAAAATTTAATGACTATATAAAATTTGTATGTTACAAACCCCTGAAATGTTTAAGTATTAGCTAGATAGTCAAGGTGCATTTGCTAGGATTTTAATACTAAAAATAGTCCTGAGCCTGTTTATGCCCAACATATAGTCAATGCAGTCATTTTCCTTGCCATGTATTTAGTTCCTGCAGAGCTCTTAAATATGACCAAACTGTCCACGTACTTGTCCTGAAAAAATCACCTTTTAAAAGTCATTTAGAAAGCTTTCATGTGCTTACCACATCTTATCAATCTTCCTGTTTTAATGGCATCGGCATCAGACAGAGAGATACAATTATAATATCTGACACTGGTATTGACTATATGTGAAGGGAGAAAAATACTGATAAAATATGAAAATTATCTACATGCAAGTAATACTTTATTTTCTTAAACTGTACTTCATCAGTGGTATATGTCATGGATTTAAGCAGATAGTTTGCTTTCTCTTAACAAACAAAGGAATTGACACTGTTTTCATTGTTAGTGGATTGTTGTTCCTATTTGCAAGACTTGGAAAACATATACAGGGCTAATTTTAGCTAGTCAACCAGTAGATGTCACCCAGAACACTTACCACAGAAAGCTGAAATTAAAACTACAGATAACTTACACCTGGGTGAAAAACAAAACAATTTTTTAAAAATAAACAATAGCTTCCTCAGGCTACAAGTTTAGGAGTTGATTTGGAAAAGTTTACAAGTCTTGTGGTTGGGTTCTTTTTCAACTTGATATTGCCATATTTTACTTAGTAGAAAACAGCCACCACCACTTTGATAATTTGGTAAAAACACTGATCTTCTCACTTGAAAAAGCAGCCAGTCTGTCAGTCAGCAGCTTCATGTTCCACTGGCATGCCAGAGATTGATATTTATGGCCCAAAACAGAGAGTCCTACTTTTTGAGTTATAGAAGACCAGGCAAGCTCCAAGGAATGTTTCTCCTAACCTGCAGGAAAATTGACAGCAAGTTTTGGAGTAAGTTTCAGCCAACAGAAGCAAGCCAGAGAGTCATTGTGGAATATATTTAGATGTGCTGTACCAAAAGTGAAATTGTATCTGGAAAAGGTCAATGCATAGAAATACACCATTGTGGCTTCTTCTGTGTTCATCTTCTGATTTTGGAGGCCTTTTCTATTCCCCAGAACAGAAAAGTATTGCACTGCAGGCAAAATACAAAGGGAGGGGGGAAAGATCTCACAATTTTATTTTTTACAACACAGAAGCAGTCTCCTGTATAGTTCATTAAATCTTTTTAACCACAGTGGTCAGTGTATGAATAAAAGGTGTAATGCAAGATTAGAGCACATTATTGAGAAGTCAAACAATTATTACAATAAGCATAAATAATTCAAATTAATGTCTAGGTGTGAACTGCTACAGTAAATTTATGAAATGTACAACTTGTACTGCAAACATTCACAAATATTGTCAATATCTTAAACCTATTGAGAATGATATCCTGGGCAAAACTCTGTAGGGTTGTCTGTAAATCACTTTGTGTGTTACTTGTCCCTGCTGTTTCTTTTGTCTCACAGTGACAAGCTTACCAGACAGAACAAATAAGTCTATATCGGTGCTTTCCAAATTTTCAGAAGCAGAAAAAGCTGAAACAGTTCTTATGGGCAGCAATACCATCTTTTAGTTTTTTTAATTTGTCTAGATTGTTTAAATATAGTTACAGTTTTTCTTGAAATACTTATTCAGAAGCATTCTTTGATGGCCTTAAAGTAATCTGTTACCTGGGTTTTTTTTAAAATAATAATCTTTTTGGCCAAAGCAGATATTAAGCAATTGCTTTTAAGATTATGTTTTCATGAAGGAATATTCTGTTTGTAAATCTAATATCATACTTGCTTTGTTTTGGTGTCACTACAGATTGAGTAAAACCTTAAATTTTCCTAAAACAAAAACCAAAATCTTACTGTCAAGGATACACAAATTTTAACCCATAGGTGTGTAATTAACCACCATTTACTATAGAATTATGGAGGTTCTTTTAAGTATCTTCTGCAGAATGGTTTGATTATTGAGTTAGGACAATCTCTTATAAGTAAACCTTTGCAAAGGGGTTTAGCTTCTGTCAATACATTATGTACATTTCTATTGACTTAAGAGATAGATAGTTCTTATTTGTGATACGTATTAATGAAATTGTATTTTGGTTAATACCATCCCTTTCGGTGTAAATGGTATTTTTCAGATTTAGGATATATTGTAGGATTAACTTTCATGCATTACAAAGAAAAATTCTAAAAATAGAGGATTTCCTTAATCCAAAATTAGTCATGTAAGATTCTACAGAAGAACAAACACATACTGAAGTTAATGACATTTCCATGGGACTTTTTCCATTTTAATTCGAAATCTTGAAAATTAAGTTTATACTCTCCAAAGTATTCATTGTCTTCTTGAATTGCTTAGGGAAGTCACAAATTCAGCTGTGTGTAAGGAAACAGCTATAGAGTCATTTTTATTGGAGAATAGCAGTTTCTTAAAGCAAATAAAATCACGTAGGGTTTCTTTTCCCTGCACCCTCAGAACTGATTTCAGCTAGAATGGTGTATTTAAACAGCAGCAACAAAAAAATAAACTACCTTATCACATTTTCATGTCTTTATCACTTTCCTGTGTCTACTTATACAAGCCCACAGTGAGAAAACACAGCAGTAATGCATTCAGGAGTAAATGTTTGTAATACACTTATTAACTCTGATTTTTAGCTCTACCAGTAGTCTGTAATTCTTTCTGATAGGCAGAGAAAGTGCAGTTCTTTATCCCAGATAAAGGTTTCTCAAATATCTCTCAGTTTTAGTCTGTCAATCTCTGTTCATTCCCAGCTTTCTCATTACTTCAAAGTCACTGTATCACCTTTATGTACAAAGCTGCCAAAACCACGAATGCTGGCAGAGTACAAATGTAGTTGAAATTCCTGGTGGAGCATATAAAAGCGTTTTACAGAGGCTCGGTGTGAAATTAGTTCTAAATTAATTTTTTTAAAAAGCCAGACTTCGGTATAGGAGAGTTATTTTACGTAATTACATGAAACTCCTTAATATCAAAGATTCATTTCCTGTGTGTGTAACCACTACATGGACATGAAATATTTTTAGTATTAGAGGTAATTATGCTTTGTGAGCTCTAATAAATTGCCCAGATAATCTGTGTGCTACTCAAGAACTATTATTTCTGCTCTACAGAGTCATGAAAACAGAGGTCTTTGCACGTAAGCACACAGGTGAAGTCAGCTGTAGTTCTGCATGCAGCTTATCCACAGAGTACCTGAATGAAAATGTAGTAGAGAAATAGCAGAAAGCCAAGCAGTTGTCAAAAGGAGTTACTAAGAAGTTCTGTTTTTCATCCATAATAATTGGCAAAAGTCCTGCTTGTAGCCAGTAAAAATATTGAAAGTGCCTCAGTGTTTTGTATGAAGAAAATTTTTTTTGTATAGTTTAGACAGACTTTTCAAATTCTTGTGGAACTCATTTCTTCTTCACGAGCTTAATTTTGGTTTAATAGTAGTCATAAATCATGAAATGAGAGGCATAAGTTACATAACAGTAGCAGATTTTGATCTGTCTTGTATTTAGCATTCATTGCCACAGAAGTGTTTTGTTTTATAATGTTAAAACAGTGGCAGATCTCTGTAAGCTGGAAAATTTTAGCACTTAAAACAAACCATGTGGTGTTCGTCTAATGCTAGTAACACTTTAATTTTTCTTTCTTCATACTACCCTTCTGTTGGGATTTATTATGCAACCAGTGTACCTTTTGGAGTGTGGGTGAAAGTCAATTTTAGATGAACCAACAATAAAAAGCTCAATAGTCCTCTTCCAGCTTCTTACTGCTTTTTATTCTACACTGGTTCAGTTATGTACAAACTTCATAAATATTAGTGGACACTACAATTACTTTTGAATTAGGTGATGGGAAATCATGGTGTTTTGAACTATGTTTAATGTAATAGATACAAGCAGAAATTCATAAGCCAAAATGCCAGCCTTTGAGATAAAAATGTACTTTTTAATAGGAGACAGATGACTACCGGTATTTTGACCCCAAGATGCTCCGAGGCAGTGAAAGGTGAGTTTACTACGAGTCTTACTTCTTTCCTTGTACTCTGTGAAAAGGCTAACATAAGAAATCTGGTTTTATTTTACTTGCTGACTACAAGTAATTAATTTTAATCATTAATTCTAAGTCAAGACAGTTGGTGTTGAAGGAATTCACAATGGGAACTTGAATCAACTACATAAATCTTTGTAACACTGAAAAAAAATACCTTTTGTTCCAGTGACTGAATATGCTGCTAACATGTACATCGGTTCGGTCATGGGAATGTGTACCAGGATTTAGCAATAACAGTTAGAGTTCTTCATAGTTGGACTGCTTGGTTTCTTTGAAACTTTGTGGTTTTCCACTGTTTGAAAAAAAAACATTAATAGTTGACTGCATTTGCTTTTTTGGTGCACAGTTTATGTTCATGTGCAGATGAAGGGAGACTTGGATATAGTTTATTTTGCCGGTAAAAGAGAGGAAGAGGAATTACACTAAAAATTTATAAATTTTTATCTTTTGCATTATGTCTTTGACCAATAACTGGCTGGATAGTCTCACCTAATCTAATATCCTAGAAACAGAGAAGATACTTTATTTTAATATACCTTCTAAAAATAATTTTCATCAAACCTGTGGGAAAACAATCAGCTTATTTAGTCACAGGATTTTATTACAGGATGAATGTAAATAAAGTAGGTCCAGGCTTGATTTTAGTTACTTGCATGAAAAATCTCTCTGCTTCATCTGTTCTTAAAACATGGAAAGTAATAGGAAATAAATTTCAGGTAATATATGTTATTGCAGACTATATAGTTTCAAAGATAAGCAGATTTTGAAAGCATGAAATAAGAAAATTGCTAGTATTTTATGTTTTATTTTAACATTCATTGTTTTGTGATGCTTTTATAGCATTTTTGGTGAATTTTGTGCAGAAGTGCAAAGATTTGTTTCACTAAAGCCAAAGGGGTTTTCTCATGTAAATACACTTTTTTGCCCACTCCATATATTCTTATGTTGCTTTAAACATTGTAAAAACATGCATTTACAGCAGTTCATAAGTGTGCTATTCT
Organism: Pithys albifrons albifrons; assembly: GCF_047495875.1. Lineage (NCBI taxonomy): Eukaryota > Metazoa > Chordata > Aves > Passeriformes > Thamnophilidae > Pithys > Pithys albifrons. Next base: position 28,451,279 of record NC_092463.1, on the reverse strand, counting down.
GTGTAGCTGTAATAGTCATCACAGTGAAAAGCTTTTAATTTCTGGTTTGTGCTTTGTTGGGGTAACAGCATTAATAGTTTGAGCTTTTAAACTCTGGAAGAATTTTTGTCATAAAGCTTATGATTCAAACACCAACCTTAAAAATTATGAAGTAAAACTCCTGTTTACTCGTGTATTCGGTGCTGTAGAATGAGTGACTTTCCATAACAAACAATTTAAATAAAATACTTGGAGGATGAATGCATAAAGGCAATTATTGTTCGATTTTATTTTTTGTCTAATATTATATAGTATTTCATAAACATGATGTGTACATGACTTGTTTTGCATATTAATGTCTAATGAATTTGCATTGCATGTTTTTGTGTGTTCCTTTTTATAGCTCAGTTCCAAGAAATAAAAATCCATTCCAGGAGGTAAGCCACATAGAAATTATTTTTCAATGTTCATGAGTTAAAAATAAGGTACCCTTCATTTTTGATAATCATGGTTAAGAAAATGAGAGGTCTTGTTTTCAAAAAAGCACTTAAACCTAATTATATCTAGTATTAATTACAATTAGCTGTTATTCTGAAGAAGGCTTTTCATCTTCAAAGGACTATGTAAGCATTAACTAATACTGAATTAAAAATCTAGAAAATTCTTCTGAAGGTAATTACAAGGATTTATTAATAACATAATTGGGTACTGAGCAATTTAAACTCCCCATTTTTATACCAGATCTTGGGAATGCTCTCTAGATTTAATTCTGTGTCCGGTCTTAAACAGCAGTGTTGACTACTGATGCAAATGACTGTTTTAAGCAGTCTCTGCAATTAAAACAAAAAAAGCAAAATAGCTAATGTTGTCATTTCGTACAAATTCTTGTAACTTTCAGTATTTTTCAACATAAATAGTTGCAAATAGCAGAAGTCTTATCTGATCTTACTACGGAGTTTCATAGGTACAATCTTTGCCTTGGCAATATACAAATGTCTCATATTTCTCTTGAAATGTTGTAAGTATCCTCCAGAACAAAAGAAATAGCATGTGTTGTCATATATGTATGGCTAACAGATGGTCACAGCAAAAGCATCAGTAATAACACAAAGTCTGTATAAAATTCATATAGTGTAGTCAAACCATTTTGGATGGTGAATGGTAACAGCAATATTACAACTATTAAGTCTCCTTTTTCTAGTCATTAATTGTTCCCTTTTAAACATAACCCAGAAGATACTCATGGCCTTTACCTGTAATATTATAGATTATTAATAGTAGTAAGTGAGAACGGAAAATAAAAAAAAAAGTAACATGTTGAAACTGCATATATATCAAGTATTTTTTAATAGAAGATAGTGGCATGTTAAAAGCTCTCAGCTTGCTGTTCTGCATCCTACCAAAACTCTTTGAATATCTTCTTAAAGGTAGGAATCTAGTGGTTCTGTATCCAGTTCTTATCAGACTGCAGTGTGATTGTGATGATTTTTGTTCTAGGTTGAATGATTTGATATTTTACTACTGAAATTTTAAGAATTTGAATGCATACTCTGATAATATGTGTATTGCCTTTTAGGCCATAGTATTTGTAGTTGGAGGAGGCAACTATATTGAATATCAAAACCTTATTGACTACATAAAGGTATGTGTACTTCTGTCAGTTGTAATCTATAACTTACTGATAGAAACCAGTCACAGCAGGGTTTTTGTACTATTTAGCATTTAGAAGACCGAGTCTATGAAATTAGCCTTAACATCCTTATTCTATACGGAGTCTGGGAAAAAAGTATGTAAGAAATCAGTCGAAATTGTGGATTACTAATTCAGACCAAAAAAGAGTTACTCTGGTATTTTCCTTATGTTGCACTTTGGAATGGAGTAAGTAAAATGCATTCTCCTTTATTTTGACTTCATACACTCCAGCATGGTTGAATACTGTGAGCAGATGTAGCTAAGTGAACTAACCTGTCTTCTGTACTGATACATCAAATGCTGTTTGGCTGTTCATATTGTTTTAGAGTCCTATTACTAGTTTCCATTTGCTGTTCTTAAATAAAGCAGCTGTAGCATATCATAACCTTGATAGTAAGGAACTGCACAGAATTCTCTGGTTTTCGGAAGTCTTGCAAAAGAGGTACCACAGTGCTTTTTCATATGCAATTTAGCAACATGGAGTCAGTTTAAATAAGACCTGCAGATAACAGTATCTTATTTTATGACAATCTTACTTGAGCAAAAAGTATTTTGTTTCAGAAGCCAAGATAATGCAAATACTATGCTATCAGTCAAAGCAAGTATCAGATTAGCATCAATATCTAAGCATTTATTACTTACCCACATTTAGAAGTTTTCACACTACTGAGTTAATGGAAGCTTATTCTTATTACACTACATCATTTCATTCTGTGTAGCAATCATAAGAGGTATCATATGCACATAGAAGAAAGTACGTAACCAACTGTGTAATGCTGGTGTAACAGATCTAATTTGTCTGGTTCCAGCTGGCCAGCCTAGCAGAACCAAAAGTCAGTGGATGGTGAACAGTGGTATTCAAGCACTTTCCAGGAATAAAAACAAATGCAAAAGGAATCTTGGTAAAATTTTGAAGAAGGTAAAAAATTGCTTAAGAGCAGAAGCATACCCTTCTTTCTTTCTAATCTTAACTTTGTTTGTGGTACAATTGTCCTGTCCTGTGGTAGACTAGATTGAGGCTTTTCACACAAAAGAATAAATATGAGCATTAATCACTGAAAAACACTTCTTCCACAAAACAAGGACATGAGAGTTTTATGCCCAGGTAAGTCTTGGAAAATGCAAACTCAAAATATGTGGGCTGAGTTTCCCCCTCTAACAGACAAGCATTTTGGAACAGAGCTGGTCTGGATAGAGCATAGGATAAGAAGAAGAATGTAAATTAGGAATGTAAACTAGTTACCAAGGATGGTGGTATCTGCTTGTAGCAGAGCACATTGTCAAACGTTTAGTTTGCTCCTTAGTTTACCCAAAGCTACTTCAGGTACCATATCAACTCAAAAGATGCCCAGCAACATGTCTGTCTGTGGTGTATATTTGTTACTTCCTACTAGAAGAATCTGAATTCCCTGGAGGCCAATACACTTCTCTGGTGCACACTGACAGTACTGAGATTTGCTGTGTGCCTGTATATACAGGTCATTTGTAAGGTGAGGGTTACGCACTTGGCACTTCATACAAAGTGACAGGAAGCTGAAGTTTCTGAGAAATAAGAGGGCAAACAGGAGGTCATTTGATAAACAGACCAAGAGGACAGAAGGAAGTGAAAACTATGGGAATGGTAATGTAGAGCAAGTTGAAAATACTTTTTCTTCTCCTGGAACCTGTGAACAGAGGTTTTTCATTATCAGTTGTCACGGCTGAAAGGCACTGGATGTTTCTCCAGTCAAATGGTGTACTTGAGCAGTGGGAGATGATCTCCCAAGGGAAAAGACTCCCTCACATTTATTCTGCTTAGCCATTGCTCTTGAGAAGACATGGAAGGTTAATAAAATCTTTAATTCTACCTTCCACCACCTGGAAACTTGTGTGTCTCTCCCAGGTGCCTCTTACAGGCTTATCCAATAAAATTTGCTTTTCCATATGATACACTTCCAGCATCTATTGTTTCAACAGATGTAGCTTATTAATGATTCTCATATTCAATCAGTCTTCCTCCAGAATAAAAAAAGAAAAATCAACAGCTCTGTTCTTGCAAGCAGATACCAAAGAGATTTTATTCACTGCTTTATTTTTCTAAGCACTATCCGTTTTGCCAGTTTGCATCTGAAAGTACAGAGAGTATTTTAAAACTTTCTAAAACGGGAAGCAAAGTTCATTCAGCTTTGACATTCTGAGAGGGTTTTTTTGTAGAAGAATTAAGAGGAACCCTCAAATCCAATTATTTGCAGTTCAGTGCTACAATGGACTATCTCACAACATCAAAAAGCAAATATTTATAATATCATTAAGGCAGACTGTGCCTTAAAATAAACATATTGGCCAAGTTCAGTTCAACGTGGTGAAAATGTGTCATCAAAATTGCAATCCATGGGAGCCTCCAAAAGGAGACTAGTGTACTATTTGGTACAAACAAATTTAGCATATTAAATTCTTTTTGTACATGGTTAGAAAAGTGCTACTTGCTAATCTTTTCCAATCACAAGAAATTTAAATCAAATCATAGTTTTTCAGTCATTAAGAAATACTGAACTTTGAAGACTACTGAGGTTAATTTTTTTCTTTAGATACTAAGCAGTTTCAACTCGACTCCAATAATTATTTGCAGATATAGCTCTTTGTATGAATAAACTAAGAAAAGAATAGCATACACATTTTTAAAATTACAGAAGAACATCTGTGCCAAACTAGAATTCATGTTTTTCAGGGCTGCCTGAAAGGCAACGGTCCCATTTCACAGTTATTTGTGTAGTTTAAAATTCTGTTACGCGGCAAAAGCAAATGCTACTCAGTCACAGTAGTGAAAGAGGAATGTGTCAAAATACTGGTTTAGACCAAAATCAGACCTGTTCAGATATCAAGATTTAAAAGAATAGCCTGAAACATCTGAAGATGAAAGCTCAAGATCCTGCTCAGCAACAGGAGCATCTTATTTACTACAAAACATTCAAAATTAATAAAAAGATGGGAACTTGAACCAGAATTACCATCTCCTCACTTAGCATCCCCACCAGCTAAGGACTGTTCAAATCTGCTTCTGTTACTTTCTGTGTAAACTGCACAATTGGCAGTATATGTGAAACAATCATTTTGTCAAGGCTTATGTTACTAAATCACTCTTTAATAGGTAAATTTTACCTAACTAATATAGGAAAAGGAAAATAATTTACCAGTAAAATAGATTTATCAAGCCTATAAGCTGGAACTTTGAGGACCCAGGGTATTATTAACCTAACACTGGAAGTAAACTCAGTCTGAAACAATGTATTACTTAAACTAATTTTCAGTTCCCAGATGCTGACATGGCACTCAATAGTCCTACTGTATCAAGCAAATACTGTTAAACTGCAAACTAAGTTTATTATGAATCTGAGTGAAGTCGACAGCACATTTTGTTTCAGAATCTCTCTTAAAAAAAGTGCTGATTTTAATATTATCTTCATATTGAAATAAATTATAGGTTGAAATTTTCAGGCTCTAACGCAGAAGAAACAGGAAATATGTTGTTACTATTCTGAGTGCGTTGCCCAGTTATTTTAGGGAGTAGGCTTTGCTCTAGTAAGGTTGTTAGCTTCCCTGAGCCATTCATAGATACATCAGAGAGCTTAGATTTCTACTGAGCTTAAATGAATAAAATGTTCCAGTTTTCCACTTTCTTTCGGTCTCTGGTCCCTTATTTTCCACTTCAGTTTATTTACAGGGTTTTTTCCTGTGTTGTAACAACTACTATTTTTCCATTCAAAAGTGCAGCACTTCAACATTATCGAGATTTTGCTGGGTTCTTTTGGTATACAATTAGTTTAATCACTTCTGCTCTCTGTTAAATACTTGATTTCTTATGGACTTTTCTTTTTTAGGGTAAACAAGGAAAGCATGTCCTGTATGGCTGCAGTGAACTTTTTAATGCTACACAGTTTATAAAACAGGTAAATAACTTGATAACCTCTGCAATATTCATTACTTATTTAACTGTGTGTTGACTTATATAACTCTATCTCTCCATGGATTTTTACAAAAAAACCCCAACAAAACTAAGTTTTCAATGAATAATACATGTTCTTGTTCATCGTTTTTGTTTGCTTGAAGTGGGGATTTGAAGCCATTATTTTTAATTAGCTTTTGAAGGCCTGTATTGTCAGTGTCAGTTCACAGGTAATGCAGGTAACAAGTTCATAATTGCCTTTACATAAGTAGATAGATAGATAGATAGATAGATAGATAGATAGATAGATAGATAGATAGATAGATACTGGTCTAGTATAAGCTTTTTGTCCACACCTATACTAAAATCTGTATTGTAGTGCTGTTAAAAATAACATCATCACCATGACTTCTTTATGCCTCATTCCAATACAAATACAAAACAAATATTATTCATTGTAGTCAGCAAATAGCAACCCTTCAGTAGCTATCACCACCTATGGTTTTATGTCCTAGTAAGATGAGAAAAAGTTGTTATTTAAAACTACATTTTAAAGAGGTAAAACAATTTTTGTTGCACTTGAAGAAGACAAATGGTACTTACTGCCTGTTAACTCCTCATTCAACTTAATTTAAATTTTTGTTGTCTTGTGTACATTCTATCTCTGAGGATTTTTCAGATCTAAAGATCTGAATCTCAGATCCTCTGCTCTGAGGGTATGCAATAAATATTGTATTTCCAGCATACTTTTTGTTGTCAGAGACAAAGCTTGTAGGACAGAAATACTTACTGTATGAACTGGATATTAGTTTGACTGAAAGAAAATTAGCAGCCTAATGATTTTCTTTCTCTTCATGTTCAGCTGTCCCAGCTTGGCCAGAAATAAGACCAGAACACCTGGATGACAACATGACAACAGAGAATTGTTACAACATACAAAGATATCTTCATATCTTTAATTTTGTCATTATATTAAAACTTAAACCAGTTTCATTAATATGATAACTTTTAAAAAATCTGTAATTAATACAGTGTATATCAACCTTTCAGAAATAAACCTTAAAACCTGCTATATTTTTGGTGAGGGTTAGTTTGACATTATTACATTTTAAATGCAGTATTAGCTGTGGTATATGAGAGATGACTGAAAAGCATGGCATTTTCAAGTTCTGCTCTGTAAGTTTCTGATACAGTAAATGGGGCAATAGCTTCAAGAGAAGGTCAAGTGTGTCATTATGTTCTTCTTAAAAGCCTGAATATCTTTATTTAACAAAATTGAAAAGGACAGAACTATCTTTTAAGGCCACAGATAAACAACCTTAGTGCAAGAGAACTACTGCTTCTCGTTCCTACCCTTTTACTTTACCAAAGTTATTATACTTAGATTTATGCAGCCTTTGCTTCGTGGTCGAAAGATGTACTTGAAGATACCTTCAGTACAAGTTTCTGGTACAAAAATTTAGCTTTTCTCTTAAGATTATGAGAAAATTGCTTGCCTACAAAGTCACAGTGTCAAACTGTAACACTGAAATCTTTAACAATTTTCTTCTGCCATTTTTATTGTAACTGCTTTGACTGTTATGTTTGGGAAATAACAGTCATACTCACAAAACAGGTCTTCACTGTTTTATAAGAACATATTTAAAACACAGTTTTTTAAAATTCCATTAGCTAGGGACAGTATAGTAATTTAAAGAATAGTTAAGTTTTGCCACTAATGATAGCTCTAGAGAGCGCATACAGGAATTGAGAGAGGCAATATATTTATTTTTAATAGACTTAGGTCTCTGCCTCTAGAAATGTCCTCTCTGGAAACAGCTACAGGTGAAGCAATAATATGCCTTCAAAACAAGGCCTAACACATTCAAAAAGCAAAAAAAGCCACTTGTGGGTTTATTAACAAACTGTGAAATCATAAGAATTACTGGCATATTGTAAATTTTTCAGCAGTGTTTTTTGCACTGTTCTTCAATATTGAATATTAATTTTGCACTAAACACAATACTTTTTCCCCAGCTACTGTTTTTCAGAACATCTGTACAAGAAATGCAGTTGATCTGTTCCTTAGAAGTATCACAAGAAAAATATGCATAATGTAGACCATGTTATCAAAAAGTAATAGTTATTTGATTATCTCAGCTGAGTATTGTAACCTACTCCACACTACTACTCTGAACTTCTAACTTTGCCAAGTCAATAAATATATTTATTACAATGTTCGTTGTAGTTGTTGCATGTGGGCACTCTCCCAGATTTCAGTAAGCAAGGACTCGCTGTCAAATGCAGTTTGTTATTCTAATTCCCTATATATATATACTGCATTTGTTAGTAAAAGCAAGGTCAAACTGTGTTTGGAAAAGAAAATTAGATTTAAGGTGTTTATTGCTTCCTGTGGGAGTTCATTCCAGGCTCTTGAAATAACCCCTCCTCAAGTGTGCTTCCTGTGAAAAGAGTTTTAACCTTTCAGCTGATAACCAGCTTACGAAAAATCTGCCTGTTGCTTTTTGTCCAGTTCTTGGCACCGATCACTTAAACCAGGAGCGCTCCCAAATCACAGGTTACAGGATTTGCTCTTTCAGTAAACTCGGCAAAGATATAAGAAATTACCTTGGTGGCTACATGCAAAAATATCCCTTTTCAGTCTTTGCACTGCGTCTGGAGAAGGGCTTCATTTGTGCCCAGCTTTATAGCTGGGTCTTCAGGTCTGCACTGCTCAGTTTGGGGTTTGGATTAAAAAAAAAAATAAATAAATGAAATTGTTGTACTTCAAACATTCTTTTCCTTCTGCTCCAAACTAGTTTTCTGGTTTTATTGTAGTAGTAGTCCTAAAGCTCTTTGCTACCAGTAAGATATGGATTTACCACTCTGTTTCTGTAGCAGTGTACACACATGTTTCTTCCTTGCTGACATGGTGTGAATTATGGTGTGCTGGTATTTGTTACTTGGCCCTTTTTCCCCAAGTACCTCTTGTGGATGTAGGAATGTGGAAGGTTGTACAAGAGGTTTCTGTTGTTAATCTAGAGGCAAGCAGTGTTAAAAGTAAGCTGTTTCTTCAGTAAGTTTTTCAGCTTATAGGCAGTCACTGGGTCCTTGGCATTCTCAAAGGCCTATGCATGAAGGAGAGGTTATGCCTGGCTCAGTGGGTCTCTTAAGTAAAATAGTACCAGTAGCATTCACATTGCTAATAAATATTTTAGGCGGCTCCATGGAGGACTAGGGAAGTTTGGAACTTTTCTGACCCCTTCTCTGTTAATGAACCTGCAAGAGGGTCAGCTGGCAGGGCAGTGCCAACAGCAATGCCAACTCCTGGCCCAGCTGCTCCAGCTTCCACATCACAGCTCTGGCAATTCTTCATTGGGATCAACCTTCCCATTTAGATAAGTGAAAACAGCACAAGACTGAGTGACAAGTGCTGTACATGTTCTCAGGAAGAAAACCAGTGGTCTGGTCTTCAGCTGTAGAAAATTGGCACATCCATCTTTCAGGAAGTACAGGAAAATCTTAAAAGGTTGCATGTAGTTGTCACTTTAAGAATTAATTCATATTTTGAAATTATAACCCTTTGCTTACTTTCTTACTTTATTTTGAAAGTTTTAGAATATTTAAATGAATATTTTGTGATGTAATCATGAATTTAGTGCCTCTGTTTTTCAGAATTAGACACTTCTAAAAAAGTAACAATAAAAACATGAAACAACCAGAATAAGAGTTAAAGAAGCCTCTGGAGACCACCACCTGGTTTAAATGCCCTTACTTGTATAATGCTGTCTGATTCTATTCAGGTACAAATCTTCCTTATGTTAGAAGTAAATTTTGCTAAGATTGATGGTGTTTACATCAATCCGAATGGACTGTAAAATAGCAGTTTTTCCCAAAACACAACAGTTCTGCAGAGAATAGGAATGCTGCTGTCAGTCACAGAGGCAGTACTGCTGTGCACACAGAGCTCCAGGACTAAAGAAAGTGCAGCACTTCACTTTTCACTTAAATGATATACCCCAAAAGGGATTTGCCTAATGGTTAGTCCATTGTGTTGGCTGGAGCAATCCTAAGAGGTTTAAGAGCTAAAAGGTTTATAAATAGGTACATAGGAATTTACTTTAAAACTATCACAACTATGTTCTTCAGATCTGAAATAAAAGATGTTGGGCTGGAACAACCTCCTATCCCTTGTTTACTGACAGTGGAGAGACCACTCTCCCTTTGTTTGGATGGTTTGTTGTGACTCATTGCTGACAGATGGCTCTGGATCAGAGAAAGTCAAGCCTGGCCAGTATTCTAGTGGCACAGGAAAGTTAGCCACAGTGTTGATGATTTCTGTGTAACTTCAGAGATATTAATAATTTTCTCACTGTGAATCTGTAGATGATTTAACCCACTTCTGTTTTATTTGGAATTGGTTTAGTAACCCTATTCTGTGCAACAATCTCAGTTGTTTTCAGCAACATTCAGATATATTCTGCTTCTTAATGAGGTCACATGTCACCGTGACACATGCATACAAAAATCTGCATATTTAATCTACTAATGCATTGTAATTTTCTCTCTACAGTTATAAAACCTTACGTAGTTCACTTGCCACAGGAATTTTAAAATTCTAATTATAAACTTCATGGCTTTCTCTTTATCTGCCAGTATCTTTCCCCATCTGTAAACCAAACAGAACGAAATTCTACATTTTTTAAAGGTTACATTAACTTATTCCAGCTCCTTCTCATGATTGCCTAGGATGACTTTCTTGATTTGGTAATGGAGGAGTGATGTTTATCCTGTGAAAACAGATTCATGCCCAAAAGCCTCAGAACTATCAGTCCCAAGTCCTACTTCAGTACAGAAAATTGCTTTCTAGCACCTCAGCATGGACATGCAATGTAACTGATTTACTGCTCCAAATTCTTACATGTATTATGCATATATCATGAAAACAAATCTAGGTTAAAATGAAGTCACAGAGAGGAGTGTAGCTTCCCTTAACAACAATTGGTGTCGATTCTTTCTGTATTTTCTTGGAAGGGTTTTTTGTTTTAATACTAGACCTGATATGAATACAATTCTCCATAGTGTTTCCTGCACCATTCCCCTACCTTTTTGAACCTCTCCCAAATAAATCTATAATATCTTCTCTCTAAATATAGACCTTTTAAAGATTTTTAAATCATACTGGATCACAAAACCATATGAGGGAGAGATACCAGCCAAGGATGATGGATTATGACACAATCACACAATTGTTTTGCGTAGATCTTGTGTAATAGCATAGCTAATTGTACTGCCAATTTTGCTAGCAGTGAAATAAACCCTCTCTTTCTCTTTGTGAATGAAGTGAAACACAGCTAGTGCAATATTTTCTTCAGATTCCCTTACCAGTATGTTCCCATCCTCTAGAAGAATGTCTTGGGTTCATTTTCCTGGGATTGTTGACAAAGCTCCAGCTAGGATGTGAATTCACCCCTGAACTGGAACATCGGTCCATTTCTCACAGATAATTGATCAGCCATAGGTCTCATTCAGATACAATTGGAATTGGTAACTCACAGGGATAGTTACCTATTTCTAAATGTCATATTCTGTCCAGCTGCAGTACTGAAAATATTACTTTCTTCCAGTGAAAAAAGCTTTGGCTAGCCAGCCTTCCCTCACTGTAAACCATGCTTTTGGAAAGCAAACAATGTGAAGATAAACAGTACTCCACAGGGAAGGTAACTATGTAAATCTACCTTTTGTGGGTTTTATATCTCTGTCAGGCTGGAAGTCACCTTTATCATATGAGGGATAAGTGTTAGTTTAAAGGACAAAAGAGAGGGAGGGAGGGAGGGAGGGAAAACACCTGGAAATCCCTAGGAGTAAGTGTCAAGATAAACACTTGCTTCATAGACCCTCATGTTATGCTGTAGAACTGTTCTGAAACTCTTACTGGGTAGCTGTTCAAGTCTTCACTGTCCACATTACCAGCTTTCTGATGTTTCTGCAGACTGCATCTCTCCCCAGGGGAGGAATCTGTTAACCTTGCCTTGCATGGGACAAGGAACAGTGGTGTTGTTACCAGCACAGGGCTCTCAGGTAAAGTGTGGGTGGCGCACACTCCTCACTGGAAAGGTTGAATTTGTGCAGGCTCAGAGCCCAACATGAAAACACGTGAACTAAAAGAGGTCACCCTTAGTTTTTAATTAATTTTTAATTAGGTTTTTTTTAATTATAAGGTCTCTCATTTATTAGTTAAAAGTCATTTTCTCTCTTTTATCTCTCCCTCTCAATCCATTGCAATATCACTGATCAAAAGTACAGTCCCTGTACTGTAGGACAGGATCCAACATAGTCAAACAGTCAGTGAAAACCTGATGAAAACGTGTTTTACAGTCATGGCAGTCAAACCATGAACAAACAACATGAAGGTAAACGCTCCTCCACAGGGAAGGTAACTTTATAAATCTACTCTCTGTGATTTTTGTATCTCTGTCAGGCTGGAAGTCACCTTTATTGTATGAGAGGTAAGTGTTAGTTTGAAGGAGAAGAGGGAGGTAAAAAAGAAAAAATACTGGAAATCTCTCTAAGTGTCAAAGAAGACAAACACTTTCTTTGTAGACCCTCATGTTATGCTGTGGGACTGTTCTGAAACTCTTACTGGGTTGTTCAAGTCTCCATTGTCCACATTACCAGCTTTCTAATGGTTCTGCAGACATCTCTCCCCAGGGGAGAAATCTGTTAACCTTGCCTTGCATGGGACAAGAAACAGTGGTGTTTTTACCAGCACAGAGCTCTTAGGTAGAAGTGTGGGTGGCACACACTCCTCACTGGAAAGGTTGAATTTGTGCAGGCTCAGGGCCCAACATGAAAACAGGTGAACCTAAAAGAGGTCACCCTTAGTTTTTAATTAATTTTTAATTAGGTTTTTAACTATAAGATCTGTAATTTATTAGTTAAAATTCATTTTCTGTCTTTTTCTTATCTCTCCCTTTCAATCCACTGCGATATCAATGATTAAAGGCACAGTCATTATACTGTAGGATAGGATCCAGCTTAGTCAAACAATGAAAACCTGATGAACACTGACGTTGTTTTATAACTGTAGTAGTCAAATCATGAACAGCAAATCTGTGATGTTTTCCAAATTCTTTTTCCTCATTTAGGTGTCATTGGTAATTTGTTCTGCTGTTCTCCTGGCTTGGCCTCCCTGTGTGCAGTTTCTGTCTGGTCAGGATCTGGGATTCAAGTGCCAAGCTCACCTGTATCCCAGCCAGGGTCCAGTGTCCCAGCAGAGACAAGGATTTAGTCCCAAAATACTTGTATTGATACCTGAAAGGAAACAGCTAGTTCCCTTCCCAAACCCACAGAAATATTTGTACAGCTAAAGTTCCTGAAGCAAAAACACATCACATTTAGAAGAATCCTTTGGCACAAAATGACATTGCTTTCTGTTACCTATTTCTAATAAACATTCATTTCAGAAATTAAAGCAGTACTGGGAAAATAAATGCAACTCTGGCTTGGATACAGAAAGGATGAGATCTGGACAGCATTCTTTGGAAATTTTCACAGTAAGAAACCAAGGTCAAATGTCTCTATCATTCATTTAGTAAATATGTGAAATTTTCATGCTATTCATATACATAAATTTATTTTTTCCACAATGAAAATACAAAAATGTCTTCAAAAGGTATTCACTGAAAGGCAATTTTACTCTAGTCTCCTCCTTCCTTTTACTTATATTAAAAGGGATTCCGTTTGTTCTAGTGATTTTACCAGTTCCCCAAAATTTACCCCTTCTATACATGGAATTTCAATTTTTCTGATCATGCCTAATACTCCTAAATGTAAGAAGATTTCCATTTCTGCAGCTGAAGAAGTGGCCACTGTGTCCAAGTTCAAATTCTCCAACAGGTTTACTGTTTATGGTTTGAGGGTTTTTCCCTCCTCATAATAGACATAAAACGGGAGAGGGGTGGCAGGACTGATTGCAATTTGCAGATGCTGCTTGCTCACCATCTTCATTTCCCTTGCTCATTGGAAAGCAATTTTGGCTGCATCTGCCGGCTCACAGCTGCCTGAGCTGGCAGCCCTGGCACAGCACAGCTGGGATAGCACCTCTGGCAGGCAGAGTGTGTGCCATGGGCTCTGTGGCTCTCAGGCTGCAGCACTACCAAGGCCCCAGCAGCCACGTTTGGTAAGGCTGTGCTGTGGCTTAACCAGACAGTGCAGAGAGCACAGCTGCCTAGGGAGAGAAGCTGACTGGCACCAGGGAGGGCAGGGGGGACTCTGAGAGGCAAGTCCAGATGAGCCACCTTCCTTCTCCCAGCTGATGACCCAGATTAGAAGGTTTGGGATGACACAAGTGTGGGGAAGGATTCATGCACCTGGGTAGGGCTTGGAACCAACTTCCTTCGTTTACAGAAAACTCTGGAAGAGTCAAATGCTTTTTGTTCAGAGTGATGATGATTGATAACGGAAGGGGTTTCAGCCTGTCCTATAACAGGAAAATGCAGAACAGAGTCCTTACCAAGGCATCAGGATGTAGAGATCGCTCAGACAGCAGTGTGTGGAGTGGGAGGGATCATAGAAAGACTCCAGCACAAATTCAAGAGGGAAATTGTCCCCCAGAATGAAAGTCAAGGAGAGAAAGTAATGCTATCAGCCAGCAAACCTTACAGAGAATACGCAGGCTCTCATGCTCTTCCCACAGCAGTCATGAGTCAGGGACCCAGCAATAACAGTGGGCTCCACCCCAGGGGGTTGTTCAAGGATAGTGACCATCTCTCTCCCTTCTCTCTGCTCCACAGAAGGATGGCCAGAAGAACAGAGCACTAAGCCATGAACCTCAAGTGACCACATGTGGTAACATCCATCACCAAACTGAGCCAGGAGGGAGATGGCAACATCCAAAAATGACACCCGCTAAGCCAGTGATAGGAATGAGTACACACTGGCATTCTTCACTAGAAGAATCAGCTACCAAGGGACTAGTGAATAACTTGACACATTTAGGGACAGGATCTAATACCAGGAAAAGATGAATGCTGCCTATACTTAGAGTATTTGCAGATTTCTAGTCAGCTGAAGCTGTAATTGCAAAGAAAACACAGTTCAAGTGACTCTGAGATCTTGCACGTTGTTTGCTGCCAGAGCTTACGGTTCCAGTGTCTAAAACTTTCTGGGTATACAAAAAAGTGGAGATGGAAAACATTAGGTTGATCCTGCTGTTGTTGTATCAGAAAGCCTAGATTGGAAAGTCTGATCTGCAATATGTATTTCCACGCACAAATTTCATTATTTAACACAAAACATGGTTTTAAGAATCTTAAGATTTTCTGTACCACAGTTATAGTTAGATGAATGTGTTGCCTTCCTTATGCAAATGCTTTTGTTGCATTAGATGTTTGAATGATCCACACATCTAAATTTAAGAAGTCAGTAGTCAGTTGTTTTGAAGCCAGAAAAGAGCTGACATGACAATGTGAATCAAAATAAAATAATTACTATTCAGATTGCATCAAGTTTTTTGCTTGCTATTTACTTTAAACCTGACTGGTAGGTGGGTAGTATGAGCCGTCCTTAAAATGGAATGCAATTAACTTGAAATAGATTTTCTTATTATTATTATTTTAATAAAAGTGTTTTTCATAACTCAGTGTTCCTTTTTCCTTTCCCCACTGTGATCAAAATGTAACTGTCTGAAAGTTCATCTGGCAGCGGAAATGTTATTTCCAGTTTGCCTACAGATAGAGTCATTTCTCAGGGGCTGGCTCATAGCAGACGCTTTTGTAGATAGTCTTTAAACTTTGCCATTTTAGAGGCAAACACTCTTGATCAAAGGATGAATAAAAAGGAAGGCCTCAGGAGATTCCTTCTCGGCTGACTACCTCCAAAGGGTCCTCTTGGGTTATAAACTCTCTGAATCTCAAAGCTACCCTTAGTTTCTGTTTTTGTCTTCTAAATTTCTAGACCTGTAGACATAAAAGCAACTACAAATAGGTGTACTTCATCTTGTTTCACACACTACTTTAATGAGAGAGGGAAAGCAAATTGTGGATTCAAGCCAATGCCAATTGATCTGGTCATCTCCTCCATAGGACAGTTTTTTGCTCCATGGACTACAGAAGAGGTTATGCTTGCTGGAAAAAATGCATGCTGCTTGTTTTGAGGGCTGTGAATGCAGAACAGAACCTGGAGAGCAGCAGCCATTTAGCAAGAAGATCCAAAATGCAATGGGAAAATGCACAACAGCCACCTGCGCACAGTCTGTTTTCAGACAGTGGGGCAAAGACCATTGGTACAACTGAAGGAATGGGAAGTATGGACCCATATAAACAGTGGGAAAGAAGCAGCTGAGAGGGGTAAAACAGCCACCATTTGAGTTAAAATAGCTCTTAACTAGAGTCCCTAAAAGAAAAGACGTAAAAGAAACTACAGGCATGCACACACACAGAATTAGACTTGTAGAAGGAAAGTTTTTCCTACTCCAAGAGAAAAGGGCCCTGTTCTACTGAAATGAAATACTGGCTACTTAGCAGGACATAGCAAAAAAAGAAAAAAGAATCTGAGAACAATGTATCTATTATAGCCTTGTTTTCCAGCAGATGTTTTGAGGTGACACAGAACAGTTTAGTAGCTGGGTGTTCTGTTTTAAAGACCATGCTGTGAGTCGTTCCGGAACAGAGCTATTTTGGCTGTACAGGGATTTTAAATTACCATTTTTTAAAGTGTACTTAAGCTGGCAAGCTATGTGTAGCTAAAGACTTTTGTTTGAGGAATAACAGTGGGAGACCAAGAAAGGTATCTCCAAAAGGAAAATGCACAAAAAAGTACTAATCTTATCTGTTTTTCATACATCGCTCTACGGCCTTAGTAAAATAATGCATTTCACTTGAATTCAAAACTAACATTTCTAGCACATAGACAAAGAGCTTTTGCTTTGCAAAAATATTTTTTTGACAACCAGGTGTCTGAATGCACTACCCAAAGAACGAGCACATGAGGTAAATAATGGTGCTTTAACACAATTTGACCTTAACAGCTCTCATTTTGAAAAAGGCCTTCGCTGAAGCAATAGCACTATTCATAGTGTAAAAAATTAAGCAAAGTTTCTCAGCATAAACTTAACCCTTTAGAAATTTGAATAAATGAACTGCTATTTAAGTAGTAAGAAAGTCAAGAACTTCCCCAATCTCATTATTTCTTCCTATTTGACAAAAGGCCTGGGAGTGGCCACAGGGCTGCCCTGTAGTGCCCATACTCCAGGCAGCCGGAGTCCAAGTCAGACCCACAGCTCATGCAGATTTGTGGGCAGCAAAGCACATTCTTTTACTCCTCAGAGCCCACCATAAGTGTATTGCTGCCAAACCTCTGTGCTTGCCTGGTAACTTTCACAAAAATATGACTGAACTATTTCCAGAGCTGTTCTTGCCCATCACTGCCTGAAAAACCCTTGTCTGAAAAACCCTGTCTTAATGCTGTTCCACCATCAATGCTTTTACAGGATGTAATTAGAATAACTTCAAATGTCTCTCCAGCACCAGCAAAATATTCAAATATATATGCTATAATTTAAAATACAGGCATATATTTATGAAAAAATTTATTGTGGCCAGTGATATTTATTGTTGTACTATTATTTCTGTCTACAGCAAACACTTGGAAAAGAGCACTTTCTTTCAGAGATTGAACATGCAAAGCTGTGCCATGTTCAGGCAGTGCCCTTATGAAAAGACAACTATCTAGGAGCTGCAGAACTACCTTTGAAGACACTCAGTTTGTGTGAAGCCCTGAGTCAACACCAGGAGCTTCTGAATGCATCATGTTTCTAGCAAAAAGTCCAAACACTTGAGAAAAATCAGCTCAGCTAAATCTATTTAAAATCCCACAAGTTACAACTGCAGTGAAAGTCACAGGAGAAAGACAGTTTTCTATAGTTCCTGACACAAATGGGACAATATCCAGCTGCGCACACCTGTGTGGTGTCCATGCTCCTGAGGAAACTCCATTTCCAGCAGCCTCTTTGGTGCATGCACTGCAGCAAGCTGGTGTGCAGGAAAGCCACTGTGTTCTGCCATTTCATCAGCCAGAAACTACACAAGTGCATTAATTGCTACACTTATTAAATCATTTGATGGTCAGTTTAATTATTTCCATCAATAATGAAGGTATTACAGATGCCACCACTACCAAACAAAATCCCAAACTATTGGTATCATTGCAAAGAGTTCGCTAAAAAAATTTTGACAAGCTTAAATGCTTAATAGTAATAATAAAGAGCACTTAAAACTGTTTTCAGCCAGATCTGTTGCATGTTTGTGTTCACTCTCATTGGGTATTATGTATTCTAAAGGCTTGTAAGGTGAGGTCAAAATTATCCATTTCCAAATTACTTTCCATTGCTGACTTGCTTATTTTCTCCAGACTCTACCCAAAGGCCTCTTTTCTGTTCTAGTTTTTTTTCTCTGCTCGCTTGCCGGACATTTTTCACACGCAGATTTTCTTTCTCACTTACTTGTGAAAATGAATGCCCCTTCGTATTCACTATAATGCTACAGGACATAGTTAAAAGCCAAAGGATTGAAATCCATTTAAACCAACTCAATAGAAAAGCAAGAACCTGAAGGGTGTGGAACAGTTCTCTACTGATCCGATGATAAATGTCTCTCCCCAGAAAGTACTACAGATTTCAGGGGAGAAAATCCTCTCCAACCCTTACCCCACTAAAATCACCATCCACAGAGGGGAATATTTTTATTTAAATTTCAACTTGTATCTTAAACAATTCTGACACATGAAATAAGACTCATTAGATGTGACAATCTTAAAATTGTCACCTTCTGCATTCAAATACCTCTCTTGGGCAAGCAGGGGTAACAATGCATTTTGCTGCACCTCTTTCTTGCAAAGCCAGTGATAGAGATACCCACCTGCCATCAGACAAAGGGACTAGTCCATGCCAGACCAACTGAATTTGTTTCAATGAAATTAATATTAAAGCAAGAATAGTTTGAGAACAGTGAAGTTTGAAGAGTGTTAGGTGCCAGTACTTTCTGAAGCCTGAAAATCAGTAATGTAGTGAAGCTCTAAAGAGGGAAAGGAGAAAGGAACACTTTGAAGGTTTCTCCTCCTCAAACTACCTCAATATTGAAAATACCAAGTGATTTCCTTTGAAACTACACTTTAAAACCTTAAGAAAGTAGGCAAAGGTAAAGTTCTAGTGGCAAAAACTTTTGTTTCTTGCTGACTCTCAAGCAATCCTGCCCTTAATTAAAAGTAAAGATAATAGTCACAAATTCTAAATCAGTAGATAAAATGTTCACAGCCTAGACTGAAAACTAATAATTAAAAACAACACACAGGAACAACATTGTCATTTCTACAGAATTCCCAGAATTTCTAAATAGTGCCACAAAACTGAGAGTCAGATTACCATTCTACCCATGGCTTTGTTTATGAGCCTTCCAGAGCCTTTTACGTATGTGGAAATGTTCTAACAACAAAGTAATTTTAACCACAACTACTTAACCATTATCAGTGAGAAGAGAGTCTACTCAACACTCTTAATAGGTGCCAAAGCTAACAGATCAGGCCAATGTACTCATCTGGAAGTCCTATATCGAGCTATTTTGGAAATATAATGAGCCAAAACAGTTCAGAAAGTGTTCAAGCACTGAGTTCATCTTATTTTCTGGGGCAGGAAAATTTCCCAAATGCCTTATCTAATTTGTCACAATATTCATAAAATAAAATAAGATGAAATAAAATTAATGGAACCTCAGTGAAAGATTACAAATGTACCAGATTAATTATTTTGGTTACGGTGAAGTCACTGAACATAAAAAGTGAAAAGCCATTTTTAAACATGGAAGTAAAGTCAGTCTCTGAAAAGTAGCAGAAAAACAAAAGCAAATTTATTTATAATTTATTTATAAGCATAAAACACTTCCCACAGAAATTTTTCATGCCTACCTACTACCCTAAACCACAGGAGAGAGAAAGTTCATTTCCTAGCAGGTAAACCAGTAGAGATATTATAAGAACCAGGGACTGATATTATAAGAACCAGGGACTGTCTCCCTCTCAGTAAGCAAGAGCTTGAGTTTACAGGAAATTCAGGCTGGGAAAAGGGGAGAAATGAAAGGCTCTCAAATTTCAGGGAGGAAATAGATCTTTCCTGTTCCAGAGACCTGTGGCCTTTGACATTTTTGACCATCTCTGTGTCAGGGAAGATTAAGCCCAAAGTATAGAACAAAAAATCCAGAGATTGAAAAAAAGTAAAAGCAAAATCCAGTGGGCAGAACAAATCTGGGAAGAAATTCATATGGAGAACAAAATATCTGGGCACCAAGGAACAAATTTAACTGTTTCATTAATGGCCATCATGAAAGATCCTCTCCGTAACACCTGACAAAGGGGTGTTAAACTTAACTCAGGCTTAAAATAAAGCAAAAGTTGTTAAAGGACTAAGTCTGGGATAGAAAACTTTCTATTAGATCTTGAGCAAACCAGATAGCATTCCTAAATTTCATTTGAAAATACTGAGTAGGTATTCATCACAGTAAAGAAAGGAATTTTTCTCAGAGCTTGCTGGAGGACGAGGTACTATTGAGACTGTCAGATGAAAAGTATTCTTCACAACTTGCTTGAATAGGATCAAGTTTATTAGTAATTTAATAACAAAAATAATCTTGGACAAATATAATTTTAAAAAAAAGCAAAGCCACTAAGAAATGAGACAAATAACAAATAAATAAACAGTTCAGTGAAATAAGGATAGAGGTCTACCTACATTTTTTCTGAAAAAGATGGGTTTAAAATGTCCACTTTTTTCTAGCTGCTCATGATTTTGGAGTTATCCACATCCTAAAACTGCTCTGTTTCCTACTAAAGTTTGGTGAGCACAAAAATGATAGTAAATTTTTAATAACAGTCACACTGAACATTGCAGCCACACTCAGTGAAGCCACTTGCCATTATGAGAGATATTAAAGGTAGAATATGAAAAAAAATTTATTTACACAAACTTATTTTCTTTAATCCTAAATTTCTTTCATGAGCTAGTTATGAGGTTGATGAACATATTGGGGAGGATACAAGAAGAAAAGGGAATTGACATGACCCTTTGAGTGTTATCAAGGGTTGTACTGGCATGTGTGTGTGTGTCTGTGTATATACATATATATATATATAATATATATATATAAAATATATATTTTATATATATATAAAGTACACAGGAAAATCTAATGTTTCCAGATAAACCCTATTGCTGATATTCTTCAGTACATCCTGCAAAATGCTGTCCTTTTTCCTCTAGTTTGTTTGTAGCTTTTATTCTGTCTGATTTAACACCAAAACCACCAAAGTTGTGTATTTCAAGACACTACAAAGGATTTACCCTTTGCCACATTCGATATTGATTCTTTAATCTCCGTCTTCTACAGCTGACAGCTATGAGACGGCAGCTAGGACTCAGACTCTGCAAATCAAGCTTTCTGGAAAAGAACAGCCGGAGCCGAGCTGATCTATGCAGGGCAGGGATATCTGCCTTCAGTGTCTAGGGTGAAGAGTAGACTAATGTTCCTGTACTGAAGGCCATCGATCACTTGGAGCCCTTTGCTCTATGGGGTGTCAGCTGCTCTGAGAGATGATCCCACGTCATTCACGCTGGAGGAACCAGCTGCAAAATCTGCAGGATGCAGCAAATGCAAAGGAGAGTCTGGAAAACTCTAAGGCTTAATTCTTTATGGCCCACTGCTGTGGTCACAAAAGCAGGAAAGCCAATGCTAAACAAGACTTTGTTGTTAAAACAAGGAGTTGTGGGACTGCTTGTGCACTGCAGAGTGCTTCCATCAGCACTGAAAGGCTTTCCAAGAAGGGTAGAAGCTAATCCAAATCACTTACCTCAGAAACTGGCACATTCTTCAGAGCACATACCCAAACCCAGCAGACTTCAGGGCTACATCCCCAGTAACTAAAGTAGATATGGTGACAGAGTACTCTAGAGACCTCTCCAGAAGACAATTCTCAGAGGCAAAGACCTGAAAGGACTTTGGCTTGGATTTAGCCCTCTGAAAACAGTAATTTCCATTTTTTTTTCTCCCTCGGTCCCACGAGTCATAGATTCATATTATGTTCTTTTTTACTCAAAGAGAACAACCAGCTTTAGTAAATATTTTATTTAAATAATTTGATGAAGGATGTAATTGCAGTAAAATGCAACATATAACTAACAATGCCATAGTATATGCCAGACTGATCTCATGAGAAACCAAATCTGCCTTTGATTGACTTACACAAATAAATGAACCCTGTTAAAATATGGTCTTTGTAATATTTCAATATAATCACTTTCAAATAAGAAGCTGTTTGGAAGTGTGTGGCTCAATAGCATTTTGGCTGACAGCATGAAACCTGGCAACAAAGTTGAAGATTATAGGAGCTGAAAAGCAACTGGTAGTTCACAGGTAAAGCTGATTTGTCACAGCTGGATCATGTATTTGCCACATGATCCAGATATCATTTTTCTACTTAGTGAAGACTTAATCTTGCATATCTAATTATGTCCTTCTTATCTCCAGTCAATCCAAGCAAACTCCAGTATTCCAGCTCTGCTACCTGACTAGGTCCCAGCAGAGCTCTCATTCAGGTGGATATCACCAGAGGTACATTACAATTGGTGGAGTAGTCATCCCCAGAGAAGTGAGAAATGTGGGTTTCATCTATTTATAGCAAGGCTACAAGGATCTGAAGAGTGAGGGTCCTGTTCTCACACTAGAAAGAATGTTTTTTTGTTCATGACAACACATCTAAGCCACGTAGAAAATGCCTTTACTTCACAAGACATTTCCTTTATCAGCACTCACTACTTTCCACAGTGTACAACGGATTAAAAGAGAACCCCCTCAAAATGTTTACTGCTGCTTATTCTTCACTAGCACTTCCCTTGCACATGTAAATATGCTGGTGAAATTCTTCATTTGCTTTACCAGCCTGGGAACCATAATAGAAAGTAGTTGAAGATTATGTACTATGTAAATGTTCCAAAACTGGTACAGTTCTAATAAAATTCTTTTAATCCTTTAATCTTCAAAATAACCCAAGAATGTTTCTTGGATCCTTCCCCAGCTTCTCATAAAAACCCAATAGAAAAACCCCAGACCAATTACACCCTGTCCTTATTTACAACCACCCATTTCTCCACAGCATTATTTATGCCTGTCTTACCAGGTATCACAGCCCAAGACTTTTTCCTCACACAGAAGACCATAGTCAATAATTCTAGCTACTACGTAGCTGACAGAGGGCTAAATTGACACTAGAAACAAAGCTTTATATAAATAGTATTTCCCAGACAACTGCACTAGCATTTTGATGACTGAAACCAGCAAAACAAGTGACTGAAACAGTGATAAATTTTGACCTCATAATTTTTCCCACCTGCTTTCCTCTTCCAGTCCTCCTTATTCTGCCTCCTGCCAGGTTACTTCTTCTCATCCCTTTTTCTAAAATACTTAAATGTATTTTTATTAACCATATGATTTCTAGCTTCCATGGACTGAAGCATTTTGAAGGAATCAGATTAGCAAGGGAAAATTTTAAGCACCAGAGAACCTCAACACTCAGATAAGCAGTGCTGTCACAGTCATGAATGTCAGTTTTCCAAATTCCGATATCTTTTTTTAACCAAGCTTACGGATGTTATGAAACTACTACTTGGGAGGGAAGAGGGGGAAGTACTTTTTCTGCAATACCAACCAAAATTAGTTGCCAATTTCCCTAGGAATATTACGTAATTAAAACACTAATGGCATGAAGGAATAATACAGCTTTTCACTCCATGGCTCAACAGGGGAAAATAACCAAATCTCAAGTATCACCTACATTTATTTATTCTAGCTATACTGTTTCACTGAAATACAGCAAAATACACAACAAGTTCTCATTCTTGACTACATGTTTTACACCTTCTGCCTGCATAAAAGTTCATTTGGAATGACTAAATGTTCACAGATGTAGTGCAATATAATATAACAGAAGTAAAACAGACATTGACTTACAGTGGGGTGTTCACATCCAAATCTTCAGAATGTCCTTAGATATGGCAACTGTTTCAACAGAGATTTAGCAGAAAAAAAGAAGCCATTTGAGGCACAAATCTTTAAAATGTAGAGATTTTCACTTGCCTGTAACAGAAAAGGAACTAATTAGCCAAATTACAGAAGGGGTTATAGAACTAACTAGCAGGCAAAGGGAATCCTCAGCTGAAGTAAATTGCTTCATTTCTGTTAACCTAGAGTAGCTGTGTGTCCTGCTATGGAGTGGTCTGCAGCCTGCTGGCCTGGGGCTGCTGGGCAAGGAGCAGCTGCCATGTCTGCACACTGCTGTGCTTGAATAGAAGAAAGAAAAAGTGGGAACAAGTTCGAGATCTACAGAAGCAAAGAGGTGAGGGAGGCCATCACCAGGATTCAGCTTTTGCTGGCTACACCTGCAAGCTAAGGCAGTTACACTCCATGGTGCATTTCTTAGTCCTTTTCTGTGTAGGGGGCACAGCTCAGGATTAAGGCAGGTGAGTTTCCACAGTCCTGGTTCATTGACTCTCCAGAGGAAGTGATGAGGGAGGACTTTATCTTTCTGCATGCTAATGGGCTTCTTGTTTCTTCTGTGGGAAAATAGAACACGTGATGGGCTAGTGCACACACTCACCATTTGTCTGTGACAACTGCAGGACATGTCAGAGATCAAACCTGCAGAGATTAGGTCCTCTACAGTACCCATGCAGCCATTTTGCCCCCCCCCCCCAAAAAAAAACCCAAATTCTTTCTGCTAGCACACAAAAAGGCAGCAAAGTGTAGTAGTTCTGCATGCCATACTGTTTCAAACACCACTGAACTTTCATTTGCTAATGGATTCTGAAACTGTTTTCTGTGTCCCTATTCATAATGTTATATTCTTACACTGCCACAATAACATTTTATATTTCTGTAGTGTTTTCATCAGATGACCTAAATGTAGCAAGAAGATCCACTTCCCTTTTATTTTGGTTTTTCTCATACCTAGACTTACTATGACTGATTGATTTAGAGTAGGAAGCAAAATTAATCTTTTGTTTGCCTTAAGTGCATAAAAACTGTTAAAATTAAGTTAACATTATCCCACCCACAACTATGAGAAGGAATCAGTGAACTGGCATACCATCTGCTAGCAGGTAGCACTGCTCTGAACAAGCTGGAATAGGCTGACACTCAAATGGTGACATGCAGCTAGTAACACAGCCCTTGAAAAGCCAGAACAGAGGCTGACCTTTGACAGGAGAAAACAATCCTTTGGACCAGGCAGATCCTGACCCACAGAGCCATGATACACTCTGGAACTTGAGAAAGCTTAAAGCTTTCCTTAGAAAAAAGTTCTTGAGTCTAGCCATCTCAGTCTTGGAGGGAAGAACCACCAAGCCCTCAGAGCCAGTGATGCAGCATCAGACTTGCATCATTGTATACACAGGGACTGACTAGTAAATTGATTAGTGTCTGGGTTTTAGTATTTACCACCAAAAAAAATGCCTAACATCTGAGCATACATGAATGTTGAGATTTGAGGCTGTACCTGGTTTGTAGGCCTCTCTGAGCACTCCCATCATGCTAGTCCCAAACTCACAAAGAGTAAGAGCAGTGACATGCTCATAGAATCATAGAATCGATTGGGTTGGAAAAGACCTCCGAGATCATCAAGACCAACTCTTGGTCCAATTCCAGTCCATTTACTAGATCATGGCACTCAGTGCCATGTCCAATCTCAGTTTAAAAACCTCCAGGGATGGTGAATACACCACCTCATATACAGCTGCCTTACAGCAACCTCTCCAAAGAGAGATCTATTATCCCTATTTTAGACATGAGAAAACCAAGGTGTAGGGAGCTTAGCTGCCCTTTTTCCAAAACTAACCAAGCTAGTAACACAGCCCTGATTTCCCAAGAGCAGGCTGTGTGCTTCAGCAGAGAGGACTGATGCAAGCTTTGCCAGAGGTCAAGGCCAACAAGATGAGAGGCTTCGATACTGCTGACGAGGATCTGTGCTGTCAGTACAGACCTCAGCTTCATCAAGCCCTGTCAGAAATCGATTTGTCCCAAGGCTCAGAAAAACCACAGAAACTAGTCATTTTCAATATTCTTGCAAAAAAATTGTTTCATCTCTTACTTTGTAGCTCTCACCAATGCATGTGAAATAAACTGTTGGCCTATCATGCTCTAAAATCTTGAGAAAGACTTTAAATTCCTGTGGTAGAATACATCTACATTATAAGTCAAGAGTTTCTTACTAACATTTCATAAACTTCCAAGTACCACTTTTTTCCAGGCCACAGACAAACATGATGGCAGAATGTTCTGTAAACCTATATATATGTGTGTGTGTGTATTTGCATACATCTTTTCTGCCAAGCCTTGTAGCTGTTGGACAAAATTCTGGCAGTCTGGCAGACATAAGGATCTAGGCTTAGTTACAAGATGACATTTGCATATAAATCTGTCTCTATTTATGAAGACTAAGAAGAGAAATGTCATTGGTTTTTACTTTTGAAAACAAAGAATTAAAATCTTCATGTAGGCTGAGAAAACTAAACCTTTTTGTCTTAAGTTTAAAGCCTCTGTTAGTTTTGAGTTAGGTTTCAAGACATATAGACTATATCCATATTTTTAATGAGATGTGTTCATAGTTGTTCAGATTATTTCTGTGAACACTGTGTGCAGTGTGAAGTTTGACTTTGAACTACACCCATTCTGTTCCCATTATCCCTGTTACCATGACAGGTTTTTGCTGCTTACTGATCCAGCTGGCTTTCTTCAGCCTGTAAGTCAGTTTGCATGGAGTGTGTAGTTGGGATTTGACTACAAGCACCTAGATACACTTACAGTCACCTATTTTCACACTTAGTCATCTCTTTCCAGGCAGGAAACTGGAGCAAGAAAGGCACATGCAACTAAGGAAGATGGGTTTTAGCAAGGTAAGGTTAAGTGTAATGTTGAGATTTGGAGTATAATTATTCACAATTATGACAATTAAAGTCGTCTGCCTTATATGAACAGAAACTCTACAACTCTGCTGAATCACCCTTACATTAATGCAGTGCTTCCCAATGAGATACTCCTAGAAATGAGTTTTATTTGTTATAAAAAACCCCAAATATTTTAAACATCATCTCCTACCATTGCAGAAAAGTGCCTCAGAACTCAACATTCTTGATTGCTAGCATTCCTTTGGTGAAGTTTTCTTTTCTTAATTTTAAAAGCTAAATTCAAAGTTTCTTTCATTTCTAAGTATAAAAATCAATTTCGGATGAGTTTAGCATCTTCTGCTGTTTTGGATGAACAGATCAGTGTTAGAAATGTGTTTTTAGAAGCAGTATTTTATAACTGATTATTGGCTTCTTTCTATTAATTTCTGTGAGTGTCTGTCAACAGATTATTTTTGCAGGCATTACTGGCACTGTAATGGCCTCGTTAAAATTGCAACATGATAGTTCTCTTGCTTTAACAGGACTAGTAAGACACTTAATTTTCCAGTGTTGGTCCATTACCCTCCCTTAAAAAACACATGATCTTTCTAATGATATATACTTCAGAGTCTATGGAAGTGTAGCTTCCTGTATGTCTGCTCCCTCCATGAAAAGGCATCCGCACTAAGAGAAATAGCAGGCTTTCCTACTGCTCAAGCTCTATGTATCCTAGGACCTATGACAATACAGTAAAATGATATCCATTTTTACTGGAATGTCAGTTAATATTTTTCCAAGTATAAAAAAACACATCAACTAAAACTTTAAAAACTCATCAACAGTTTTTCATTTGAATTCACTCTTAGTATAGCTTTAATTTTTAATTTTCTCATCAAATATTGCTGAAATTCAATGGAAGCACCTTGGAAACTATTTTAATATCCACACTGATAACCAGTCTGTTTTGTATCATAAGAATCAACTTTTCAATCAGCATCTCAGGTTTTCTGGGCACAACAAACTTTACAGACTAGTCACCATGTGCATTGGTAATTCACATGTGGCAACTCATTTTACAAATTGCTCTTATTTTTCCTGGGCCAAATTCCGTACGGTTTGTTAACACCCTTGGCACTTAATGGGAGTGACAGGTGGTCAGAGGGTTGGAAATTCATCCCTGTGTAGGTTGGCACCTATAAAACACAAGAGCTGCTGGTTTTTTAATCTCCAGGATCAGTTTCTGACTGCTCTATACATATCGTCAGGAGGATATAGCTGTTACAGGTCTGAAAGAACAGACGTGGACAACCTGATTCCCAGTATGGGGAGGCAAGGGAATTTGGCTCTCCATGGAGAAGAGGCTGCTGTGCAAAAAATGTGAAACAGGTCAGCATGGAGAAGACAGCTGATGTAGCCACTAGGAGGAAATTCCATTTCCCTGGATCCAAGTGCTGGATGTGCCTGTGAACAACCAGTCTCCTCCACAACAGCAGATAAAGGGCAGAGGGTAGGTGAAGGAGTTTGGTGATATCAAAATGATTCAGAAGAGTTTTATGAATTGAAGCTTGAGAATTAATACAGTTGAGGTCCAAAAGAGGAAGTGTAATTAGACCTTGTAATCAGACTGGGAAGAGCTGGAAACTATGGCAGTTCTTAATTAATAACAAGATCAATACAAATAGTATTTTCATTCTAAATAACTGAGCAGGCAGGAATTAAAAAACTACATATTTTTTACTGCTCATAATAAAATTAGATGCATTTCCCTCTCTCTCTTTTTCTCTGAGCCTGAATCTTTTTATTTGTGCAGTGGTTTCTAAATCTGCCCAGCTGGTCAGGTTGGAGGGCAGGCATTGCTTACTGAGGGCCCACTCAAACTGGGAGAATTCATTTTTCCTATTCTCACAAGCCTTCCAGCCAAGTGGACTATACATAAATATTCCCAAATTTAATATTATAAAATAGACTCTCATATGACACTTGAGTGACCTTCAAGCCATGATCCCAGTTCAAGAGAATAAATTTTTCAAAAAAAGAGATTCAGTTAATTTAAGAAGTGACCAATCCTTTGAATATGTCCAAAAGCTCTATTTTTAAAATTTTAAATTTAAAAATTTTAAATTAATATCTATTTTGAGAAATAATTTCATAAGTTATTTTTATCCAGTCAGTTTTATTATTCAGAAAAAGGAAAAAAATTTTGACCAAAAAACTCCACTCAGCTGAGACTTCAAATGTCTTGTAAACATCCAAAACCATGTATTAAATTTTAAAGACATATCTTTTAGTTATAGACCCAAATCAGAAGTGAGTTTTTTGTTGGTTTATGGCAGAATACTCTCAGCTGCTAATTTTCAACTGCAAATTTCTAATTTTCCATGTGAACATGCGATTGACACAATCCAACAAGAAAACATGGAAAATAATGTTTCATATAAGACTGCTGTAGAACAGCAGAGAGAAAAATCCAACGAGAAACAACCTTTACATTTCTAGTGAGTTGAGATGAGAAGACAACTCCGTGCCCCTGGTTGATGCCTGTTGTTTGCAGCAAGAACAGGATCAAACCCATATCTCCAAAGGTGTTAATGGCAGCAGATTGTATCCAGCATCAGCTGCTCCTTCCCGCCTCCGGCTGCGTGGTCCTGCCCTTCCGCCGCGGTTTCTCCTCTCCAGCTATGCCACAACAACTGCTTGTAAGAGCACAGGGTACACCGGATTGCTGAAAATAACCCTTTGGGAGGCATATTTTTAACCTGCATCCTTTCAGATTATCAGGGTGGCCTCACAAGCCATGGAGCATATGGGGGTGTGTTAGTGTAGGATCATGGGTTGCCAAGAGCATGGCTGGGGATGGAGAATGCAGAGAACCCTTTAGTCTGGCTTTTCCCCTAAAGGCAGTGAATGGTGAAACTACATCCATGTTTAACAACTGCCTGTACAATTTACACAGCGGAAAGAATACAGGTCTTTCTGTCATAGCCATGAGAGCACAATTAAGTTCCAAAATGCATAAAAATCATTAGAATGCCTTTCCTTTCTTTTTCTGTCCCTGTAGCTAAATATATATACAGAGGTCTCTTGCAGTATTAAATACCTATTTCCTCACTTTCTTTATCCTCTCAGTGTAATTAACTGCCTCTTCTAAAGGACTCCATCAAAGCTGAGTCACAGCATGTCAAAGATATTCACAAGAGAAATCTCTGCTAATAAATGGCATGGCCATTATGCACAGCAGAAGCACTTCATTTCAGTCAGAGTAATGCACTTCTAGACCACTTTTCTAATAATAGTGTCACAGAGAGAAAATAGTACCTTTCAGATAAAAGTAAAAATATATGCACACTGATAAAAATAAGACATTTTCCATTAGGAATGAAGGGGGGCACAGTTCTGAAAAAATGGGAGAATAGTACTTGAGACTTGTCAGTGCTTTCCCATGCACAGCAACTGGAGAGGAGTCCATGTACTTGCACAATAAGCACTGAATAAACAGTGAAGAAGGAGAAAAATAAAACTTTTTCCTAAGAGGCCCTGTCTCCTTTAATTGTTCATTGATGACTCCTATCCTTCTTTCTCTTCTCTGGGTTTATGGGAACTAGCTACTCTGAGGAATTTTTTAATAAGGAGGAAGTTTCCTAGGTCAGAGAGCAGCGGAGAGGGAAAAACCCACATCCTTGTACTGGCTTTTCTCTAAGCACTTCCATGCATTTTGCAATAGTCATTTTGCCCCTGGATGCCTGTTTGAAGAAGTGGCTGCATAAACAAGCATTTTTTCAGTTCACGCAATTAGTGCTTCTGTACCTAAATAAGACATCAATACTAGCCATTTTAGTCTTTGATTTTAGATTATTTTTAATAATTTTACAACTCTTACTTTCTGAGACTGATCTGGGATTGATATTGCAGCCAAAGAGGATTTGAGGTTTTATTTAATCCTATTTCTTTGTCATGTAGCTCAAAGGCTTTTGCCTTGTTAGAAATATTATACTCCAGCTAAGTCAATAAATATTCACCGTGTCTGCCTGCTGCTTCTGGTAACTCCTAGTTGGACAAAAGCCTCAAAGCATTTGAGTACAATAAGATCAATGCTTCAAATGGTAAGCAGAAAAAAGGAACAACAAATACAGCCTATCCAGTCCGTTCTTTTTTCTGCCTTTTCTCTCCTTATATATCCCACTTGTCGGCTTTTTCAGTATTCCATTCCCTGCCTCTTTTTCTGTGCTTGTGCATCCCATTTAACATGGTTTGATATTATTAGGGGGTCATCTTGTATTTGAAGTATGTGACAAAACTGAAACTATGAAATGCACTCAAAAACCTGAAAAATAGTCTCTTATGACTGTGGTTCCTAATGAGAAAATTAACTTAGCTAATTCAGGGCTACATATGTCCCCATGAAATTACAGAGTTTGGATTTTGAATTTTTACTGACAATGGAATTGCAAAGCTAAAAATTAAAACCTTGAATGTCATTAAACTTACTGAGATTTTCAAATAAACTAATAGTTTTTCATTTTAAAAAGTGCATAGAGGAAGTATCTAATAATTAATCACAGTCAAAAGAAAGCATTATCTCCAACAATAAAGGACAGAACAGAGAAACTTGAGAAGAGAGGGACAGCTGCAGCACAATATATTTTTTGTAGCTGGGGTTGTGAGAGAAGGTTGTTTGTTTGGGTTTTTTGCATTTGGGCTTTTTTCTCCTGGAAGCAAAGAAAAAGCCCAAAAGAGTTAGATGTGGCTTTGCATATGCCAAATGTGACAATGAGATCAAATCACTTTCTGGGGAAAGAATTGCTTCATGGAGTGTTTGATTTTGAAAGAGTAAGACTCATTGTCTCCAAATTTTGTTGGATACAAATAAATGCTGGCATTAGTGTGACATTTCCCTTTGAAAGTCAGAGTACAGAATTAATCCTAACAAACAGTGCAAAATTGCAGCCCTCACTAAGGCAGAATAGTGCTCACTGTCACAGCCTTCAGAATGACTCATGTGAACACGACTATGGGCTACAGCCCCTGGGGGTTTACCAACCACACTTCCATCCTCTACCTAGCAGATGAAAGTGGGGGTTTCTTATATGTGGGTTATCTTTCAAGCATTATTAAAATCTTCTGATAAAGTACAGCCTTCATAATGGTAAAATGCACATATTTAATCAGTTCAGGTTAGCAAATGTTTATAGCATTTATTAAACAAATATTTCTTCAGCGACGTATTGCAAAGTAACACCATACATTTAGGTATGGATTTCTTGCATTCTAACGACTGCTTCACTTACAAAAACTCCTTAAAAAAATCATATGTTTCTCTCCAATGTGGCATAATAGGTTACTTTTTACATCTCTCACATTGGAGAGAGTTGGAAAACATTTTCTCTCCTGCTCTGTGGTAAATTACAATCTAAAAATAAAACTGTCTGAACACCTCTGCAATGATTCTTTTTCAGGCACATGAAAGAAATGTTCATGTGTGATCTATTTGTTGGTGGTCTTCAAATTGTTTTCCCTAGATTTTTCAGACACATGCATTTCAGAGATGCATTTTTATTGGCCTTAAGTCCTGCACATGTATCAATCAACTTGTTTTTGGTCTGTATTGGCCTTATCCCAGGTCTTGTGGGCCTTAGTGAAACATAAAAATGTTTATAAAACTGAAGAATGGACCTCCTAAGAATGTCCTTTTAAGAAATTGTCTGTATTTGGATCAGAAACATAAAAAAATATATTTAAAAATTCTTTTAGCATCATTTCCTGAAAGATATTCTTAATGTTAATGTAACAAATAATGTTAATTTTATAGTTGCAGCACAAAAAAACCCAGCCAAACAAAAAAGTTGATAATATAATCTTCCCCTGTAAAAGTTAAAAATATATATACGAATAAAAATAGTCTTTCCTAGCAAGAAGCACTGGCAATAGAACAACTTCTGAGGGTTATAACAGGTCTTTGTGTGACATAAACTGAAAATCTGAACATGAAGTATCATTCTTGGGAAGGAATTTGGCAAAGCTGTAGTGTGGTTACCTCATTACAGAGAGATCAAATGCTACTAATAAAAGCAGGTATCTTGGAGAGCCAAATCTATGGGGGGGAAAGAAAGCGTCACTGCCACATCTGCCACTGGCAGCTCAAAAACAAAAAGTACTTGTTTTGGTGGACACTTGAGTACCACAAGTGTTAACTACGGATTAACCTGTTTGTACTAACCTTTAATTTCCCTGCTAAATAAGGATCCAAACTTAATGTAAGATTGCTGGGCCCACTTTCCAGTGGAGAAGCAAAGTTTGGCTTCTCCAGTGCAGACATGGGGATACCCTGCTGGCAGTCTGAGCTGCTGGTCGGGATGGGGTTGTTGGTGTCGAGGGATGGATGACCCTCTGCAGGATGTGCAGCTACCCCAGCAAATGTCCACTCCTTGCATGGGCCTGAGATGGCTTGGAAAGGAAAAGTGAAGGCACCCACCATGGAACCTTAAGTCTTCATCAGTGACTGGCCCTTTCCATTTATTGACTTATCCCTAAGCCTGTCACATTTCATTGATTTTTCTTCTCTATCACGTCTTTTTTCCCCTTTACCTTCGTGGCTGTGAGACCCTTAAGACAAAAATAAAGCATTTGATAATTTTTATGTTTCTGTTACGTTTTCTCCACCGTTTTGATAAAACAAATTTTCCTTGATGATTTAATTTTTCCATTCTCACAGATAATGTTTCACACACACCAAGTTCAAAAATTCAGCCTGTTTTACTTTGTACATTAGAATAACCTACTCTATCAAATGATACATGTAAATGTTTCTTTCAGAACTTATTTCACAGACATAAGCAAGTGGATAAAAATGCAAAAACAACTGAGGAACTTTTTTTTTTTATGAATAGTGTATTATTCAGAAAACAACTGCAGAGAAATGTTTTACAAACTAAGATTAAATCTAGTGGAAAAAAATCTGATTTTTTATCTTTAACAGTAATATCAGAATATGTCAAAATCCGAAGTTTCATTTCAGAAGAGTAGGAGAGTTATTGATGCTTTAAAAATTAAACTGTTCACATTTTCAAGCCAAAATTCCATTTATTTTTCAATTGAAACCCTAGTGTGAAAACAAACAAACAAACAAAAACAAACAAAATAATTAGTGATCAGATTGAAATGAAATGCTTTAATTTTTGGTTCAGATATAAATAAAAATCCTATTATTTATTCTTCTAACAATAATGAAATTATTTCACAATTGTTACTACTACAAAAAGAAACTACTTACATCACAGTAGCGAAAGTCATAATATAAACAAATAAATGTGCAATTCAGAGATAGTGAATGCTGATGATATTTGAGGCAACAAAATAAGAATTTCAAATCCTATGCCACGCTCCCATTTTAAGAATTAATCAATCCCCCTGCCAAGTTGGAAGATACAAGAACATACTTCCTTTCTTTTGATATCATGATCTGAGTAAGATTTTAAGAGCCAACACAGACAGCAGTGTCAAAAGAAAGGAAATAAATATCAGTAAAACCAGAAGGAATTAAAACAAAATTCTGAGAACAAAGCGTACGAGTTTAAGGCCTTTAAATCCTTTACGGGTTGTGAGTCTCAGAGACATCAAAGTAAGCACTGTCATCCTAAACAGTTCCAGCAATTCTATCATAACCTGTGTTACTCGTAATGTTTTTCCAAGCAGTTCTGAACTTAGGAGTTCATAGAAATCCTAGTCTTACAAAAATATGCTATCTATATGTGTGAATAACATACCTTGAATTTCTATTGCAAAGTGTTACAGCACTATCTGTTTTTAAAAATTCTCTCCATGGGAACAAAAAATAAATGGCCACTAATTTCTGCACTGCTTCTTAGTTCAAAATATTCTATATCTCTTTCAAACTGGCAATAGCGGACAGGAAAAAAAAAGTTTTGCACTGAAGTGAAAATCTGTATTCATCATTCAGCATGACTTTTTAAAATAAAAGAAGCATTGTTTTTCTATCTTTTAGTCTCTGCTGTTTTGTAGGGGGAAACATTTCCTTCTTTTGATTTAATGATCTGAATAAGCTTTTATGACCCACTTACCAATATACAATACAGTGTTAAAAGACAGAAATAAAAATCAATATAACCTGAATGAACTAATCCAGAAATCTCTGGTAGTTCAAAACTACCATTCACTTGAGCAAGTTTTAAAGAAATTAAATATTCGCTCCAACACTGTGCTGAATACTCTTTGTATAATAAATCATCTCTTTGAATTGACTGGAACTGGCAGAGCTAGAGGCCAATATACTGTTTGCTTTCTCCTCTCAAACTTGTGTTCTTTCAAAAGAAATCAGGCTTGTCTCTCCCCATAACAACACATACACTGAAATGGCTCAAAGAACAGCCTCACAAAAGGCCAAACCTACATGCTCACAGAGCATAAAACACAAAAAGCCTTCAGTACACCCTTAGAGGACATTAAAACCATCTACTGTGAGTATTAAGCATTCCTTTGAAAAGCAGTGCTTCACCACCAGAGGTAGTGGTGTATTTCACCAGCAGACAGGGTCTGAGGCTGCACACAGCTATCCAGACTAGGACCATTACACTTCAAGGAAACCATCACTTCACACATCCCTGTGTAGGTGGCATCTTTGCCCTCTTATCCGTGACTGCCCTCCAATTACCTGCCCAAGCGGAGATGAGTGATGAACTCACTTAAGGATGAATTTCTGAATAATTGTAGCTTTAAACTATCCTGTTTGTTACAAAGCATATGCACATGGTGAAGTCTTGTCTTTGCTTGATTTAAGAAGAATCACCAAGCACCGCTCCACACCTACACAAAACCAGCCACCAGACAAACCCAGGCATCCCCAGACATCATTCTCTGATGTCACAAACTGTCCACAGCTCTTTTCCTGTGCAGGAAGAACAAAGGCTGACACTCACCTCACCTTCAAAAAAAGAAAAATGTAAGCAATTTATTTTCAGCTTTGCACTTTGCCTACCCTTTCCATACCCTAGATGAAGTTACTAGAGAAGTTGTGCTTTTAACAGTGCATAACTTGGAGTCAAGGTAAATTAATGTTGAACAATGAAGAAGTAATACAGAGAAAAATACTCACAGCTCCATCTGTTGCTGGAGATGGGTAAGCCAAGTCTACCATGAACTTATATGAGTTATAGCTGAAATGTCAAAGGAGCTGAATTCTGGAATGTAAATCAAACTCCAAGTGTAAAAACTAGTGATTTGACAACAGAAAGTGTTAGGTTTTGTGCTTTGGGTTTTTTATTAATAAAATATGTACATATGTATGCCTAAAATATTTTAAAACTCATGTAAATGTTTATGATAAAAGCCGAAGTGAAATCTGAACGAAAATTTCAGCCCTATAAGTGGTAGATGATAGTGCTCTTGATTTTAAAAGAGAAAGAGATGTTTAATCTCTGGAGACTATTCCAAGCTTCCCTGGATCAATTATTATTCTTCTATAAGACCGCATTGCATTGAACATGAGAGAAACACAATTATTTCTGAAATTTCTCTGGGTTATCAGAATCTCAGCATCAAATAAAATATAATGGTACCTAAATAGATAGGTATGATAAATCTGTTTATTTTGCTATTATTATAATTCTGCTAAATACATTCTAAGCAAAAGATTATAATAAAATATGTGTGTGTATATATATATATATATATATATATATATATATATATATATATGAGACTGTTCTTTCTAGAAATTGAAAAGTGGCTCTTTTCAACCATCTGTAGAGATGATTAAATTACTCTGCAAAACCATGAGGTTTACTTTCACTTACAGAACTATAGCTAAGTTTGACTTTCCTTAGTTTATGACATTCAAAATCCCAGTGAAATATAAACGAGTTACAAGTGGGTTTGCATGATTCTGATTTGGGGCAATCTATGAGTGACATATTTCTGCTTGTCAAAATGTCCAGGTATTGGCTGGTTTTGATAACTGGCACCTTTACATAATATTTCTCCTTTATCTGTTTTTCCTCTATCAAGAGAAAAGGTACCATTTCAAATTCTAACACAGATTGTTTGTGTAATTCTACTCCAGTTATAGGGGATTAAAGTGGATAAGTTAACTCACTCTATGTTCACTTTATAAAGTTAATCAGAAATTGTCTTTTCCATTTACAAAAACTTGCAAATATTATGTGCAAATGTAAGTGTGCATGAAGGAAAGACAAAGAATTCATATTTTTAAGAATGTCTGCAGAGTGTGTGTGTGTGTGGTGCCCTGGATTACCCTCAAAATGTGCAGATAACCATTACTGAAGGAAGTGGAAGGAACAGCATGTTCACCAACTGCAGAGCCAGGAATAACAGAAGCCACACGTTCAACAACAGCCATATGACTACAAGCAGACTCTCATCAGGCACTTCCCACTCAGGATTAACATAATGTTTATATGAAGGAGAAGAATGCACCTCCCTTATGCAAAAGCTACGTATTTCTCTAAGAAATGTGTGCCCCTGAAACAGGAAGCAATACTTCCAGCCTCTTGACTGAGCAGATGGATGAACCCTCAGACTACAGGTGCTGGCTACAGAAACAGGATTGGAAATTCTGTTTCCAGAAAGCATACCTTGGGTTTCATCCCAAAGATCAGCATCCCCAGTTCTCAGTGTACAAAACAGATGTTCTGACTGGCAGTTTACTCCTGCACACAACGTCATCGCTGCCCCAAGTGAAACAGAGGAGTGAATGGGAAGCAGGCAGAAGTGGGACCCCATCCTTGTCTTTTTTAATTATTTACGAGTCCTCAATGTTTTCACACTAAAAAATGTTTTCAAAATGTTATTAAAAATACACCTCTGGGCCAGCAGTTTTCATAATATCCCAAGCTGTGTCCAAGGATGAATCCAGAGTCATTAACAACTTCTGAAATAATCATTACAGTTTTACATGTGTTTTTAAAATTCATAGGTGAAGCAAATTTAATCTGTTTACCCTTATCTATGTTATTTTATCCTCAGGCTTCATGACAGTGAAACACATTAATTATTTGACTTAATACCATAATAGAATCCACAGTAACAAATACACTTTAAATTTTATTTTGAAAATCTCTTCAGACAACAGGATAAGAAGAAGCCTCTAGCTTATACTGGAGAGCACACAATAGGACAGGGCAGAGGTGAGATCAGTACTGATCATAGGTGAAGGCTGGACAGTTCCTCCTCATAGAGCACTGCAGTTATGGTATAAAATAATTGCTAATCTAAAAGGTATAAATTGCAGGTAAATGAGGATCTGCTGCCCATCAGGAACTGTTTGCTGGCAGTCATGCTTGAACTCTTAAAAGTGGAGATCTGCATGCAGCCCCCTGTCTTCCTCAGTGCTTGGTCTACTAGGCTAGTGCATTGGAGGGTCATTCCATGCTGCTTCTGGTTGTGGTGGAGAGCCCACTCCAGAAAAGCCTTCCTGGAGAGAACACCAGACTGTGCAATGCCAAGTGAGGTGTCTGCTGCCCCTGTAGCCCCTGCCTTGGCCAATTGCTGTGGTCTGGTGCATGTCCGTGTGTGTGAGCACTCTCTGCCTCCAAAGGAAGGAGGCAACATAGATCCCAGGATGGAGTAACCCCTGTGCTGAGCCCTGGCTGGGAGCCTGGCAGGTGGAGGGGGCCAAAAGGCTGCCAAGGAGCACTTCAGCAGTGGGACAGGAACAATGGCAGAGCTCCAACATTCCAGCCTATGCTCTAGTGCTGCTTAATACTGTATATATGCATACATGCATGTACATGTACATAAATAAGCATTTCTCCTGCCACACACTGTGGCAAGGCTGTAATCACTCAGCACATAAAGTATAAAAAAAAATGTAAGGTTCCAGAGTCTTTGCTTTAGGTGCTGCTTCCACCAAACATTTGTTTCCTTCTTCTGACTTAAACATTTTTATTTAGTATGTGTGTTTTTCCTAAATGGATATGTTTCTGTTTGGTTTACTATCAAGTTAGTAATTTGGGAACAAAACAAAATTTAATGCTTCATAAGAAGCCTAACTAAGGTGATGGTGTGGATTAACAAATGGAGCCCAGTGGTGCCAGGAAAAGGGCTGTGCCCACAGGCAATGTAACATTTGCCACATGCCCCTCTAAGGTCCCTTCAAATCACCTGTCTCTACTAAGGCATCAAACAGCCTTGATACGGATGGCTGCCCAGAACCAGGCACGTGGGTGTATTCCACCAGCCTGGAATCAGTTTTCCTGTCTCATACCAGCATGCCTGGCAACATCTTGATGCCCTATAAATTCAAGCACAGCTCAAGTACTTCTTAGACATAAAATTGAAGGTGACATGCACAAGTCAATGCCAAACAGTTTGGTGGATGAATTAAGTAGCTTGTGGGAAGAAAGTGTAAAGGAAAGCATTGTAGGTCTGAAAGGAATACAGGAACAAGCCAGAAACACAAAATCCCAAAAGATGAAGGGAATCAGAGGAAAGAAAAATGTCAAGAGGAGGTAAAGGAGTACCGCAGTGAGGATGAGTGAGTGTATTTTCTCAGCGAGTGAACTGCAAGTCACAGGGCCCTCTCCAAGTGGAATATAGGACTGAAAGTTTAATTAGTGCTTTCTTCTGTCCTTTTTGATCTTTGCACAAAGCCTTTCTTCACACAAAGGACAGAGAGGTTACTGTGAGGCTGTGTGGCAGGCCAGCCAATGTCCCTCGATTCAGGCATTTCCCGTATTTCCCAGGATAAGTAGGATGCCTCTCCCTGTTCCTCCTGCCTGTCCCTTGGCCTCCGGAGGAAGACATTCCCGGGACATTTCACTGCGGCAAACACCTCAGCCCCGTGTGACAGCAGTTTCTCTGCGGGGCAGTTTGCGCTTGCCAACAGAGAAGTTGAGACATTAGCTCAGGACAAGTCAACTCCGTCTCCCCCGACCCGGCGCTGGGCTTGAGCGTCGATTTTCTGCCGCCCGCGAAAGCCCGGCCGGAGCGGGTGCGGCGAGAGGAGCCGGCAGCGGGAGTCGTGGGGCGGGAGCGGGCGCGGGCATCGGGAGGAAAGCGGGGACGGCACATATTTGACACTCTTGGATTGCAGGCAGGCGGGAGGCCCCGCGGCTGGCAACACGTCTAGCGCGCCGTTTGGCTCCCCAGAAGGTTTTCTTTAAAAAATAAAAACAGCAAATGTCCCTTCTCTTTTAACTACCTTCGCTCTAAGAAAATCTGAACGAGGGTTGACACAGAAATTGTGCAGAGTGGCCTCTGCACCTGCGGGAGACACCGCAGGGGAGGGAGCTCGGGGACACAGCTTTGGCTGCCATTGGCAGCGCTTTAGTTGATCGCCGAAGGAGAAAGGTGACCAACCCACTCGAGGGCACCTCCAAGCTGAGCAAGGAGCCTGCAGACGAGCAGGAATTCCTTGACAAGACCTCGGGATTCGGAGAAGCTGAGACATATGCCAGCAGAAGTTCCTGACATCTGCATTATCCGCCTTGAATAATTTTACGTTTGAGATGCTCACGTAGCAGAAAACATATCATGAGGGAAGCATCGCCACCTTTATCCTGTGTGGGAAGCACAAAAATATGTTTCTGGGTTCATCAAAGCCACGAGGGAAAGGCGTATCGTGTTCTCACCGCTTCTGTACTTTGCTTCAATTAAACTCCGGAAAAGCAATAAATTACAAATAAATTATGAATCATTTCCCCGGTCATGCTTCCTATTTTGTTCTTGCTGGCCACATATCTCTGAAGGAATCACAGAGTTCTCAAATATATTTATTTTCAACCATGCGAAGAGATATTCTACAAAGCGCATTTTTATGTGATCTGTTAAAAAAACAAAACCAAAAAACAACCCGAACCAAAACGAAAAACCCTAAAGCGAGTTGCCCTGCCTAGCTATCTCCTCCCCAGAGCTGGTTTCAATACCCACCCTCACTTAAGTTTCTGCCCTAATAAATCAAAATTCCTATGAGATCTGAAAGCTTATCTATATTTAAAAGTTCATTTCTGGGAACAGCTATCCCAGCAGAAGTTAAACAGTGGATGCTGACGTCCAGCACAGAATGCAATTTTAAGGCATTCGTTGAAATACACGCACCTCTGCCCACCACTCACAGGGGACTTGCCCAGCGCACATCAGTGCCAGCTGACAGTTCACGCCACATATGCGTATGCGCATTTAGCTGCGGAAATAGAGCAGGCTCTGAAATGGAGGGTTTCATTTGGTTTTCGTTTGCTTGGTTCGTTTTCGGGGGCTTGTGGTGGTTTTAGTTTTGCTTTTTTCCCCCTATAATTTCAACGAAATTTTACTTAAATGAAAGGTAGCCACCTGCAATATTTGCGCTAACGTTTTAGACCAAACACAAGCGATACCCGAAATGCCATTTCTGATGCTTCCATTTCTTCAGATTATTCAGTTAGGTTTAAATCGCCCGGTTCTCCCCTTCGCAGTGCTGAGAGGGGCGAAGCGGGCGCGGCTCGGGAGGAGCGGCCGTCCCGCCCTCGGCAGCGCCTCGCGGAACCTCGCAGGGCTGGGGACAACTTCGCCCCTTCGCGCAGCTTCGAGGAAGGGGCAGATGTTGATAGCTGATAGCTGGCTTGTATTTCCCAAGATATCTGGATTAAAGACACCTGACATGAGGTGTTGGTGAACCGTGGGAGGAGGGGATATCGAGCGGTGCGAGGGCAGCGCCGGGAAGACAAACCGCAAAGGCGCTTCGCCGGGCACGGGAAGGTCCTCACGCCTCCACTGCCCGTCCGGAGCGGCCGAGTTACCGGGGAGGGAGGCGAATTACCGGACCCGACAGCTTTGGGAAGCGCTGGGCCGCTGTTCCCGGCGGGAGGAGCCGGCGGGGGCGGGTCAGCAGCACCTGCCGGGCCCGGCGGCGGGGCTGCCCAGCCCCGTGCCCGCTCCCTCCTTCCCTCCCGCCCCGACCACCC
Organism: Pithys albifrons albifrons; assembly: GCF_047495875.1. Taxonomy (NCBI): domain Eukaryota; kingdom Metazoa; phylum Chordata; class Aves; order Passeriformes; family Thamnophilidae; genus Pithys; species Pithys albifrons. The sequence continues at coordinate 28,409,818 of NC_092463.1, read as the reverse complement.
TCGCCCGCCCCAATGCTCATGCGCCCGCCGAGGTTTAAAGCGGGCGAGGCGGCCGCCGGTGGTACCGCTCGGCCGAGGTGCGGGGCAGCGTGCGGGGCACGGCATCCCGCGGGGCGGTGATACGGCCGGCGCGCTGCTCTCCGCTGCTCTCCTCAGTTCAGCTCAGCTCAGGTCTGGGCTTCCCGCGGTGCGGGCGCGCCCCGCCGCCATGTGGCTCCCCCTGCTCCTCGGTGGGTACCGCGGCGAGGGGCAGGGGGCCGGCGGGGCTGGCGCAGAGCAGCGCCCCAACCCATTCCCTGTCTGTTCGCAGGCGCCTTCCTGCTCTCCAGCCCTGTGCGCGGGAGTGACAGCTCAGGTGAGTTGGCCGTTCTCCTCCCTCCACGTCCCGTGGGCGTTGTTTCCCCTCGGACCGTCTCTGCTCGGCTCGGCCCGCCCCGCCGGGAGGTGGCTGCTCCCGGGGGCGCTTGGCCGCGGTACCGGCCCGGCCCGGCTCGGCTCGGCTCGGCCGCCTTTCGCCGCCGGGAGCTCCTGGCGAGCGGGGCGTGGCCGCCGGGCAGGTTTGCGCAGAGCCGACCTGGGGGAAGCTGCAGAGGGGCACAGAGAATGTCTGGGAACGCTTCCAAATGAGGGTGAAAATTCCTGTCTGGCACAGGCTGAAGCAGCGCCGTGGTGACAGGTGTCCCCATTGAGGGGAGTGCCGATAGCAAGAATGAGTGGGAGCGTGTTTTGTGTGTTATAAAGGCACTCGTACAGTGCTTGGAAGATTGAGGATTTCTGGCATATTTTAGACCATAGAATTAATTAAAAACATTTTAAACCTGCCCTGCCCTTATTTCAACCTGAAAAGCAAAAGAACATACTTAGGATGCCTAGCAGGGGCTGCCTGTTGTACCATGCTTTATTGGACTGCCTCCCTGCTGCTGGAGAGCAGGCTCTCCTGGAGCCAGAATCAATCCATGGGAACCAGGACCCATAGGAAGCAGTTGAAGAAATAATGTGGCAGAAGGATGCAAGCAGTTTGTCTGCCCCTGCCAGTGGAGCCTTTCACCAAGGGAGGACAGGAGCCTCCAGAAGAATGTGCTTCCAGACGCAGGCCTGGCCTGCAGAAGGTGAGTGACCTCAAGCTTTTCTGAATGATTGTTCATGATTTCACAGCTATTAGGAAGCAAGATTTGCTGCTCATTTTGTGTTCAATCAAAGAGTTGGAAAATTCTTTTGGACTAAACTGATAAAAGCTATATATGACAGGAGTGCTATGGCTAAAATGGAAAAAAAATGCACAGCAATAGAAAACCTACTCCAACCCCAGTTGTTTTCCCTTTTTTATTTTACAGGTTCATTATAGATGAAGTGTTGACAGTCTGGCAGGAGACAAAGGAACAGTTTTCTGTGATGCTTCCTCCAGGGTTAGAGAAGCCACTGTAACCTGAAGGTATCTGGAATCAGCTAAAATAGCATTAAGGGTATATTGTCAAAATGGAATATTGGTACCAGGATGAGACTATACTATAAAATGTGAACAGCTTCTGTAAGATATTGTTTTTTACCATTACTTTGAGCCTAAATTCAGCAGCATTTTTTATTGTTGATCTAGAAGATTGCAGGACCTTTTATAGAAGTGTTTATGTAATGTTCTTCAAAGTAATGAAAGAACATTAATTTCCTCAAAAATCTACTGTATTTAGGCTCATAATGTTTGTGAAGATCTCAGAGGTTCTTAAAACTTCCTTTATACTCCCACTGGAATGTATTCAAATACTGTCAAGTTCAACAGTTCTGCTTACCATAGGTGAGACTGTGCAGGTGGGTGAATGTTGGCATGTGATGGTAACAGCCTTAAGTTGATCAGAAAAGAGCAAGTCTCAGATGGAAATGAATGATATATCCCTGACCAAATTTCCTTAAATCCCATTGTCCTTGTCCAGATCAGGATATGTATTTAAGTTTACATGAATTAGTATGATGTCTTTGAATACGATTTCCAAAATATGAACAAGAGTACATTTGCTAGTGTGTCTGGCTTTTTCCAGGTACATATAAGGTATGTGGGAGTATTTCCTGCATAAGACAGAAAAAGCAGGAATGTTTGAAGCCTCAAGATAAAAAGGGACCTAAAATCTTCTTGTTTTGAAAAGAATACCAAATACTAAAAGGAAAAGAAAGCATAATATTTTACAACTTATATGGCTGTCTTACTTGTAGGAACCCCTATTATTTATTTCATAATAATGTACATAAGAATTTTATTTTCTTTTGCATGTGCAAACTCTGTTTTCCCAAAGCAATGCATGGAAACTTCACGATTAGAAAAGCTCAGATTTTGGCTATGGATTTTATTTTTCTAGAATAATTTAAAGCAGTGACTCCTGCCAAAAATCAAATGAGAACTTTTATAAATTGGCATAAGAAACAGCAACTCATGGTAACATCAGAGTACATGGAAGAGACACCAAAAAGATGGAAACTGATGGAACGGTTGAAAACAGGTTGTTTTAGGAGAGAAGTGAGTCTTTGCTTTTTTTTTTTTCCCTTTTTCAGGTCAACAATGATGGAAGACATTCATCCCTACCTTTAAATATGGCTAAAAGCAGGAAGAATAAGCGTTTCTTTTCTCTCTACTTTGTTTTTATAGGGTATCTTGATGCAGTGTGTTTCTGTAAAGCTTGAAAGGGGTGTGTCTTGACAGGACTGTATGGTGGTCATTTTATTATGCTTCTGAAGAGCATAAGTCTCTAGTCTTTAACAGAGTCCAGAATGGGTAGGAGTCTAGGACTGAGTCCTTTAAAGGACATCAGTTACACAAATTGCAAGGTTTTATTTCCTTCTTCCAAAAATACTTGCATTTAAAGTATTGTATTACATAAATATCTAGAGAAATGCCTTCATTGCTACTGCTCTTGCATTCTTGACTTACAGCAATTAAAACATGGGTTTTATCTTGGTTACTTTATATATATATATATATGAAATTTGTGAGAATAATTAGTAGGTAAGCTAGCAAAGAACTATTTTGTAATTTCTGGTATTCGGACCTTATGAATACATTTTCCTGTTTGTGATAGAATGCTTGTAGTTTTATGGGTTGGATGGTTGATGGTGCATTAACAAACAGGCAATCAAACAATCCACTGCAGAGCTGATATCATAAGTCTTAGTTACGGTAGCAAAAAAAAAAGTCTTTCATTTTGATACTGCACCTAACATTTCTAATATGTCTCGGTTAGAGTTACAGCTTATAGAAAACTGTATCTACCTCCATAAAAATTAATTACCCCAAAATGACATTGTTGCTTTTTAATGAACAGCATCAGGGGCTTCAAAGCGTGTGTTTTTACCTCTGTGCTGATTCAACTGACATACTGCAGCTAGGGGCTTTAGCAGCTTGTATGTCAGCTTTTCAGTTCACACAGCAGCAACGTGCACCGTTCCCCTGACATCCTGCCCCTCATGCATAGACAAGGATTGTGACACTCTTTAGGTTACCAGTACATTAAAATCTCATGGCTGGTCTACAGTGGATTTCTGTTTTCATTGCCAGGTAAAACACAGAAAGATTATTTTTCCCCCTTGTCTTCTGTGTGATGCAAAATATTAGTCTTCCACATGATGGTAATTAGTAAGTACTTGGTGATGAGGGAAAAACAGATCTCCAAGTGATAAAAGTTTGTTAACTAGACATGTCTAATTACTGTCTTTGTATGTGCAGCCAGCCAAGGAATTCAGTCAAGTATAGTACATTAGAAATGACAGGAATTAAAACTTCCTGTGGTGTCTTGTACTTTTAGAGGCTGGAAAAATGTTGCAGGATGCGTGACACAATCAGAGCTGTGAAAGTAGAGATTACCAATGGTGTTTTTTGTAGTGACTCCTCAAAGGAGTTTTAGCCTTACAGGTGTTGTTTGATTCTGGTGCTCTTGCTGGTTGTCATTTGGCTATTACTTGATCAATGCCCCGTAATTACCAAAAACACCTGTAGAACTTTAATGGAAGGATTAGAGGACTCAAAACTGCCAAGCAAATCAACTTCTTCTAGCATAACACCAATAATATAACACTTTTAACAATGAAATTATGGAGCTTCTAGGTATAAATAATGGTGATACTGCTTGGATTCTCTGTCTTTTGTTTTTAAAGCAAATATATAAGCCTGCACACAGAGAGGATGTGAGTATGTGAGACTAAATACTAAAAGAAATTTCTTTATTTCCTAGAATAATTGAGAATCAGATTAAATCACTTAACAATTTCTTGTTAGATAGGTAACTTTTATTATCTTGAGAAGGGAAAAATGAATAAATGCTTACTGTTTTCTTTTTTTTTTTTTTATTCTGGACTATATAGACAGATTTAGCATATATAAATCCTGTCTTTGTGCCAATAAATAGCAGCAGTGATTTTTCAGGAGGGTGTCATTAATGCTATACTGAAACTACTTTAAACTACCTAATGGGCATTATATATATTTAATACTAAAAGTATGTGTTTGGTTGATAAACATAGGTGTTTGTTTATGCAGCCAGAATGAACAGGCACGATTCCCTGCACATCTCTGGCTGCAACTGTTCTGCTTTTCAGTTCCAAAGTCAGTGAGATTAGCAGGAGGTATGAACCCTTCCTTCCCTTGATGAAGAACTGTGTATGCTCATAATACTTTCAAATACAAGCAGCATGTGTTTAGATCAGTAAACAGCCTAGGGCAAGGGTGAAAATAGTGAGCAGGGAAGCAGGTGAGAGACAGCTCACTAATCCCTGAAACATACTGTCCTGGGGATATAATGCTATGGTGTATGCACTGATACATTGCCCAGCCTGTGACAGATTTCAATGTAATATTGGGAAAAAGTAATATTCCAAATGCATATAGAAAAGGTTCTTGCACCTTCTAGCACTCAGCAAGGGGAAGATGTGTCCTTAGGAAGTTTAGAATAAACAGCCAGTCATGGGTTGGACTTATAATACTGATCTAAGACAAAGCCCTAATTTGCTGTGCTGCCAGACCAGCTGAATGTGCTGTCTTGTGTAGTAAAGGACTATTCAAGATGAAAGACCTCTACATTTTCAAAAGGAAAAGCTTGTTTGCCAATCAAATTTGTATACTTATGTAAACATGTGTCTGCATACCTACACTGCTCACAGGCAAGAGTAGTGAAAGTTTAATGATGATAACCTGAGGAGCAAGTTCTAAGAAAAAAAAAAAAGCAGAGTTCTATGTAAAAATTGTGTGTGCCTCAGTTGAATAAACTTTTGTCTCACTGTGTGATTCTGACAGTCCTTTGCATAATGATAATGATGTAAACTTCATTGTAATGAATTGATATCAATGTTCTAGATGCTACTGTACTACTGGAGCAAGGAGATTCTTCTTTTTTCTTTTTTCTTTTTTTTTTACACTGGTCTCAATAGGATTTATTGCAGAGGCTAAGGGAAATGCTGCTGTCAACCTGCTTCATGAATGCCACTGAAGAGAAAATTCAGAATTTCCCAAGTGGTTCATAGATGTCTTATGGTTAGAGATTACTGTGGGGATGTCAGTCAGAGTCACTTAATTTCTCCTGCGGAGAGTGCCACCTCTGTCAGTGGCCCACCAGCCTTTGAAGGTGTTCCCCTCACCCTTCTGTCTCTGCAGTAAACATACAAATGTGAAATGGTTTTCCTCGCGTAATGTTCCTTGGATGTTATTTTAATGGGATTTTGCTCATGTTTTTTGTTTTTTAACCTTTCCACCTTTTTCTGTCACTTCTTTCCCCATAAATAATTTCAAACTCTGTTCTTCCTTGTCATAACTGTACATTTGTAAGCTCCAAAGACCTCTTTACAGGCACTGTACCTAATTTCAAATTCAGACATCATTGCTTTAAGCTTCGAAACTGTAGAGAGTTTTAAAAAGAAATCCCAACAACAGACCCTTAGATTTTCAGGTCAAAAGTTGTTCTTTTCTCTTTAGCTTCCACTGCTATCACGTGCTTTACAAGAGGACTTGACCTTAGAAAGGGGACAGAAGATGTCCTTTGCCCAGCAAACTGTCCTCTATGGCAATTTTATGTCTTTGGGGATGGAATTTATGCTTCTCTCTCCAGTATCTGTGGAGCTGCCATACACAGGTAAGTCAAATCATTGCTAATCATTGTATTAAGGGAGTTTCCATAGTCTATAGTCTTGCAATGCTTTTAAATCTCGATCTTTTAGTGCCATCATGATAAAGATCTCTCTGGACTTTGTGAATCCTATTAACTCAATGAGAATGTCATTGGAACTAGAGAGGAAAAGAGGAAAAAAGAATGTCTGGACAGTTTGCAAGTTTGCTGAGTTTTGTTTAAGTGTTTTTGAAAACCACTTTGTTAACTTTTGCTGAAATGGCACAGCAGCAGATGAACTTTCACTGTAAAATGATTTATGTGTCATTAGTAGATATGGAAGAATACAGTATAAATAGTCACTAATTGGAGAATAAAAGTAGATTTCTGACTTTCTTAAAAGCTTAAGTCAAACAAGAGTTTAAAAGAAATGAAAGTTCAATTTCTGGGTTTTTTTAATCCTCCAGAAACAAACACTTTTAGCATATATTGATGTGATGCTAAAGCTATCAGACTATTTTTTTATTTAAAAAACCCCACAACTATAAACTGAAATTTTTACAAAAAAATAAATTACTAGAAGATAAAGGAAGAAAGTCATAGGGGGTTTGAGTTATTATTCATTGCTTGACACTTTAAATGTTACAAAAACATCCTAAGCTCTTTAAATAATATTTAGGGTGCTGTAATTACTATCCAGAGTCTCATTTAAAGTGTCAGTTAAAATTCTATAACTTTTAGCAAGACTTCTAAAATTCAGGTTACTTGTCTAGTATTTAAACTCCAAAGTAAACTAAAATGAACAATTTTTATATATATATATTTGATTTAAGAAGGAGCTTTGAGTAGAAACTCTCTAGAGTTTCTCAAATGCTGTAAAGGAGACTAAGGGCTAAGGTACTATAGGAGGAGATAGAAAGAACTTTGGATGTGTGTATTTGCGTTTAGAGCTTTAGAGTTTTTCTCAAATATAATTACATGTCTCCATGTGTATTTTATTGCTAGACAGGCTTCCTTTTCATCCTTCTTTAAAAAAAAAAAAGAAAATCTCCATTCAGTGTGCTTTAAGCATCGAGTGTTTAAAAAAAATAGAACTTCAGTTCTTCACTTTTCCTAGTTTAAGTATATAAAAAAAGTTTGTGAAAGAATGTCTGGATCAAAAGCACGTTGTGCTTTTTTGTTTATTTTGCATTAAGGTTTTGGTTTTTTGTTTCTTTTTTTTTTAACTGAGGAAAACAGATTTCTTTCCATTGTCAGTTTTTCTAAGGCAATGTTTGCATTTAGTGATGTAGCCATTTATTTTAACATTCCATTTCTTTACTGGTTGCCAAAGATATGTTTACTTGAAGAGAAAAAAGCTCTTTCTGTCAAGGCCTTTTTCTGAAGAGATTAAAGCCTTGAACATTTTGAAAAGACACAGAAGTTTCTAACCAATTCAACTAGGCAGCATTCTTGAGCCTCCCCTGCCAGTGGTGTCCGTGGCTGACTGTAGAGGTCTCACTATGGAAGCTGCTGGCACTTGGTCCCATCACAGCTGGGGAGTACTGTTACAAAAGAAAGAGGTACAAAAAATGGAAGATACAGTTTTCTTTTAATGATTTGCATAGTCTTCATCTAGATAATAAAGCGTAGGCATTTATATATCTTTTAGTTCTTTACTGAAGTCTATACCTTATAAACTGTGTGCTATTATTCTCCAGCCCAGAAGCATGAGACTACAGAAAAATCCAAATTTGGCATAGTAAGAAACAACATAAATTGTGCTACTTGTGAAATATGTAGGCGTTTGTAAAACCTGATTTTAGCAATCTGCCTCTGCAGATATCTGGAGAGCTCTAATAGCAGTGAAAGGAGTAAAATATACTCACCTTCTAATCCGTGTCTTCCAGAATGGATGTAAATTAACATAGCTCAAGTCTTCTGAATATGATAGACTGTAGTAAAGTGTTTTGAAAAGGCAGAAAAATGGTGAAAAATTATGTTTAGGAGAACTGCTGTTTTTTGAAGACACCCTCCAACTTAAAGGCAATTAGTCATGTTGTCCTTTCGTACTGAGAGCAGATTTTGCTACATGAGAATGTTTTGTTGTCTTTGCTGCAACTGTTAGCAGCCACAAATGTTGGCCCTGGTCAAAAAGGGTTGATGAATGGAGGAGATGCAATAGCTGTTCAGTTCTCATCTGATTCCAGTGAAGGCTGCAATATCCAACAAAAACTTTATCACTCTGTCTTGCAATGTCTAAACTTCATACTGATGTGAAAGTAACATCAAGAAGATATTCCTAATAGATAGCCACCTTAGTTTGCTGCTATTGTGATGTAAGAAGATATGCACTTTGAGGATTTTGTAAACTTCTTCCAAATAAGCGAAACAACACTGAGTTTAAAATTAGACATACCCTCCATTTCTTTACATGGTGAGTGCAACAGAGCTCTATACCTTCTGGTACTGTTGAGTACTAGCCCTGTGCCACCTACACTGGCTGCTGCTGTTATCTAAAGAAAAGCAGTTAGACAACTACCCACCATTTCAAGAAGCATCAGTCTTGGGAGCAGAGCTTATTGATTGTTTGGGGTTTTTTTAAAACTGAAAATAATTCTGGGAGAATGGGTCTGTCCCCTCTTCCCCATACACTTCAGTATACTGGGTCCATACTGAGTCTGGTTCCTTAATTTTAAATAAATGAAATAACGCTTATTCCTATGAGTAGTCCCATTACCATAAGGCAGTTATTAACACAAGAAAATACTATGCAATGCATGAAAAGAATTTAGCAGAATTCAGCTACAAGTAATTCTGTGTACTGCAGATGAATAAGCTTTCTGCCTGTTTTAGTTTGTTATATTTGGCATTTTCTCTCATCTTATGTATAACTACTCTCAGGAAACAGAATATTTATTTAATATTGTTCTTTTTCTGGGCAGAAGAATAAAACATTTATTCATCAAGGGAAGAATGGAGAACCTCCTACTAGACCAATGCTATGTAGGCATGGAAAACTGAGTTAAATCTACCATTGAGTGATTAATTGGATTAATAATAAGAAGGTCAAATGAAGGACTAGGTTCTGAGCTTGTATAGTTCTGTTCTAGTGCCAATTCCACTAAATAAAGGCCTAGCCCAATGTGGTAATATTTAGATGTTAAATAGGCATGTAAGTTTTTTCATAACTTTCCTAACTAGTCACAGGGTGAAACCATTTCTAATTAAGGATATCGCTGGTCACAAAGTGCCCATAAACACAAATGGCACCTGAGCTGCCCTAGTGTTTGCTAGAAGAATATTGACAAAAATGTTGTCTGGCCAGAGGGATTTCTGAGCAGCTGTAGATCCCTTGGGAAATTTTGGTATGGTGCCTGTCTGTGCTGCTCAACTTCTTTCCTGCCAAAAACCATAGGAGTGCAGAGAGGACAGAAAGAACACAATGCAGGAGGCCAGAGGATCCTGGCAAGAAACCCTGAGCAGTTCCATACTGGTGACTGATGGCAATCAGGCAGCAGCAGGAGACTGTAGTTTGGGGAAGAGAAGGATGCTTCTTGGAGTGAAGAAGAAAGGTGGATTATATGGAAGGAGTCTGCAGATGATGGTAGTAGGAAGGAAAAATGGGAATTCAGGTACTTTAGCTGTCTTGACTAAAGTCCCTGTGAAGAAACTGACTGTGGTTACATCTGTAAGGCTCATCTCCCATGACTGGAAGAGTCTGTGTTCTAGGTGTCAGTTTTGATGTGCAGACCTCTTGGAAAATGCATTCAAAATTCAGCAAAGCCCTGTATCTCTTTGTCTGAGAGTGCAAATAAACAGCTCTTGCACTTTACTTTGAGGAGGTGCCTGAGGCTCATAAAAATCTTCAATTTCATCTGGTGATTTACCTCAATTCAGTTCATATTTTTAAGTATGTTTTGGCTGAAATTCCTGTATTTCATTAGACCTTTCTATATGTTCTGCTGCCCTTGGCCAGTATACTTACTTTCATGAGCTATTGTGCAATGAGGCACTGGATTGCTGCCTTATGTATCTGCTTTTCCATTTAATTTGTGTCCATTACTGAGCAAAAAGTACTGTTTAAAGTGTAAAGTGTGATTTGTTATTAACAATGAATCTAGGCAAGAGAACAGATTTCAGTTTTTATATGAAGTTGCTGTCAAGCAGCACTGGCAGTAGCATGAAAAGTAGTAAGTAAGGAAGTGTAAGCTGTTCCTGGAAAATCTGCAGAGTTCCAGTTTAATCAAAACCACCATGGCATGCAAGTCCATCACACAGCAGAAAAACATAGCAGCCAAAATCAAAGCCAATTATAATGACATAAGTCATTCTGGGGAAGTGCATAAGCACTTCTTCACTCTTTAAAAACCACTGCAGAGCTACACAGGATCAATCTCACTTTTAAAGTCACTCATAAATGATTGCAGAAAGGAAGTTGCCGATCTGATTCAGAATATAAAGGTAGACTGACAATATATGGTTTATTCCCCATCAGCATATATAATGCACTTTGAGTAGACTTGCTTGAAGAAACAACCCAGGTAAAACTGATGAGATTGTAAAAGGTGGATTAAACTGTTAACTCACCTACAGAACAAAACGGCAAGAAAAGAGGAATAACTTCCATAAAGCTACAGCTTATGGAACTGTTATATATTCACATCTAACATCAGCCCCTACTTGCATTAAAAATAGCAGAGCTGTTGTATGTGGAAATATTGTATCTCCAGAAGGCAGTATGGAACTTCAACTTGTGTTCAAATGTAGAATCAAATGTTTTCAACCAATAGATAAGGAGCAAATGAATCTACTCCAGTCTCAGTGTGAAGCTTTCAGTTTCAAGGGAGACCAGGTATATTATTATTTTCCTCCCAGAATTATTAATTACACTTAATTATTAATTGTTGCAATTAAAATGTAAAGATCAATAGACAGAATGAAACTATGCAGACAACACTGGTCATCACACCATGCCTGAAATGTTCTCCTGAGTTCAGTTCAGACAGTACTCAAAGTTGTAAGCCCACAGAGGGGAAGAGGTACTAAACTTTTCTTAGGAGCTGACTTGGATGTCCATCAGGTTTGTTGATGTAAGCCCAGAGTAGCTTCACTAAAATTGTATGTACAAACTTAAATAGAAACTGTTCCAATGAAACACATGTTTTTATTTCTGACACCTTTCCTTATCCATTGAGACAGAAACACTAGTGAATTCTTGAATGCCAAAGAGAACCAGGTACTAGGGAAGAAAATTGGACTGAAATATTCTAAATACATTTTTATGTTATTTTTCTCAAAGATAATTTTGACTTACCGATTTTTCCTGTCATTTAAAACAGACCAGTTAAAGGCTCTGGTCTGATTTTTCTCTCACTCTTTTTTTAAAGAACTATAAAGTGCTGATTGTATTTGCCAACTTTATAATCTGATTTTAAATTCATTCAAGGTAACTTTACTAAAGCTCCTTTGTCTACATACTCTACACAGTATTCCTAGATGAGAAAATATCTCTATAGTGTGAAACTGTTATCATGATCTTCCAAGCTACAAGAATTAAGTATATATAACCACAGCTGAATTTAGAAATACAAGTCACATCCATAAAGGAGGAATGTCTTTTAACAGCAATCCACATAGAAGTCTATGTGGAGGTTGCCTTTGCCACAGATACCCAGAGCTCATATTATCAGAAACATACACAAAGTTTTCTAAACTCTGGTCCTGATTATTCTACTTTTCACAATGTTTTAAATTGTATTAGGCTGGGACCTCTTTTCAAGCAGGAAGCCAAACAGAAGTAAAAAGTAAATAGAAGGGAGCACATTGCTGTGTTAAATAGTCTTGAAATGACTGCTTGTCTCCCACAGCACTGTACCTGACCAAGTACTGCAAAGAATCAAGCTTTTACTCCCTCTGAGAGAAGCTCAGCCTTGACTTTTGGCCTCTAAAAACCTGAAATGTTCTGGTTGTCACTTAGGATCCCCCTTCTGCATTAGTCTAAACACTGCCAGAATTTTAGGCATTCCTGACCTTTTTGTTTGGTTTTTTTTTAATAAGCCTGTGTGATTTTTTTTTTTAATAAGTCTGTATGAATTTCTTTCAAGTCTTTTCAGCAAATTACAGCTTGTTTTAGCCTAAACACAACTACCTGCATATATGGCATCTTTTTCAGAAGGCTGGTGTACAGTATTTTAATGACAGTATAACTGTATTGCATTTTCTTGTGATTAAAATGTCTGATTCATACCAACTCTTTTTGTATCTCAGGGGGGTGATCACCAATGCAGGAGGAGCTGTAAGGGTACAGACTCTACCAGGACAGGAAAACTACCCTGCTGTAAATGCCAATGGGATCCAGTCTCAGGTGCTCTCTAGATGGGCTTCATCTTTCTCAGTGACTTGTAGGTGCATCACACTTACTATTTTGCAAACTGTATCTGAAATATTGATAGAACTGTAGGAAACTTCTTCAGTGCTCCGTGCAGAAACAAATGTGATTGCTGATGTGTAGTACCTAAAGTTTTCACTTCTAATTCATTATTTTACCTTCATTTTATGACAGCTTCCTAAAGAAGAACTATTCCAGCCAGACTAGGTAGTCTGTAGCAGAAGCTGATCCATAAAAATGGATCCATTATTTAGAATATAATGACTTGATAGCATGCAGTTGACAGTTCCATGACAGTTTAAGCTGATCAAAGTCAGTGCTTCAATCCTGACAGTACAGTCTGGTCCTCCTACTACTTCCAGTCATATAGTTTTGTTCCTTCTCTTCCCCTGCCTGCAATGGTGCTGGCATTAGCACTTGTCAGGCCTTTCCAACACCTTGTGCAGTGTTCTCCAAAAAGTATCAATGATGTCAATTTATATGTGTGGGCATTAAGCTGCACTGTGACACAGTGGTTTTTTTTCCCCAGGAGTTTTTATCACATAGTTGAGATAGTGTCCCCAATAGCAAACTAGTTGTCATGCCTTGCTGCTCAGGTGAGGTTAAACTCCCCTCATAAAATCATATGCAGAAGAATATTGGTTGTATATGTTGTTATGGTTTCAAAAATATTAAAGCATATGTGTTCTCTGATATATTCTTTCAAAATTTGTGAAACAGATCTGTCTAACATGTTCTTATTGTTTACACAGCTAAGATTCAGCCTACTGTCTGTAAGACACTAGTAATCCTATAGCGCCCACTGCAAGTTAATAGCTAAGAACTTCGAATCACAGGTGCTTTTGGTAAAGGGTGAAACTGAAATCCAGCTCTCCAGATCAGTCCTTAATCTGCTAGAAATAATGGCTACTATGGCTCAAAATCTCTCAATAAATAAGTATGCTGTAATTACTCATTAGCTGCTGTTGTTTCAAATGCAGAAATTAATTACCTGTAAAACATGTAGTGCAGTACTGGTTTACACCAAAGGTTTGTCTATGCTCCCAGAGTAGCCAGTGGCAGATGATACAGAAAGGTTATTGGAAATATAGTATTCTTCAAGCACTTGTAATTTCAGTTAAATGCACTAACATACATTCTGTAAAATGTATTCTTATTTTAGCAGCTCCCAAGGACACAGCACTTGAAGCAGTCGGACGATCAGTGTCGACAGCACGTCCTTCTACAGGTACGAGATCTCCACAACAAGGGAAGCATCTTGTAGTATGATGTGCTGTTCCATTTGAAAAAGAATATTCCCCAAGGAGCAAAGCAGTCTAGTGCAAGTTTAATAATTAAACTGATTGACAGTTCCTACTGCAGACAGATTGCACTGTAATTTTTGGAGTCTGAGCTTTTTCTGGTTTACCTCAGTCTATTAATCATCTTGTTCTTAAATGATCCGTGCTGTTTTCTTCACTGAAGGTAAAAGACCTAAGAAGACTCTTGATAAAAAAGCAGGAAACAAAGGTAAGAATACACAGATTTACCTTTGCAAAGCAAAATCCTAATATTTATTTGATGTTAACAAGTCCAATTATTTTGGATGTTCACAGACTGTAAAGCTGATGTTGCGTTTCTCATTGATGGAAGTTACAACATTGGCCAGCGCAGGTTTAATTTGCAGAAAAACTTTGTTGGAAAAGTAGCTGTAATGTTGGGAATTGGAACAGAAGGGCCCCACGTTGGAGTTGTACAGGCCAGGTAAGAACAGATCTATACAAAATATAACCAAGTGGTTGATAAGAGAAATCAGTTAATATATTACTTCCTATTTTGTAGAACAATATCACTCAATAATGGTTGATGAATAACAAGAGAAAGCAAACTCTTTTGAGCTGTAGCAGTTTGCTCTATGCTACACTGAGGTGTCCATGTGAGAGGACATGACAAATTTGAACATCTGTGTCTATATTTGATATTTGGGTAGAGAGAGCAGCTGGACTTCTCCCAGCCCCTCTGCTGCTTGCAAAAGAGAGATGGCTCTTCTTAAATACTGTAGAGAGAAGAGTCACAAATGGACATCTACATATAAAAAACAAAAAACTGCTTTTGACAACCTATAGATTACTTCATCTAGTATTTTCAAATTTTAACTGGTCATTTTTTTGTTTAAAGACAGTTCATAGAATCTATATTATGTAAGTTCTCAGAGTGCAGTCTAAAAGTCACTGCAACATCCAGCACATTGGTAGTTTTTTTTGAGCCACAGCTTATTTTGCTAATGTTCAGCAATTGCAGTTTTCCAAAGTGTAACCACTTTAGCTATGGCATCTAGAAAAAGGAAGCACAAAGAACTTGCTTGTTATCAAAATTAACTCATTCCAAGATGAAGCATGTGCCAGATAAACACAAGATTTTTCTATCACATCTTTCTTTCATCATTGAAGTCTGTTCCTCTCCCTGCCTTTAGACAACTGTAGAGTAGATAGATGTCTGAGTCTGATTTAATGACCTAGATTTGCTGTTACAGTCGCTAGAAAGAAAGGCCACATTGGTTGCACAACCCATCTGAACTGCTTTGCATGCCTCTTTTAGGATGGGATCAATTCCCTTCTGAAAAATCCAGGTTCTGTCCACTGTAGACATCAAAAGCCAAGGGAAATGAACTCCACTCTTGCTGTCCTGGGTTTATATACCATAAAGTGAGGACCAATTCATGAAGGAAATAAACAGTTTAGCACCTTGAACATTCAACTCTTCATTAGAAATTAATCTTCATAGGTTAAAATGTAACATTTTAATAGTTAAAAAAAAACCTTGGTGCAAGGGTTCATTCTAGTGATTCTGATGCAGAATTGAGCCATTTATTCATAGCAGCAGCTTGCAGGTGTTTATCATTCTTCCCTTTGCTTGGCAAAAATAACCATTTCTTTTTGTTTTCTGCTGTAAACCAAATGTGAAATCTGGAAACAGCACAGTAAAAATCTTTCATGTTTTATGTGGAGTCAGGAGCTTAAAACTTCTCAAATTAAGTAACTCAAACTGCATTTTGCAGGAATTTTTTATAAAGAAAATACCTCTCATACAAATAGTAGAAAACCTGCCAATTTTTAATTACACAAATGCATTTAGTTTAACATCTAGCATGTCTGGAGTTTTTTCTTTATGCATTTTCAGCTTAAGGTTTTCAGCTGGTTGTTAAGCATAAGAATCAAACTGTTCTTAATTTACCCATTCAGTTAGATAATTCCTCTTGCTAATGATTGTGAGACTTACTAAGCAAGAAGCATACTTCTATTTTAGTAAGTAAAATACAGAGAATAATATGTATTACCAAGAGCAAAATTATTCCAAGTGTGTCTTAGCTTGCTAATGCCACAGCGATATGAAAAGTGAACTACAAACCTTATTACTTTATTCTATTTTTCCACAGTGAACATCCAAAAATTGAATTCTATCTGAAAAACTTCACTGCTGCAAAAGAAGTTTTATTTGCCATAAAGGAACTAGGGTTCAGGGGAGGCAATTCGAATACAGGTGAATTCATACTTCCACTGAAATAGATATTATTTCTTCATTTATTTTATATATGTGTGTGTGTATTGAAGTTCTTATAATTCAGATAGGTAAGAAAGTATCTTAAGTGCCACATTTTTCTTTAACAGATTCAATGTTTTGTACTAGAATGTGGCCGCATCTTAAATTTCATTTCCAGGAGTAAGAGCTGCTTAATGCACATATTATTAGAGTAGGAGTGTAAATATCATTTTCTGTGTTTAAACAGTTATTCACTTTTCACTAGTAACAGAGTGATATCTTGAGACGTATTCATAAAAGGCTTAGTGTTTCTTTCTTGTTGGATGGCTAATTAAAGAGATAGAATAAACATGAAGTTTTTTCATGGAGGAGAGAATTGGAAGGATAAATGTGAGAAATTTCATAGACTAGGATAAAGACAATTTAATAGCAAAAGCCACTCACACAAGCAAAGCAAAACAAGGAATCCGTTCACCATGTCCCGTGGGCAGGCAGGTGTTCAGCCATCCCTTGGAAAGCGGGGCTCCAGCACACGTAACAGTTCTCGCCATCACTCTGAATGTGCCTTCTTCCACCCCGCCCTTTATTTTTATTCCCCAGTTTTATATGCTAAGCATGTCACCATATGGGATGGAATATCCCCGTGGTCAGTTGGGCTCACCTGTCCCAGCTGTGTGCCCCTTGTGTACCTCTTCTCTAGTGGAGTGGTACAAGCAGCAGACAAGGCCTTGGCACTGTGCAAGAGCTGCTCAGGAATAACAAAAACATCCCTGTATTATCAACACCGTTTTCCACAGAAATCCAAAACACAGTCCCCTGCTAGCTACTCTGAAGATAACTATGCCAGCCAAAACCAGCCAAATGAGGAAACTGAGCTCTGAGTACATTGTATTTCACAAGCTAAATTTAGGTAGCTCCTGAACTTTCTTCCTTCCAGTACATTCACCAAGCACTAATATATCTACTTCTGATACAAAACTAGACTCAAGGTAAAAAAAAAAATCAGTGAATTCTTCCTTAATTTTATCTCTGGGTTTTGTTGTTTTGTTTTGTTTTTTGGGGGGTGGTTGGTTTTTAGCTTAGAAGTTGCTCAAGCTTCATTGTTATCAAATTTCCTAGGACACCATTTCAGTTCTACACTGGGTTAGACCTGTAATCATAGCACAAATCCTGCACAATTCCAGATAGGAAACTGGTACCGAAACATATCATCATCGTATGCATTATTTCTTCATATTCTTTTTCTGTTCAAAACAAGGGAAGGCTTTGAAGCACACAGCTCAGAAATTCTTCTCTCTGGAAAATGGAGCACGGAAAGGAATTCCCAAGATCATTGTGGTGTTTCTGGATGGCTGGCCCTCAGATGATCTAGAAGAAGCTGGCATAGTGGCCAGAGAATTTGGAGTCAATGTATTCATTGTAACTGTAGCAAAACCCACAACAGAGGAGCTGGGAATGGTACAAGACATTGGTTTTGTTGACAAAGTAAGAAAAATAACATTATTTGTTTTTCAGTGATGAATATAATTCTAGAGAATTTACACTAAAATACTAATGAACTAATATATGTACATACAATAACTTACATAGATATAAAAATAGTCTCTCAAACCAGTCAATGACATGCCTGATTGTGAGTGACTTAAAAGAATGACACTGGAAGGGTTAAAGAAACACTGGAGGGTTTTTCCCTGCTAAAAGGGACACACAAAGGTAGCACTGTACTCCCAGTTCAGAGTGGTGACCAAATTGTAGTTCCTGGACTTTGTAATTGCATGAATACTCTCAGGGCAGGAAATTCCTCTATCTCAGGTATGGTTAAATATGCCAAAGCAATGAAATGCTGATACAATATATTCCCTCTCCTGAAATGGCAGACAGGGACCCCTGTCTTTCTGTACCTGCTCTGTAGATATTTACTTATTTTCACTACAAAGAGGACAGAATATATGGAAAAGCATATCCTAGCAAGTTTAAGTACAAGACTTTCATCTTTGGTGCAGAGTTTTGGATCCTGTTCTGTTTGAGTTAGAGCAGGAATTCAGACGCAGGCTTGGTCTTGAACACTCCCACAACTAGTCTGGGCAAACTCTTCCAGTGCCTCACCACTGTCACAGTAAAGAATTTCTTCTTAACATCTAATTAATCTGAATCTCCTTTTTTAATTTAAAACCATCCCCACCTTGTAATATCCCTGTCTGTCCCTGTAAAGACACAAAGACAGGACCATTTAGTGGCTGAGACCTGCCCTCTCCCTTTGCATTTTGGTCTTACCCAGATTAGTTTTCAAACCTTGGAGAGCTGATTTTAATTTTAACCCTTTCTTAGTTACCTTGTACTTTACATGCATCTTAATAAAAGCTATGGGAAAAGAAACTTCACTTTGAATGACCTGGAGCTGTGTTTCTACCCAACTCTATGCCTGTGTTTATGATACAAAAATAGAGAACTTTCAATCCTTTGGTATTCAGTATCATGACTTCACATTCATGAAACATGACTAAAATTTTCATTTCACAAATTAGTGAGTTGGAAAGAACCCATGAGGACCACTGAATCCAATTCACTGAGTGAACATCCCATACAGGGGTCAAACCTGCAACCTTGGCATGCTTAGCACCATGCTCTAACCAAATGAATGGCAGTTAAATGCCTCCCTGACATCCGATCCCGTCAGATCTCGGAAGCTAAGCAGGGTCAGCCCCGGATTAGTACTTGGATAGGAGACCTCCTGGGAAACGCCAGGTGCTGTAGGTTCTAGTCCTGAGGACTTCACTGGCACTGTCCAAGCTCGCTTGGCCGTGGCAGATGAACCTCAGGACTTAAACGGTTAGGCCAGTTCTGCGCACGCTGAGCCTCACCTAAAATCCACTGCGCAGGCTGGAAAGGCACACCCATGTGGGGACAGCCCTTCCCAAATCTTCGTTCAGTGAAGCTGAGCCCCACACACTAACCAAATGAGCCAATCTCAGAGCTGTTACAGTTCTTGTGAATAAAGCTAAAGTATTTGAAATGTCCAGAGCGTGGGGGACAGGATTGGCATTATTACTGGATAAAATAATCTTTATTACAGCTTTCACCGATTTCAACTGCAGATATTTGCCCTCAATTTCTTTAAAGACAAGCAAGGAAAAAAAGCCACCTCAAGCTCCCACCGTAAGACTCCACTAACCTGCCTTTGAAAGAAAAATTATAGGTGTCTGCTTATTGTCCATTCAACTGCTCTGTCAGCATTCACCCACTGACTTTGTGTTTTCTAACAGGCTGTCTGTCGAACCAATGGCTTCTTCTCTTACCAAATGCCCACCTGGTTTGGTACTACCAAATACGTAAAGCCTCTTGTCCAAAAGCTCTGTTCCCATGAGCAGATGTTGTGTAGCAAGACGTGCTACAATTCCATCAACATCGCGTTCCTGATTGATGGCTCCAGCAGCGTCGGGGAGAGCAACTTCCGCCTCATGCTTGACTTCATTAGCAACGTGGCCAAGGCGTTTGAGATCTCTGACATCGGCTCCAAGGTGGCAGCTGTGCAGTTCACATACGACCAGCGCACCGAGTTTGGCTTCACAGACCACATCACTAAGGAGAAGGTGCTCTCAGCCATCCGCAGCATTCGCTACATGAGCGGCGGCACTGCCACTGGCGATGCCATCTCTTTCACAACCAGAAATGTGTTCGGGCCAGTGAAAGATGGACCTAACAAAAATTTCCTCATTGTTCTGACTGATGGTCAGTCTTACGATGATGTTAGAGGACCTGCTGCAGCGGCACAAAAAGCAGGTAAATTATGTATTTTTAAAAGCAGCACAAGTTTATCCATCCTGTTTCTGCCCTATTGCAAATGTTAAGATTTAAAAGTTTGCAAAGGATCATACCTGCTTTGAATTCAGTTTTCCATTAGGATGAAAACAACACAACAACCAGTATTATGGAGCCAGGTATGAGTAGATTCACTTATGGCAGCTTAGGGAACAACACACATCCAATCTTATTAGTGAAATTCCATCATCACCTAGGAAAGCAATAAGCAGTTTTGGCCAAAAAGCTCATTGGGCTGAAGATGCTTGAAAACACTAAGCATACACAAAGGAACCAAATTAATTTTCAAAATAAGTTTACACAGTGTCACTTGTGTTTCAAGACTGACATTGTGACTGCTCTGTTCACGTGTGTCACTACAAAAACAACTGAGACACTAGCTCTTACAATACCTCATATTTCCTTCAGGATTGTACCTGAGACAAATCTTCTAAATTCTGATATTTAGTGGCTATATCTAATTATCTTGGACAGACTGCAGATACTGAAACACATTTTTCAATCCAGAATAATTAACAAATGTAGAAATGGCTGCTTTTCTTGTATCTATAGGCAAAATGGTCTAAACTAGTTTGTGGGTTTTTTCCTTTTGTAGGAATAACAGTCTTCTCTGTTGGGGTTGCCTGGGCACCTCTGGATGATTTGAAAGACATGGCTTCTCAACCAAGAGAGTCTCATACTTTCTTCACCAGGGAGTTCACAGGATTGGAGCAGATGGTTCCTGATATTATTAGAAGCATCTGTAAAGATTTTTTGGACTCTAAACAATAAAGCAAAAATCTGGTGTTCACTATTACTACTTTGAAACTAAAAATCATGAAATTGAAATGGTCCCTCTAAAGTATAGGTGTTTTATTCTTATATATACTATCATGATACATTGGAAGAAGAAGGGCTACTTCTTGTTTCTATAATCAGTCAAGGATTCTTGTGAGCTTGTTAGAAGTTGTACTTGATACTGAAGTGCAGAATTTGGCCAACAACTAATATTATCAATAGTATCCCAAAGTTTAAAGCTATGCATATCATGCACTTAAGGATAACAGATATCCAGAGGAAATAATACAGATCTGATTTTCTGCCACTTGCTAAATATCTTCTTATGAGCTAAAAATATTATAAAGACAAGGTACTATGTTGTATGAGGCTTCTGTAGCTTACTATTCTGTATCTTTACAAGGGGTTCTGCTGGTAACATGAAGTACTTTCAGCGCTCTGGTTGCAAAACATCCACTATTGCCAGGCAGTTTAAGAAAAGATATGACAGATTGAAGCTAAACAGTTTATTTTTACTACTTGGAGTTTTGCTGTTGTGAATGATACTGCCATCTGGGTGGCAAAATTTACATCAAAAGTAATTTAACTTCTGCACACAGATTTCCATGATTCTATTTGGTTGGTTCTTTTGGCACATATTTGGAAAGGTATTTAAGGCACAGTAGTTCTTTGAGGATCTGGATCCTAACATATTAGCAGCTCCTACTGCTCCCTGCACCACTGAAGTCAAGAGTGATATTCCAAATATAACTGACAACCGGATATTTCCTGTCTACTGCCTTGCACTGTCTTGATTTAAAAAGTTGTTATTGGCTAGACAGTTAAAGACAGAAATTTTGGGCCAAGAGATTAAATTAGACCACACAATGAGGACTGAAAGCATTCAAATTCAAATCCAAAGGTATCCCAAACATTAAAACCTAGCTGATTTATATCAGATTACATGGTTAGAAAAGAGTAGACAGACACATGAACTGGGATTTAGTAGTTCACAGAATAACAACCTCATAATGGTAGTAAAAACATCTTCATAGATGTGTAAGGTTTTCTGAAGATGAAAGAATAATCTTCTTAAAAAAAAGGCTTTAAGTCTTTTACATACCTAGTAATGTTGATATATTTGTACACACACATGGTTAAAATGATGCAATATTCACAGTGTTATTCCAGATTCCTGAATAACATACCTCAAGTAGTCTTTAAAAAATAAGGGGGTTTTGCAAGTAAAACGTGTATTAGAAAACAAGACAGCAATTATCCCTTTTTCCTCTCCCCCCTTTTAATTGTAAAATTTCTAGGAGTTCAGGAGTGGCACAGAAGAGACTGTATTCATCAGGCTTTTGCTATGCATTTTTTTAATAAATTATAATTGGCTATATATTACTTTAAACATGAATGACAAAGATGCCTTGTATTTTTCTAGTAATTGTTATCCTTAATTTAGTTATGTGTTTATAGATAAGAGTATTCAGCTTTTGCTGTATAAATTCATATGCTGTATCAACTTTGTGCAAATATTTCATGCATTTAGTTTATAAACTTTTGATAGAAATACATACTGCAAGAAAACTGGAACTGCTGCTGTTTTTGTACCCCATAATAGTCTTTTCATGACAAACCTCATGTAGTGCAGCTTGAGTAACTTCATTTGTGATGCTTTCTAACTGTCTGCATTATGTTAAATCCCAAATCATCCTCAAATAGCAGGGGCACTATTTATACACGTATTTTGAATGAGTCAATGTCAAAGTTTTAGTTATTGTTCATCGTAGGTACAATGCTAGTTAAATCTTCTGAATAGAAACTGTATGCTAGCTAATAGAAGCATATTTTCCCTCCTACTTTGTCTTTACTATTGCAAAGAAATAGGCAGCTTTAACTCTTGTCATTCATCAAAACAACAACACAGGCTTGGACCCCTGACTGCATATTTCCATTTCACAGGAATGGTGATGCCATGTTACTTGCACCCTTCACAGAGTCCTGTTACTCTCAAGTAGGAAGTGAACACAGAAAATACTCTTTAAAAAAACAGTGTTTATGTGTCAACAAGCATTTGGAAGCACAATTTCTATCTAGGAAAAGGTTTGGTGGGATATGGATAAAAGCACTGAGACCTGGTGAGATAGAGGCAGGGTGGAAAGGATGGAGACTATGCTGTAAGTAGAAGGTAAATTTGGAGGAAGAACAGCAAGGTAGAGGGTAGCAAACACGATTTAAAACTCTGGTCTGGCTAAGTAGACAAGTAAAGCCACAGACAAGGATTCAGTTTTATACTGCTGGACCAAGCAGTACAAAGCAGCCACCATCAGTCATGAAAATTCCATTTGGGAAAACTGCTGCAGCTTTATGGCTGTCAGGGGATATAATCTGCAGGGGATCGATTCTGTTCTCTAGTGAGACTGATGAAAACTATTGTGAAGGGGCTGGACCACATAATCTTTAAAAGTTCTCTTCCAACCCAAAGGTGCTCTTTCTCTGAACAGCACTCACAAGGCTCAGGGGAGCTCAGATTTGGAACCCCACTGCGGATGACACACTACTGCACATAAAAAAATTAAGATTCCTTCACTTAGTAGGAAATTCTGATCTTAGAGGTTTAAGTAGTTCCTGCAACTCCCATTGAGCTGTTTTGAACTTAAATAGTAGTTAACACAGTTCAAAACACATCCTTCACAATGGAGCTCCCAGAGCAACCTAAAATTGCAACATTCTATTAATGTGCTGTTCTAAATAAATCAAAATTACTTTTTGTACTCTGATAATTTTCAGGAAGGGCTACAACCTCCAGCCGTAGGATAGGACATACACTTGAACACTCCAGTATCCACTGCCAGAAGACCAAGGAAGATATGAAATCTGTTTCTTAGTTTCCTGGGTAAATTCTCCACTCACAGGCTGTTCTATAACTGCAAGCAGCACACAACTTCCTTTGTCATTGCCAGTAAGTCTTTCTCAGTCCTGGAGGGAAACTCAGACCAGAGTCTCTGATTCTGCTCTCAAATTATTTTCCACCTCAAATGTTGCACCTTGCACAAATCTTAGACATTTAGGTCCTCTCTTTATGATCAATCACCTTGTATATACATCTCTAGATGGCATGACTCTTTCTAGCTATAGACTTGCCTGACAAGTGCAGTTTATCAGAAAAGTAGGTATGCAGTCCAGGTACTCACTGGGGGTCAGTCAACTGCAGAGGAGTCCTTCATACAGACACCCTGCAAGGCTGCAGCAAATTTCTTCTATATTCCATCCTCAAACAGAGTGCAAGAACAGGTCTCAGAAATTACTGACCTTTATTATTGTTTGTGAAACTATTAATATTGAACCAGCAAGGAACAAGAAAGATCCACAAGAAAGACCATCCTAACATTCCTAAGAGAAAATAGTCACTTTAAAAGTATTTACTTTGTCTTTTAAAAGCGATGCCAATAAAGTGATATGCAGAAACAAGCCAAAAAAACATTCGAATGAAAGGCCAAAAACTGTAATTCTCTACAACTTATAAAGCAATTTTAAAGTGGGAAGAAAGAACAGGGGTGTTGTTTTTGGCATGTAAGCACTATAGTTTCATCAGAACAGTAGATTCCCCCATAAATGTTTTTAATTATTTCCATTTGCCTTTCATATTAGTGTTGTCACACAAGCATTCACTTCTATGAAATATGGCCCCATACAATACAGGTATTTTATTTTCACTTTCCCTGTTCTGAAGAAGAGAAGTGGGGACAAGGCTTAAAACCAAGAACACAGTAAGTTATTTCTGATGGGGCAACTCTCAATATCACTACCTAGCTCCACAATCTTGTCAGCACTTTTCTTCCTTTCACTAGGCTGAAGTCAGCTCCAGAAAGCATCAAAGCCACAAAAATCACAGAAAATTTCACTGTTGCAGGCAAGTGACACAGAAGGCCTGAGCACACTGTCAAAGGTGATGCAACTTTTATTTTAAACAAACAGTGTGGAAACTGGGGAGGTAGATGCTCCCATGAAGAAAAATCTTAACTGACTGGCTTTGATTTGGTCCTGGGACAGCAAACCTAAATGGTGTTCTTGAGAAGCGCAAGCTGAATGTGGCTGAATAGCTTGTGATCAACTGTCATCCAAATATATGGAAACTTCCAGTGAACAGTTTATAATTGAAATATGAGCAACTTTCCAGTTATATATGTCTATCAACTGCAGTACACATTCTTTTGCCCTCCTTGGCTTCAACAAGAATTTTGCCTTTAGCTTCAGCTGAAGGAAGAATAGGTCCTGAAAATTTGTTGTCTATGATTAAAACCAAGGCCTTAATCTCTGCTTTGAAGCAAATGCCCACTTTAAATTTAATCTCATTAGGATCAAAATTTTCTTTCCTTTCAAACAATCAAGTCTGGTTAGTGAAGTGTCCTTGAGTATAAGCTGCTTTCATTAACTGAAGAGTCTTTATTGTCTTATTACTTTAGAATTAGTTTACATTCATCTGCATCTACATACAAATGATTACTGTGTCCTTACTATTTTTCTCTACATTCCACAACCAGAGCCTGTAAACACCAGCAGGAGCAGCTGAACTTCAGCTGTCCCAGGATAATGAAGGGAAAGAGCCCTGCCTTGGCCAGTTTGTTTACTGCAGCCACAGGAGCAGGTAGCATGCTGCTTCCCAGCTGCCAGGAAGCCAAACCTCCCACTGAGGGCACTCTCCTGGGAGCCAGGTGCTGTCAGTTTGGATATGCCCTCAACCTCAGGGTAAAACTGAACCTACAGCTGAACTGCATACTGGGCCAGTTCCCAAGACACCAGCATGTGAATCCTGCGTTGCTGTTTTTGCTAACTAAGCTTGTGCAGCCTTTGCTAAGGTCAGATAGTGCCTTTACTACTTGACAGCAGTTGGAGTGCGGCAAAATGTAAGCAAAGGGATAAGAACTATTTTTTTGCCCTGGTGGATGTGATCAGATTACAAATATGATAAACAATTATCTTCCAAAGAGTACAAGTTAGAGACAACAACAAGTCAAAAGACTGAAAAAAAGATTGGCAAGATTTAGGAAAATAATTTAAATTAGATGGGAAAATCACAAAAATTACTTACTAACTTAGCGCTAATTTTAATTTTTTGTAATGTTCCAAATCAAACAAACTATATAATTTTCTTTTTAAAATCAAAAACAAATTCACAAGTATATAGTTTCTGAAATTCTCTGAAACTTATCCTTGGGTATTTTAATGATGTGCTACTTGTTCAGAAAAGGAAAATGGGGAAAAACCCAGCTTTCTCCCATCTAAACATTCTAAATGAGGTGAGGTACACAAATCTGTCCTGTTGAACTAATGCTGGGGAGGAGTAGGAGCCAGTTCAGAAACAGAACTGTCAGGCACAGCATGCTGGTAGCAAATGTATCAACAAGGAATTTACTCCCAAGGGTCAGATGTGCTCAAACCTAAACAGAGACTAGACTAACACACAATTAGAAGAAAGTGATCACGATCAGTTACCTCTGCAAGCCCAAATATTTGCCAAAAAAAGGTTTCTGATGGAATATAATGCATATGCACCACAGGAATGGCCAGGTGTTAGGTCACTCAAACAGCAGAAAATATTTCCAGCTGCTAAGAAATTCTGTACAGCAACTGTTAGCTAAATCCTCTTAAGAGAAAACTGTACTTAGTAAGAGTAACAAAGTCAGTCACCTTGGTTATTAAGGCAATAGTCAAAGCAGCAAATTCAGGTAACTAATGTACAGTTCCTGCTTTTGCAAACTTCTACCCCAGCAATGAGGTTCTGCAAGTATTTTAAGACTTGCTGTTACTAAGATGCAGTAGTATTTTTAAGTAACACCAAAAAACTCCAGCTGAAGAATCCAGGGAAAACCTCTGGCTACCAACCAGTCCCCCCAAAGTAGCAGGCACATAAGAGTGCTATGATTCACTTCAGCATACGAGCACTGCATGCAGAGCACCTGCAGGCCCTTCTAAGAGATTCTGCTTTTAACCTCCTGCCACCAACATTTGCAGCTGCCCACACTCTTCTCCCAAAGGTCTGATACTTCCCAACAGTTGAGCTGCAGCAGTCTGCTCTGCACACCAAGGACCCTCATCCCTGCCTGCTGCACACAGGATGTTTGACCAATAGAGCTAACAGGTTGGAATGTGTTTCAGAAATGGGAGATAGTACTTCTGCATGAAACAGGAGCTCTTTATTCTGACTGAACTGTAAACCTCACAAGACCTTAGATGCAAGATACCCCTTATCAAATTAAAAGCTTTTTCTTTGGAAAGAAAAAAGGTCACATTAGATAAAAACAATTCAAAATCAAGAAACCCACCTGTCTCAAGATAATAAAGAGCAACTGGAAAGACACCTGAAACAACAGAAAAAAACCTGCTTAAAAAGACTTCCAGAGCATCTAGATGATTTGTGGGAGGCCATTAAAATACGATAAGGTAAGAGGGAGGCCTAAAAAGAAAGCATGTTGGTTTACATTATCAATTCAGAGTTTGATTCTATGCTAAAATTAGAAAACAAAGTAATACATATTTAGGGCATTTTTAAGTTTTTGTAGCTTGAACTATTAAACACATTAACAGATTTAAAAAATAAGTCTACATTGGACTCAAGGGTGTGAATTCTCCAAGTTTCAACAGAGCAAGTATTAAATATGGAACTTAAACCTTCTTCACGCTCACCTCAGAAGCAGCATTTCAAAACAATTCTGGAGCCTCCTGCTTTTTTTTTCCTTTTAAAGTTCTTAAAATCAGGACATAAAATACATGTGTGTGCATATATATTTACACACATACATGCACTGTGTGGGCACTGTGTAACCAAGCTGAGTGGTGGTGTTGACACACCTGAAGGATGGGATGCCATCCAGAGGGACCTGGACAAGCTTGAGAAGTGGGCACACGGGAATTTCATGAGGTTTATAAGACCAAGTGCAAGATGCTGGTCAAGAGCAGCCCTGCAGAGAAGAACTTGAGGGTGCTGGTGGGTGAGAGAGTGGACATGACCCTGCAATGTGCACCTGCAGCCCAGAAAGCCAACAGTGCCCTGGGCTGCATCCAAAGCAGCGTGGCCAGCAGGTTGAGAGAGGGGATTCTGCTCTTCTATTCTGCTCTGGTGAGAGCCCACCTGGAGTGCTGCGTCCAGCTCTGGGGTCCTCAGCACAGGAAGGACATTGACCTACTGGAGTGAATTCAGAGTAGGATCACACGATGATCAGAGGAATGGAGCACCTCTCTTGTGAGCAACGGCTCAGAGGGTTGGGTTTGTTCAGCCTGGGAAAGAGAAGGCTTCAAGGTGACCTAATTGAGGCCTTCCAGTAGCTGAAGGAGCCTACAGGAAAGATGGAGACTTATTACAAGGGCATGTAGTGATAGGAGAAGGAATGTTCAAGGCCAGGCTGGATGTAGCAGCAAGGTGGGAAACAGATGTTCTTTACTGTCCAAGCCTTTCTATGGCTCTATGAAACAGAACTAAAATTAAAAGTCAGTCATATTTTCACATCATGTATTCTATATGGGAGGAAAAAAAGCTATACTCATTTTCCCAGGATTTCTGTAGACCACCCCATCCATGTGTTTACCCTCCCTGCAACATACCAGTAGCTCAACTGTTGTTTGTTTGAGATGACTTTTTTATGTAGAAGAAAAAGAAGTCAGCACTGTGACTAAGAGGCTTTCCACTGATTTGAGAAGGGAAGTGCTAGAGCAGAGCGCCATCAGTTTTGAAATAAATCAAAGCACACAATAATAACAGCATGCCTGGACAGAGTGTGTTGTCATGGACAGTCCTCAGGAATGCAGCCTAAAGCCCACAGAGATTTTCCATGTGGAAAACCTACCCATTTTCTCCTGGTAAATAAATTCTTAGTATTTCTAAGTTAGGGAAGGTTCTTAACCAGGACTTGCTGCACCCTTTTCCTACATATTTGCTATTTACGTAAATAAGAGGCTGGACTAGAGTCACCACTCATCTGCTTAACAGTTCCTACAATAAAAAGCAAGATGGAAAGTAAGTCTGTTAACATCAATCATACCCTAAATACTAAATATATTATTAAACACATTTAGACATCTTTCCTTTCAGGTTCTGAGCACAAGTCCCTTGGGTCTTACTTCCAAAAGAGAAGGAAGTCCTTTTATAAGTTGAGGTATTTTTGCTAAATAAAACCATTTCTTTCAGCACTACAATTTCCTCCCATCACCAGTCCTACAGCTCTTCTGTTCTAAAAAACCCAAAACCACAAGAAAGAGTTTTATCATGATATACACCATAAATAAACTAAGATCGTATTAGAGATCATCAATATTCAATAAGTGAAGCCTCATGACAGTATTTGAACCGCTACACATTAGTTCACTAAGATGAGCATTAAGATTTCAATTAAAAAAATAAGCAAATATTTTTGGTTTTATCATTTCAATTTTAATACAATTAAAAAAAAAAGTAAATGTTATGCATGGTAATGTTGATTAAACAATCACATTTCATTTAAGCATTAAAATGCAGCAGTCTGGAAAAGCTGCCAGAAACAATGTTTGGCTTCAGAAAAGGCGACTATGAAATGACTTCCAATAAAATTCAAATATTTTCTTATCTGTTGATTAGTTGAATGCTTTAGACTGGAAGGAACAAAAAGTGCAAATCAGCTGAATGTTACTTTCAAAAGTAAAGTCTTAGTGTCCTACAAGCAGTTACTAAAAGGCCTCACCTCAATCTTCATGATAAAGGACAAAATTCTCAAATTCATATATAATTTACTGTAACATTTCAAGCAACGTAACATTATTACTAAAACAAAATTAATTTTAAAATATGACTGCAGTATTCTCTCTACCACAAGCACCTCTTTTTCCTTTTTTTTCAATTCTAATTTGCTTGACATGAGATGGCATGAAATACATTCTTACTGCAAAACTTACATGGAACAATGCAGTTAAACCACTTATAGGAACATGTTCTAAGTTCAGGTAATTTATACCTAAACATCTTACTTTGCATGAAAATCTAGTATTCATATTGTGGCACTCTGCCTCTGCTGATACATTTTGAGCAAAGTGACACATTACAGGTGGGTAAATGTTGACCTGCAGTTCAGCCTTTTGTGCATCATCTTTATTGGAAGACTTGTAAAGAAATGGACAAAGACAGGTAACACCTGATATATGGGCAAATTTTAAGCATTTAGAAATTGATTCTTTTTTAATTTAACACAATGATTCAGTGGCAGTTTAAAGTAAAAAGAGAGTACACCCTCCTGGCTCCTAAATCACTTCAGGATGACTTCATATTCAGAGATAATGAGAACTGCTGTGATTTTCATCTCATAAAGGCTGTAAGAATGCACTAGCAATTTTCAATTTGTTCTAGCAAAAATCTTCTAAAACCATCGTGGAAACATGTTCTTATATGTGGGTACTGCTGCTTGAAACTGAACAGTTGGTTGACATCCAGACAACTATTACAATTTTGCAAAAGCAAAGCAGCTTATAAGCATAATAAACAAATAGTCATTTTGCTAAAATTGAGACCTACTTTAGTAATTTGTAGAATGACACTTTCCAACTGTGCAACACAAAATAATGTAGCCAACAGTAACATACAGGTACACCATTTAATATTTATTATATGCATTTTATATACATTATTTTTCAACAGCTGTACTTTTGCTATGTGGTACAATCTTAAAAATTTGCTGATTCATAGTTTGTAAAACAGAAACCTTACAAAACTCATCAAAACTCGCAAACTGATCAGAAAAGTTTTGTGGAAGACTAGAAAAAATACTTTTTTGTATTAATCATGCATTACACAAACAAAATTTTTAGTTACACCATAAACTGAAGCACATCTGAAAAATAAAATAAAAGCAGGGAATAACTAGTCAAAACACAGCAGATTTATGAATCTTGAATCAACTACTTTTGTATTCTATTTGAAATGCAAATAAAAATAACTTTCACTCCAAAGGTTCTGAAACAAGATCGGGTTTTTGGAGTCAACTCCACTCCAAGTACTTAACCAGATGAAAAAGAATTTCTTGGTTTGCAACTTTAGGATTATCAAATGTCCCATTTACTCATCTATTTTAGACTGTTCAAAGAGTGCCATAACAGATATACAGGGCCCTTTAACACACTACATAAAAGGATATAAAGACCAACAAAAAGTGAAATAAATAACAATAGGCCATTAGCAAGATGGGTAATCCTTGATAAATAAACTCGTAAATACAGTAAGATGTACAAAATATCACATAGTGATAGGATGCCAAGATTAATTTTTTTTTAAAGAGTTCATTCATGGGTGTTAACCCCTCTGTGTTTCATTTGAACACATTTTACAGTCCTTTATTTATGAAGACAGTTATGCAATGATGATGAATTAGCATCCTTAAGCAAGGACTTAGCTGAGCTGTATTAGGCAAAAAAGGGAAGAGTGTGGTTACACAGCAGCGGGTCAGTGAGATCTCTGTGTTTTAGGGTTCTATAATGCAGAAAAACATTATCAATACAATCTTGAGCACTGTTGTGACAGGCTAAATATATAAAAAGACTTATAAAAACTAGAATTTTATCCAAACATTTTGTGCAACTAATGCTAAAATATTTTAAGTTAAATTTCCTTTTCTTTAAAGCAAAATAAAAGTTTAAAAGGGGAATCTGTGGCATTCAACTGATAAACAGAAGATTACTAAGAGATGAAAAGAAAGCTACTCTTGGAGCTCACTTCCCCCCACAAGAGCACCACATTCCTAACCCTAAGGCAGCACACAGAGTCCAAAATAAAAGTCTTTTGTAAGATCAGACTCCACGTTTGCTTAAAGACACCTAAAGAACAGACATACGCTCAGTTCATATCCAGTCAAGGCTACAAATACTGGTTTTCTTTTTTGTATTTGTCCCCACCCCCCAAATACAGTAATTACAGTTAAATGAATGAGCCTGACATTGTTCAAGATGTGGTGACTTTTCATCAAGTTATACCTGCCCCACTTAAGAGCCTTCACCCAGGCAGATCAGATGTAGTGTCTTATTGGTAACCTTATAATTGATGGCAGTGACGCATTCCCTCTTTTTTGTCCAAACAGACCTGCTGCTATGATGCAGGTTTGTTCTGCTATGTCACACAAACACTTTGGCAAGGGCATCAGCTCCTGCACTGGCAATATATGCTTTTGACGGATGAAATGCTACATCATAAATTGATTCATCCAGCTTTTTCCTATGAGCTGTTATTTCTTGTACACATGTCTTGCTGTCCAAATTCCATAGCCTAATGGAACAATCATGGCCTGTTTAGGGAAAAAATAACAAACGAAAGATAAAGTTATATTTTTCAGACATTTCAGTGCATCATAAATGCAAAATTTATAGAGTATATAGAGCATGAAAAAATCCCTTACTTCCAGACATTAAATAGATTCCATTAGGATCTACAGCTAGACTTGTGACGGCATCCAAATGAGCAACCATAGAATGGATCATTTTACCTAAAAGCAGAATAAACAGTGAATTTCCTGTGAAGTATTGTTTATTTAAAAAAAACCACTAAACCCCAAAAACATTCCCATTAAATGCAGTATAGGATAGCATGTGTATTTAGATTCCAGTAGTATCTGAATGATCCTATTCCATTAGAAATCATGACGTTTCACCTGCAAACTCTTGTATGAACCTAAGGGTAAATGACACACAACTCTCTCTCTGCTGGTAGCAACGACCATGAAGACCAAACCTAAAATGACTGGGTGAGAACCTTAATTTTTAGTCTGTTAACTATCCTAGTAACTGGCCCAGTAGGACAGTGTTGATGAAGCTTTGTAAAATGAGACCTACTGAGCTAGACCAAAGGTCCACCTATCTCTGTCATTGCTAGGAGAGATGCCATTGGTGATAAACCAGGGAGGAAAATAAAAGCTAGGCAACTCTAAGTGATACTTGCCCCAAATACTCTCCAGCTTCTAATAATTAACTGTTTGGCTATGTCACAAACCAAATTGCTAGCTCTGCATTCAACTATTCTTATGGCATTTCTTTTCAGTGACCTCCATTCCTGGACTCTTAATAACATCTTTTGGCATGTCATGATGCTTTTTTGGAAGGAATTCTGAGATATTTAGCTGCATAGAAGAACAATTAACCTCTTCTTGTTTTTAACCTATCGTCTGTTGGGGGTTCGCAACTGAACCTCAGTTCATGTGCTGAAAAAGAGAGCATATAAATCCCTCTAAGACCATGACCAACATGCAGAAACTATATCATCTTTTTCCAGTTGTCTGTCTCCCTGAAGAATATCAGTCTTGTTTCTAAGATTCTTCCTGAAGAAGCTAAAAGTTACTGAAAATCTTTGATCATCTTCTCAGCCATTCTCTGAAAAACTTTAATTTGGCTATATCCCTTTTGAGATAAGGGAGACTTCATCAAAAGTATTTATAGAAAGGTATTAAAAATGTTTCTTTTTGCTGTTTATTCCTTTCCTTCCTCCTGACATTCACTTTGCTGTTCTGACTGCTAAGCAACAAACTGATATTTTCATTCAATCTCTTCTTATAACTCCAAGGTTTTTCTTTGAGTAAGAACAGTCAGCCCAGTGATTACTGTTTTATATTACAATGTTTATTTTTCCTTACATATATCATCTCCCATTTATCCACATGGAATTTAATTTGCCTGCTTTTAAGTGTATTAAGATCTTTAGTTCTTCCTTGTCAGACACAATGTTTAATAACCTGGATTAGTGAAGGTCAGTTAACTGCCAATATACTGTTCCCTGTCCAGATGACTCCTTATGTTGAACTATTGCTAATCCCCCCTCCAGATACTGATAATATTTCATTTCACAAAATGACCATTTACTTCTACCTTCTGTTTCCTGTCTTTGACCAATGAGTTGTTCATGCAAAATTTTTCTCCTTATTCTACTTCTTTGTTTCTTTAAAGTAATAAATCTTAATTTCAGCACCATCATTACAACGCATTTAATGATCACAATTCAAATGGATACATTTATGAAAGGTGCAAAGGGGAAGAAATTGTCCAGCATTTTGTCTTGGAAAACAAAAACCCCAGGAACACCATCCCCCACTCTGCCCAAGACAAACATCCTTCAAACAGGGGGGTTGCACATGTGCTAAACTTACAGTGAGCTTTTCTTTACTTTTTTTTTCCTTCCAACTCTGATAGGATAACATGTAGGAACTGACTGATAATTTCATGAATGGGAAGTTTAGGTTTGTTCTTACAATTCTTATGGTTTTGTCACGACAAACAGTGTAGTTTTCCTGTGTAGCCTTCTTTCCCCTCTTTCCTCCAGATCCTTTTCTGTTTTATAAACTTAATCAACAACTTAAGTACAACACAGTATTCCATTACTACAAGGAATTTACGGTTATTTCTTGCCTTAAAAGATACCAAGCAATGTTCTTTACTACTGAAAGTTTAAGAGCGTAACTGATATATGCTTAAAGCATGGAAATGATAAAGAAAGGAGGAAAACATAAAACATATTCCACAAATTAGGGAAGCTCTAAATTAGACAGCTTTAATTTACAACTATCTCTGCCTGTTCATACATACAAATTAGGTTTTCTTTATCCTTACCCGTTTTGTTGTCAAAAAATTTGATGTGTCTATCTTCATGTGCTGTAATAGTTACAGGAAGTGTGGGATGACTTACTACCTTGTTAATATGATTATTTGATTGTACACCTGAAAATAAAAAAAATATTCATCTGTCTTAAAGAAAGTGTTAAACTTAAAAGGACAGTATTTTAGCATTACACTTTAGATTACATATTAATATCATGCAAATAATATCTTAGGATCAATGGATTCCTTAAGAAATAAGTAACAGCTTCTTCCTTTACAGGATGGCACTGAGGCAGTCTTCAGGCAACACACTGTAAGGTTAAAGCTGTACAAGTGGTTTACATACATGAAAGATTCTTGAGAGAGATAGGCAACGAAGAAAGTCCTGCTGGGTGGCATTTGTCAAGCAGAAACAAATTGTAGCATCTACGATATATATTTAGGACACATCACGTCAAAAAATATTTAGCTTGGCTGGGGGAAGATAGAACACCTTCCACTATACCAGCAAATCCAAATAACTGAAGTCAACCTATTAGATTCTGTCATATATCTTTAATTTCAACTTAAGGAAACAATGAAGTTTAAAATATCTTCAGAAATCTTTAGAATACTCTTTAAAAAACACTCCCTTATCTTGATATCAGACTTGTTCCCTTAATCTCTGCTTAACTTTTCTTGATTCCATTAAGGAGTTTTCAAACCAGGAAAGGTATTGCTCCAAATTGCTATGTTCCTTCTTACTTCAGTGTCAGGCTTTGCACAAGATATCTATCAGATAGCTTTCACACAGACTGGTAACCTGTGTTGAAATCTATAACTATTAAGTAAACAAGATTACTCAGAAGGGAGAAGCAAATTTTGCCCTTGCATTATTCTTTTAGACTGCATTTCATAGAGCAGAATGACCAGAAACTGGAGGTCTTCCTTCTGAAACACTTTCAGAGGTTCCACCAAAAGAAGACTCTTCCATTTAGTTTCATCAGATACATACCCTTAGATACATACAATTACCTTCTGAAGAGCTACATCTTTCTAGAACCTTATTTGCAGCAACAGGATTTCTACATAGTTTCAAAGAAAAGTGTGAAATCTCCACCTGTGCAGAATTCTACACTGAACTATTTTGTTTAATTCACCTATTTACTTATCTTAATATCCTCCATGTCAGTGCTATAAAATCAAAAATGTTGTCTAATATACAAATCAGAGACTGTACTTCAAGACATCTAAGCTTAGAGAACAGTAACTGTTCCTTTCACTATCTCTAACTAGTTTCAAATCCCACTAATTCACAGTCATAAAATGGCTTAGGTTGAAGGGATCTTAAATACCATCTAGTTCCCACCCTACCTGCCATAAGTAGAAGCACCTTTCTCAAGACCAGGTTGTTTGAAGGCTCATCCAACCTGGCCTTGAACACTGCCTAGGAATGGGGCATCCATAACTTCTCCAGACAACCTACTCCAGTGCCTTGCCACCCTCACAGTAAAGAATTTCTTCGTAACACCGAATCTAAACCTACTCTCAGTTTGAAGCCATTCCCCTTGCCCTGCCACCACATGCCCTTTTAACAAGTTCCTTTCTGTGCTTCTTGTGGGCCCCTTTAGGTACCAGAAGGTCAAAATAAGGCCTCCCAAGAACCTGCTCTTCTCCAGACTGAACAAGCCCAACCCTCTCAGACTGTCTTCACAGGAGAGGTGCTCCAGCTCACCTCAGTGGCCCTGCCCTGGACTCACTACAACAGGCCCACATTCTTATGCTGAGGGCCCCAGAGGTGGATGGAGCACTCCAGGCATCATCTCACAAGAGCAGAATAGAGGAGCTGACTCACCTTTCCATCCTGTTCATTTCATTCATCTTTAAGCATCTTTCAAACTGAATGATGCAGAAGAAGAGCAAAACTTTTTCATCTACTACACTGTATCAGAGGCACCAGATAACACCATAGGTACCTCATCCAAGATGGGTATATATTATAGTAGAGCTCAACTTACCAGATTCTATTTGTGATGAAAACATTACCACTGACTGGGATGTTTCTAAATCATAGATGACTGTGCTGCCAGTGTTAAAAGATGCCACCATATGAGCAGGGTCACAACCTATAAAGTCAACTGATGTAGGTATGCCATGCTCTGGAAAGAGAGAAACATAGCTTTAGAAAGAATGAATCATTTTAAAATGTCTGACAGTTGAAACGTTTAGTTTATTTTATACTCATACTTTAAAGTAGAAATTTGCCCTGTTCTTTAAAGTAATGCTACAGCACCATGATTACTTTATTAAAAGTTCTTCTTTTAGCTCTGTTACCTAGTTTGGAAAAATTGAGATAATGAGCCTGGATGCATCATCAGCTGCCTCATGATTTTAAAAAAAACTGCAAAAAGTTACCTTTCTCTCCATTGTAAGTGCAAATACAGGGAATTTTTTCTGGTGGGTTCCATAACCTAATAGTGCCATCTGCTGAACAAGAGAGTAAGTGATTCTTTACACCACTGTAAGCAAGACCCCAGACTGCGTCTGTGTGAGCAATTAATGTGCCAGCTAGAACGTTTGGCTCTGGAAAAAAAAGTTCAGAAATGACACCTTTTTAGTGAAGAAACATTAAAAAAGTATTTCTTGTATCTCAACATAAGTTCCACATAAAAAGCAGTTGTATATCTCACCTGCCCAAACAGAAAACAAACACAAAACACCCCTCAAACCAAAAAAAACCCCTACCAAACCTGTCAATGACAAACCTCCCCCAAAACAAACCAACAAACAACTCAAAAACTATCTCCCTTTTTATGGAATTACACACTCTTGTTACCATCTCCTCTCTTATTTCTTCCTTCCAAATTCTACATCTTAAAGACGGTTGATCTGTTAAGAGCTTAATGTTGCTTTTACTCAGCATACTGTGCTGACACAAGGGTATGGTCTAAAACTCTCAAGCACCCTAATAATTAAAACAAGATCATTTCTCTTGTGGAACTGTAAATCTTATTTTCATCTCCTTCATACTTTATAGTAGTATTTTACAGAGGGTTTTAAAATCTATTCTGTACCAGACTTTAAGCAGAGAAGTGGGAATAAAAGACAAATGAAAAGGCATAAAGCCAGTAAATCACTAAAATTTAGTTTTGCAAAAAGCTAAAAACAAGTTGGTCTTACAACCCTAGACCCTGCAAATAAGCTTTAGGAAGGAAACACATCCTATTAGAGCTCTCTCTTTCAACAATAACTTTGTCACTTGAGTAGAGGCAGTTTTGTCTGAGGCTCATAAAAATTACAGCAACAATCCTACCTGCATGAGCAAAATGGACTATTTTTAGTGATTGGACTGTATTGAACATATTTTTAGCAGAGAGGCACAGTTGGCAAATATACTGGTTTTAAGGAACAGGGTATAGTGCTTGTCCTGAATCAGTGCAAAACAGCACCTCCTCTCACTGCCACAGGTAATGCAGCCCGAGTGTTGTATTAGCTCATTTGTTACATTGACAGGAGGGAGAGAGGAAGAACTCTTGCCTCTGTCCCACTCAAACTGCAGT
The DNA here is from genome assembly GCF_047495875.1 of Pithys albifrons albifrons. Lineage (NCBI taxonomy): Eukaryota > Metazoa > Chordata > Aves > Passeriformes > Thamnophilidae > Pithys > Pithys albifrons. Next base: position 28,372,145 of record NC_092463.1, on the reverse strand, counting down.
GGATCTGCGCCTTTAGAATTATAGAAAAGGCAAAATGCTGATCACCATCAATGGCAGAAGAGCGATGTAAAGTTTTCCAAGCAGCTACCAGTTATTTAGAGACATTTAAAATTAAAGACATGTAAAAAGGTAGGGAACTGAGATGCAAATCAGAAACACAGGACATAGAATTTGAGTACACTTATCTTAGCTTTCTGGTAAATTTCTATCAGAAGAAATCAATAATCATTCAAAAGTTGGAATTCTGCTTTAAAATCTTTTACTTCTCAAAAATAAGTTATGACTCACTTTTACTTTACTGTGTAATTCTCAGGTTTTGCAAAGTCTCCCTATTACAGTTCTACACAAAGTACATCAGCAGTGCAAGTGGGAATAAATAACTAATGTTTATCACTACAAAAAGTTGAAAACATACAGTTTAGCTGATAAATGAAAGTTCTATTTCTCAAAAGCTCTAGAAAACAGATTTACGTCAAGCAGAAAATTACTTTTGAAGACAATGGTCATAAGTTGTTTATCTTTTAAAAGAAACTTACCATAGGTATCATATGGATCCACATTAGGGCTAGGCATGTTCCACCACTGGATGGTTGCATCAATACCACCACTGAAACACTGTTCTCCATTGGAACTAATTGCCAGTGACAATACAGGTCCACTGTTGGGAGACAGAGAAAAAGAAGTTGATTGATATTGCCTACAAGGATAGAAGTGAATATCTGGCTATCCATTTTCAAAAAACATTTGGATTGGATGAAGCAGTTAAAAACCCCTTAAATAATTTTATTAAAGCATTTTTAGTATCAATAAATTGTATCAAGAGCTATGAAAAGAATTATAAGAAATTACCTAAAACTATGCAAATTCAAGCAATTCAAAGACCATCACCTTACTTCTCAGAATAAGTACATCTACAAATAGTGGGGTTTACAGTGCATCTGTGCCAATCTAATGGTCTAGCTGTGTTGAAATCAGTGACTGTAGTTGCCCCCTGCCAACTATTTTCTCAACCTACATTTAGAAATGGATAGTAACCTATGCCCTGGTAAACTGGTTCAGAGAATTGATCCTAGTAATTGTACCTTTTGGCTAAGGTTAGACTTCTACTGGTTTAACTTCTTCAACCTGTTTGCTGTGATACCAGACAAGCACAAGTTGTAGCCCAAGGAAGAAGCAGATGTACTCCTTTGGACATTACTAAGACAGGTTTAACTGTACTCTAGAACCATGTCCTCAAAATTAGACACCCAGGTCACTTGACAGGCCACGCTCATGATATACAGCAGTGCAGAGAAGCAATTTACAGTTACATATTTGAGGATGCTGAAAAGGAAGACTGTTGGCTGAATCCACCTATGTATTTAGCAAAGTGAAGAATTAAGATGGCTTGAAAGGTAATATTGCTCAATGCTTTCCTGAGAGGAAAACCAGTAAAATTACTTTGTTATATCTCACTGGAAGTCACAGGGTGGGCATCAGTTCTGTATTAAAACTTCCCCAAATCTCACCTTTTGGTATTCACTAGCAAATATCCAAATAATAGCCCAAATTTAGACAGAGAAAGAGATCTGAAGGAGGATTCAACTGGTCAGTAACCCTCTATCCCTTAGAGGAACATATTTCAACATGAGGACAAATTAGTCACCCCACCCTGGGGAAAAGAGTTTTACACTTTAGCTAATAAACAAAAAGTAATATATTATGTTCTGTGACATGGCCTAAGGAAAGGAGGATGGTGACGATAGAATGTGTGAATTTCCTAATACAAACTACAAATTTTTTTGTTGTTGTTGTTGAGGTGAGCACAAGAAGTGTTATCCACTTCTGTGCTTATCAAAGAACTCTTATGAAGCTTACCTGCTAACTGAGTTGGAGACTGGATCTTTACTTATATAAGCAAGGTACATTCAAACTACTCTGGCTATTGACTGCATATTTTTGCCTTGCCTTCTTATTGAAAGAAAGCAGAATTCAAAATTAGCAAGTGAAACTCAGGCAGCAATAAAGCAGTTAACACAACCTTAAAAATCATGAAGACTCAGCCCTATAACTGAAGATACTAAGACTAGTAAGGTCTACTTTATTTATCTTTTTCACAGCTTACATATAAAATCCACATTCCAAGACATGTCTCGGGTGATGTCGTTATCATCCCTTACAATTCTTCCCATTGCAACTAATCACATCTGCCACTTTCTGTTCTTCTTGTGTTATGCACTGTGTAATTCGTGACAGGGACTCAGTATTAATCTGTTTTACAAAGTATAATGCACCTTGTCTATACAATGTAAAAACAGAACAGATTTGTGGCTATTACACTGAAGTTTCTCGTGAATATATGAGATAACAACAATATATTTATCAACCCTGAATAATGTCAAACACTTACATGTGGGCCCTAAATGTGTAGATGGGTTCTACATCTAAAGAGGCACTCCTGAAAGAGAAAGAACAATTATTACACTACATGAAACCTCTACTGAAAAACTCTGAAAATAGAAGAGTTTAATCAATTTCAAAGGCATTTAAAACACAATTGATGTTTTATAAAACCCATATACTTGCTTTTTGGCAGGAACTGTTTTCTGCAAATTCCAAAGTTTTAGAGTATGGTCCTCAGAGGCTGTAACCAGCACAGGCTCTACAGGATGAAAAGCTAATGCTCGCACTCCATCAAAATGACTGCGTAGAGTATACTTAGGGTTCCATGTCTTTCGGAAGGCATCTTTATTAGCTGGCAACTTAAAAGAAGAAAAAGAAAGGAGTAACTTTATCTTGGATTTCAAAATATGTATTTTAAATATATATATCCCCTTGTGTTTTAGGAAAGCATGCTATGCTTCATTCAGCTAATACATGTTCAATCTTGAGTTTGCATTTATCTACTGATTTGTCTATATGCTTATCTGTAACTCCCTGTCTCGCACACAAGGCAGGCAGCAAATCTTTCTATTGTACTTGTTTCTGTTGTCCCAGTCTGGAACCGAATGTAATGTTAAATACACGGCTTTGATTTTCAAAAACTGGTTTTAATGCACAATAGTATTTTAATTCTTCTTCCTTGAAGAAAGAAAAATTTTCAATGCTTATCATGTTGTCTGCACCCCAGGAAGAGAATGCAGCAGTCAAAAGCTCATTTATCACTTAAACACAACAAAAACGAACTTCAGGTGCTTAGTGAGTGAACTTCCTCAGATGAGTAACTCAGCTGAGATTTACAGGAAATGTAAGTAATTATTGAATACTTCTACAGGTGAAGGTGTGTACACAGAACTAGGTTATCGAAATTCAATACGTATTTGTCTTAGCTGCTTTGTAAAGTAGTATGTGCCAACTCTACATTTATATATGTTGTAAACATCCAATTCATATTCTTAAGCTATAGACTGTTAGGCTAAAATATAATTATTACAACTGCTTAATATTAATTATAGGTAACTCAAAAGAGTTACCAGAAAACCTCAAGCCCTTCTAGTGATTGCAAGAGATTAATTTAGAGCTTTGAATACAACTTATATTTATGCAAAGAGTAGACCCTTAAAAGACAACATCCCATCCTAAGACTCCATCATCATGAGAAATACATGTCCCAGTACTTCTTTCTTCCCCTAAAGGGAGTTTGGAAAACTGACTTTAATTAGATAACCAAAATTAACAAACTAAGAATGAATGACTAATCCTACCCTCTGCCTTACACACTACTATCTATTCACCATGTAATTTTAAAAACATGTTTCTCAAGTGTAGGCCAGAATATCTCAGCATCCCAAGCTACCTTCAGCAACTCTAACAAGAGATCAAAATCTCCCAAAGCTAATAAAATCTTAGTACCTTCTATCTGTCAGGACTGAAAATGAGATTATAATGTAACATTTACTGTAGTAAGTATTCTTGGACTAAATCTATAACCTGGACTGAATTACCACTACTCACTCAAACAGAAATCAGTTCTATCCATACAAAACAAATAGGCTCAGACAATTCACTGTTCTGAGTCGTAGATGTGCAGACACTTGCTCTTCCCTTAATGTAAAATTCTGTCCTAAGTGCAAACTTTACCAAATTAAAATCAAGCCACAGAAAATTGTTATACCAGGTATGTAACCTTAATTTTTACAGGCTTTTAAATACCAATCAAGAAATATGTATAACAACAAAGAATTTTCTTTGCAATCTTCCTACTTCAGAGTGCAGTGAATATTGCAATAATTGTATTGATATTTAAGTTATTTAGTACTACACTGCATATTATATATAAGCTTCATTTAAAGAATAATCTCTTGCTTCAGGAAACAGAGCAGAGTGAAATTCTGGAGTTCTGCATTGAACTTAATAGATTTCAGACCAAACTGTATATTTATTTGCCTCCCCGAATTAGCAAGAGAAGGGGAGAAAAAAGAAAGAAAAAATGGTACTCTTCTAGAAAATAGAGTCCCTTGGTATTTTTAATCCTAATTACATAATGCATTCACCCACCTAGTAATCTCATATTGCATCATGTAATTGTGGCAATCAGAGTTTTAGAGAAACTAAAGCTAAAAATCTGAAATAGTACTGCTTCATTTTAGCACATGATATTACGTCCCAGATTATGCAGAAGATTCTCAATTCTTTGCATACACATCACAAGAATTTCTATTACAGTTGTGATGAAGAGTCATTCAGGAAAACCAAGAATACAGTGGTCCTTAATTTTCAAAACAGGAAAAGATTTTTTTGTTGTTGTTGTTAAAAGGGCTGTTGCAATGGTAATTTAATTTTCAGCACAGTACACAAGAATCTACTAAAATGCAAAGTACAGAATTTACGTAAGTTACAAAAAAGGGTACATTTCCCATTTTAAGTACAGTTTTAAGTCTTAACTTTTTAAAAATAGACTGGAACAACTTGGTTCTTTTAGAAGGCACCACATACACCCTCTTAGAAATCTAGTTATAAATAAACTAATTTTTTCTTGTTTAAATCTTCCCCCCCATTCATGTTTCTGATGAATCTTGACATCCTTACTGTAAGAGTAAGGGAATAACTGACATGTCTTTAAAGAGATTCTTACAATTGCTAAGGAAAAAAGCTAACAAGTAGTATATTTAAAAAAAAAACCAACCAAAAAACAACCAAACCAAATAACCCAACCCCACCTCAGAAAAAACACAGTCAAGGACTTAGAAAAGGGATTACAAAGGGTAAATATGAGATGTAAAACACACCAGAGGTATAATGGAAAAGAAGCAAAATGGGACACTGTATATCAGTGTTCTGAAGTGTGACATATCAAGGTGTTAATGTGCTGCAAACCCACAGTTATGTGGAAACAACTTCAGAAATTAAGAACTATCAAGGAATTTTCAATGTGAACAAACATTGTGATGAAGAACTAATAGCATCTGAATTTCAGTCTCTTTCAAATTCAAGACAGGATGAAGTCTTTTTAAATAAAAAACTAAAAAGAATTTCTGCCACCCATGTAACTTGATACTTTAAGTTTGTCTGTTCTGACACATGAAGTCAGAAGCCACTATGCATTTTTCAGCTATGCTTTAAAAGACAGGAGATTTATCCTAAGAGTACTGGGAAAGGAGGACTGGACAGGAAGCAGGGAAACCAAGTGACTATTATGGTCAATCACATCTCATTTCTATTTGGTGAATGGTCCAGTAAGATAACAAAAACTTACTTCTATCTTTTGTCTCCTGCAAATGCCAGATATTAAAGCATGAAATAGCCTCTTTCCACACACCTCCCAAACCAAGCTGAAATTAAAGAGCCTCTAATGAAGGGTCTCCGTGAAAATTTTGAAAATTCAACTGGACTAAAGCAATAAGACCAACTTCCTCTGCAGGATCACTTAACACCTTCGAACCTTCAACTAATGCATGAGGTACTGCCTTCCTTATTAGCTCAAGAAGTATTTCATGCTCATGTATTTATCGCTTACTCTCTGCTTTAAGTCTCCCCAGGGCAAAGGCAACTTCAAATTCTATTCTACACCACTCTTTGCACCATAAACACTGTTTTGTCATGTTTGTCACAAGTACCATAGATTCTCATGCAACAGTTTGAATAGTTAAGTGTCAATCATATTATGCATTGTAATGCTTCCCGAGTTTAGTCTGGGCTCATGGTGTATACTCCTTCATCTCGGAAAGCAAAGTGGCTGTACACTTTAATAAAGAAGTTGTACTTGGCAAAAGACAGTAATCTACTGCAAAGTCACAACTTGCAGTCAAGCATGATGTTTTCCTCAAAACCAGGACTGCTTCCAAGTGTCTCTCACAGGCCATCCTCTACAGCCCAACTTTCCCATTACTATTAGGATTCTTAAAGGAGATGCAATAATTTCCTTCTTTTACACATAAAAGACATTCTTGCAATCTCTTCAGCATAGAAATAAGTATGGCATATATTTGCCATTATGGCATCAGAACATATTAATGATCACATTCTTTTGAATTAGGACACTTCTAGCTCAGTATTGGTCTTGACAAAAGCTAAAACCAACTAAAAAAGTGCAAGACAGTGATGCACCTCACTGTTCTCCCAGACTGCTATCATACTAGCCCAGGAACTTCTTGTTCCTTCTAATCACTTGTTACTAGGAATTCTCAAAAGAGAGCTAATTGGAGAACAACAGATAATAATGATCTATAATAGAGATATAAAGTATTCTGCTAATATGAGAGTTTTACAGATACTGAAATTTATGCTATTAATTGCAACTCTGACAATCATTTTCATTACATTAAAAATAGCCAACCAAGAATGAAGCCATGCAAAATACAGACCAATGTGAAGGTTCATCACACTAACTAGTCCATGCATTAATTTTCAAGCATACAGGATGACTTGGGATTTTGGTGGGCAGAAGAAAGTAGGATGTCTAACAAATATCTCAGATTTTTAAAAGAAAAAAGTATCCACAATTTCTGCGGTATGAACATGTGCCTCAAGACGCAAATACTGCCATGCTACCTTTGTAAATTTAATGAAGGGTGAAGTATGACCCAGCAGATCCTGATACTCCAAAGTTCTGAAATTGGGAATGGGACATATCTAAAATTGAGTGCAACTACAAAACCAATTTTTGATCTAAGCTCACAACTGTAGCTGCCTCACCACTGAAAGTACACCAGTCAGGTTTTGGATGCCTCATAATTACTGTCAGTAAAATGGGAAAAACACTTTGGAAAAATTTACAAATCAACTGCCAAGTTCATAAGCATGATTTGAGATTCCACACTGCTTTAAAATGAATATTTCTCCTTCTTAAAGTTAGCATTAAAACACAGTTTTCTTAATTCTTTGATGAACCTGGAGACAGAAACATTTTAGAAGTTAGAACCAAGTAAACAGAGTACTGTGTAAAACAAGTTCCCAAACTATTCAACTTTGTAATTTCCAGGGGAATTTACTACTAGTTAGGAACATCCAGTTCTGTGTATTTCAAATTTAAGCTGCCTTAAGGCATTTAGAATTGATGTTTTTGAATTTTTTTCTTTGAACTTCACTTGTTCACAGATTTCACTGAAACTTTGTAAAAAAAAAAAAGAGTGCTAATTTTCTAAAAAACCATACATGATCCTTAACTCAGACATACTTTAGCAGCGATTACACACAAGATTTAGCTAAAAGGAAGGCAAATACTGAGAAAGTTGGACCTGATACATGATTTCCTAGAAACCTTACGACATGTAAAATGAAAGAGAACCTGTAAAATATTCTCTACTGTGAACAGGATGATTCATTACACAAATTTACAAAGTACTCAAAATACTTTAAAAAGGTCTATAATTTATTTTTATACAGTCCAGAAATAGGATGGATAATTAATATTTTCATTTGTTATTCCGGAAATCAAACTATGTAACGTAACACTCTGAAACAATGGAGAAACCTAAATATTAGCTTACTTCATTACAGCAATTAATAATCCTACCAGTTATAAATGCTGAAGGACAACTAAGATCAAAAAATAGGTGTGTAGTCATACACAAGTATTTTCAGACTCTCTAAAAAACTACAATTTATTTCTTCACTCTGCAGATTCTCAGATGTTAATGAAATTCTCAGTAATGGTTTCCAGTATAAACATCATATATCTAACTTCAAAAGTTAGAGAATCAGAGACAAACTTTACTGTCCATAATTTAAGAAACTCCAACCATCCACCCTCAACCCAAAATCAAACCAACCAACCCAGAAAAAAATCCCAACACAACACAACCAACAAGGCAATACCAAAAGACACTTTAAATACAATACCACATGCAAAACTTACCTGAACACTTCCCTAACCAGTCATCCAAATTTACTAACCAATGAAAAATTCCTTTAATATTATTGGTAGCAGCTTATTGAACACAGTCAAAGGAATGTCAGAGCACTCTGGATAATAATAAAAATACCCCATAAAGGCTTACATCTGAAATACTACATGTAGTCTCTGCTGTTAACACTACATAATCACAAAAGGGACAGCATAGAAATAAGTTAATATCAGTATTTGTGGTTTATGCTACAACTTAATACTCCATTTCAGTGTCTAACTGCTATTTTTGCTCAAATTCATGTTAAGACATCAATACATATTTTATGTCATAGCACATTCTCCCAGTAACAAAACTGGAATTTAATTATTTACCAAAAAGAAACATGTCATCTCAATTCTGGTTCCCCAAATTACTTAACTCATTCAGAAGGTGCTCTCTCCTCCTGAGTAGGAGCTTTTGGTAATGAAACTTCTGTTTTCTACATCTGCAACGTTCAGGATGGAGGAGAGGGGACCCAACCATTACTGAGGAAACTATATAAAGAATTTTAAAATAAAATTGCACTTACATCATAACTATAGTCTGCATCATTTGTTACTGTCAAGTCTGCAAGGTCTCCAAGGCCCAGTACACTTAACAACACATCATCAGAACCCATAATAAATGACTTGCCTCCTCCAGGTGGAAACGTTATTGGCTCAGCTACAAAGAACAAAACAGTTTCTTTAAGTCTCAATGCAATAATTCAAACTCATGAAAAGCAGCATTATTCATCACTTAACAGCAAAGCAGAGTTTAAAACTGAACTACTATGTACGGCCCCAACTAAAACAAAAGCATGAAGACACGCACACATGTGCAAACACACACACATATTATATACACAATTCTTAAATCATGCTTCGTCATTTGATTTCAACTTCCTTCACAGAGGTGTTCAATAATACTGACAAGTGACTTGACTGACATTACTTTACATTGCAACATCAAATGTACATCCCAGGTTTCAAATTCTCAGCTAAGAATTTATTTTATTCACCGTCTTCTATCCACTTACAAATAAGTCTCTGTGCTTTATACTAGTCAAGTATCTCTGTTTGCATGTTTAAGTATTTTTATCTCTAACACAAGACTCCTGCAAAACATCTCTTCTACTCTGAGTTTTTTTCAGATGACTGAAAAAATAAGAACATCTATTATTCATTCATTTCATCTCTTAGAATCCAAAATTATGCAGAGAAACTAATTTAAAGTACACTCAACTGATACTTATCTTGGCTAGCTATGCCTTCCCCAAATTAAAATGTAATTTTTCTGCTAACTATCATTTAGAAAAAATAAAAGTTATATATAGCCATTCATTATAAATTCACATCTGAACAGCAAATTTTCAAACACTCACCCCTATTCTTTACACTCTTCAACAATTCTGTGAATCTCTATCTACCCACAAATATCAATTTAACAGTAAGGAATAGGAATGAAGGCTTCAGCATAATTTAGAAGCTGCTTTTACTTCTTAGTATTCCTTTCCATGACAAAGTTAAGACACTTTTTAAATAGAATATGTAAAAATAAGCTATGTGTGAGCTAAGTACAAGTATCTGCAAAATTTGTTAAATGATATTTGACATCTTGAAAAATTAAATATGGTTGAATTTTGAATTTTACTGATCTGGCATAGAGTTGTGGTCTCACTTCAACACCATTCCTTGTTTCTAATCCTCTCAGAAAACCCTTGAAACTCAAGAGAAAATAAAGTTTCCAGATGTGAAAAACATCCATATCCTGTTTCTTTGTCTTATAAAAGTAGTTCCAAACAACAAGACTAGCCATCAACATACTGCTGTTTTGAACATGCATCTTCATTATTTCATATTGCTGCTATCTGAATGGTAACCTAGTTCTGTTCCACTCCTCCTGAAAAAATGGAACTAAGACCAGGTGTAATACAGATGTCTGGCATCATTGCTATAGTTATGTAAAAAGGAGCCAGTTCAACTAGATGAAAAAAACCACTGCTGAAGAATAAAACAAGTTCTAATGCTTGAGAACTACTGTCCTATTAAGAAGTAACCTTATTAGTATAGCCAACATAACCGTATGTGAGAATCTGAGAATATAATCCATGTAGGAATAATGACTGCTGCTCCTACAGTTGAATAAAAAGAGCAAATAATATTCCACCTATGCACAATCTCTCTTTAAAACATCCACAATCCATACAGAGGTCCTGACTTAAAGAATGCTGCATTATATTAACAGCCCAGAGTGGCTTACCATGCCCTTGTACGAATAAGCTTTTAATTTCCATTAACATTTTACTAAAACTCTCAATTTGACAGTCTATTACAAACCACTTATATCTCTTGAAGAGCCATATTCCTACAAAACACCTGTTTACTTTCCTGTGACTCCTTTTTGATATTCAGGATAGGCCCACAATGTTTAGGTAAGCCCCATGACTTGTCATACTAATTATGTGTGAAATTTATGTTATCTGAACTTAACAGATCACCTTTTCTATGCTTTGTATTAAAAATTAATCACTAGCACATTAAAAGCTTATACCACAAATTCAAACTGTATTTGAATGTTCTATCTCTTTGCTTAAAGGTTCAAAATTAATGCTATCCAAAATTTAGAAGACTATTTTGATACTAAAGTTGTCAATATGTCCACATACTTTGTATAATTTATTTGCACATTTTATTATTTTAAAATAAGGCATATGAGAAGTTTAAAAACTGGTTGTAAGCTGGTTTTGTAAAAAGAAAAGGCAGAATAGTAACACAATGAAAGATGCATGTTACAGCTACTAAAAATAAAGACCCACATCTCTGCATATCAAAAATAAAACATCAATAGATATATGCAAATGACAGTTAAATTACTTTTTAATGCTTTTTATCTTTAAAAAAACACAAGTATTTTTCTAACATACAGCACAATATATCATATCATATTTTATATATTTAATGAGGTTACAATCAATAAATGTAAAGTAAAAATGTAAGTGATAGTACAAATTTTTCTGTGGGTGGAACTAGGTGAAATGAATACTGAAATATTGAAATATAAAATGGTATTACTAAATGTTTGCTTAGCCAGTCCTAGCCAGCACTTCTCACCTTCAAGCTCTTGACATCATACACAATTAAGTCAAAATCAAGCAGCAATATTTGTACAAACTGAAACTGCTTTAATCTATGATGAGATACGTATGTTCATAGAGGCTGCTGTCTACTATATATGACAGGGACATCTTAATCTTGTTTACCACAAACTTAATATGTATTACACCAAAACCAGCTGTTAATACCCAAGCAATTGGCTATTGATACTTTTTTCTGTCAATCTGTAGATTGACACTTCCACAATCTATAGATCTTAGAAAGGAAAAATCAACCAGTGCATAGAGTAATTCTCTGTACAACACACTGGATGGAGAATCATGCTGCAGTTGATCCTGATTCTGAAAGTCATGCAACATGTTGAAATGGAACCCCTACATTCTAATGGCCAAAACTATCAAGTGCAATCACAGCATAAAATTTTTCTCATGATATTTAACCACCTGAGAGTAGGGAAAAAACCCCAACAAACCCAACAACCCACCACCACCCCCTCTAGAGGTATGTGTTCCCAGCCAGTCAGAATCAGCTCCTCCCTGAACCCTCTTCAAGAAAAAATTACAAAGTAAGCTCAATAACACTTTCTTCTCTAGATGAAAACAAAATTACCAACCACTATCTCAGAACTGTAATATTTTAAAGTGTAGCATAAACCTTTTATACCCCCACAAGAAAATTATGGCTTGGTAATATTCACCAGTATAGGCTAGGGTGTCCCAGAAAGAAAGCCTAAAGTTATCTGCAAAAACTTAGCTTTTAGAACACAGCTGAAAAAATAACTGAGTAAAATCTGCATTTGTACCACATGGAGCGAAATCTGTATTTTATGATAATGAACTATTTGGCCTTGTGACACACCTAGAAGGAATTCAAATACAACACTTTCTTTGCAGCTTTGCACCATATAGTACAAAAGCTCAAAAACCCACATAGTATTCAGGATAGAAACAGCAAAATTTACACTCTAATGTTCAAGTTTAAAAGCTATGCATAAACCACAATTACCAGATAAGACAACAGCAATATTAAATATTCATACTCTTAATAAATAAAACCCAAACTACACTGACAAGTTGAGAACATATGGACACATTAAACAGCATGAAAATATCAACCTGAAAGCACAGTTTATTTGAAAAAGGTGTGAGCAATCTTTATTTGAAGGCAGCGCAGTGTTTGTGCTACAGGAACCAGGCAGTACAAGTTCCTCCCTATCAAATTCAAATTTAGCATCTATTTCTTCAGAAAGATTGTTTGTCCAATATTATTTTAGATGTAAAGCCTCTAACAGAGACAACAGCTCTGTACAGCCTGTCCTTAACAATGAAGGTCTGTGTTCCTTGAGTCAATTTGTATCGACAAATCAAAATAGTCCAAGATAGAAGAAATTGTACAGTGTAGGGTCACATGCCCTTCATACCTTAACAAGGCTAAAAGGCAACATGAAGCCTTTTAACACTAAACCTTAATATAACCTAAATAGACGCCTGCAAGTTTTAGCAAGTAGAACTTTCACCAGTAGGTTTTTTAATTGCACTCCATAGGTAAATTTGAAACCAGGTCATTTTTAAGTTGTAAGTAAAAACAAAAATGAAAAGCAAGGCAGTAAAACAGGAGATGACTTTTGTAAAATAACAGTTTGGAAGAGCAACAAAAAACCCCCTCACAACATTTCTATTTTTCTGCTTGCCTGGTGACAGTTACTTGTGGGGCCAAGGGTGAAGAAGAACAGGAGAATCAAGAGATTACTGGGATCAGTACTAATGCAAATTCCACTTCTGGTATAGCAGATACTATGCCAGGGCTTATAGTTCAAAGACAATCCTAAAGGAGTCAAATCTGAACACATTTGAGTATTTTGAATGAATTATGTTCTGGGGAGAGGACAGAATTTATGTAACAGTATCCTAATGCCAAAGCTAATACAAGGAAATCATTCCCTTAAAACAAAAAACTTAAAAGTTGAAGACAAGATCTCTGACTTTTTGGATAAAAGCTTGCCACTAACTTCCACTGTCTAAAAGAAATCTGAAACTGAAACAAATACTTTGTAAAGAAATAAATAGTGTCTTTACAAACTTGTGTATGTAGACCCAAAAATTTTAAAAAAGAGAACATGAAACTTGAGGAAAAGAGAAAAATTAGTCTTGTAACTTAAATCACCACTTTCAACTTTAAAATCCAAACTGTGTAATCCAATGTTAATACTCACCTTTTTTTCCCCCTCAATAAGTAACAACCTATTTGTGAAAGGTTTTGCTAATGAGGAGAGGGGGGCGTGGTGTCTGCAAACAGGGATTTAATAGTGAATAGTTTCAGAACACACTGCTGTACATAGTTAAAAACACTTATGAAATAATGGTGAGTTATGATAAGCCACAGAAATTCAAGCCATATTCTCAGAAAACTATTTGGGAAGAACTGCAATTCAAATAATGTGGCAATCTGCAATTTTATGAAGCTTTATAGAGGGGACAATAAATTACAGCGTGTGCTTTCTAAAAAAAAAAATCTCCTGAAATATAGTAAGTAGCTGAATTTTTTGTACCTTCCTCTGCTCTTGCACCTTCATGATCAGTCATTCTAGAAGAGGGTGACCTAGATTGATTAATGATTCCTGAAGGGATGTGGGATATCTCATCATCGCCCAGATCAGCTATCATGTCGTGAAGTTTTGTCTTGTTGACTCCTGTAAATTAATGTCAGCAGCAAAGATTCATTTGATTGCTACCGTTTGACTTGACTGAAGTCTAAAAAGCCATTAAACAAGAATAATTACCGATGGGACTTCCTTAAAAATAAACAGTGCTTTGCTTTTGTTTATAAATATGTTGGAAATCAAAAGGAGTTCATACATCAAATCTGAAAACTACATGCAAACAATTTTAATTCACTAAATCAAAGAATAACTCCTTTGTGTTCTGAAGATCTATTCTACAATTTCCTGTAGGAGAGAGGAAAAAAAGTCATCTTACAGCCCTATTGAAGGCAAGCCAAGTATTAAAAGAACATCAATTTTTAAACAAAAAACATATGAATCAAGCATTTTCTAATAATATTACACAATTATACTAAACAATTTAACACTGAAAAACAGAGTGCAAATTAAAAATAAGCTTAAAAATGAGGGCAAAAGTACAGACAACTCATAATGGGGGTGCAACAAACAATTAACTTTCTTTGCTTTTGAATGGTATTTAAATTGCCTAAAGTGTTTCTTAAACACGAGAGCAAGAATGCTTCCACCACCCAATGAAGCTGCAGATGTATATTACCCTTATTATAAAGGCATGCCTCTAGAAATAAAGCATGCTGAATTATATGTGCATTTCATTTTGCAGACACTAGAAAACAATCATAGTATAATTTAAAATATTTTGAAATTACTATTCATTCCTGCTTCCACCTTTACAGCTTTCATGACAAAGTCAAGCTTCAATCATAAAGTGTATCTCGGAGACAAAATCTCTTTAAAGAAAGCAATTCAAGATGAAAGACATAACCAGCTGTTAACCAATAAAACAGCCCTTCCTGGGGACTACAAGCAGAGATACTCTAGACCATTTAGTAAATGAAGCATTAGGGAAAACATTCTTATACTCTGAGGTGAAATATACTGCCTTTATTAAAAAGGAAATTGAAAGTAAAACAAAGCCTTTATTCTCAAAAAAGTAAAAGGTAATGACTGATTACAGATCACTTATCAAAAGCAGAACTGTTTGTTCAAACAGTTAAACACTAAAACACACTCCTTCAAAAAGTATCGTATCATTTCAGATCTTACTGAGTATAGTTGGTGTGTTCAAAAATAAGTATCTATAAACAATTGACTTCTCTGACAATAATCGAGAATTCCCTGCAGAGAGGGATGACAATGAAAAATATTTCTCAAAGTAGAATCACAGCAAGTATACCACACATATACCTAGAAGGATGCTATATAGCAATTCTCATTAATATTTGCAAAATATTTTCGTTTTGCCAAGTAATATAGAACTTATATATATATATATGTATATATGTATATATTTTGTGCTTTTGATATTTTTCCTTCATTTACAGAACACTTAGTATTCCAGTTAAATCTACAAAGGCTACTCAGAGGCTGTTTGAGAATAAAAATCACTTCCAAAAGTTTCCCTTCTGCAACAGATCACTTGAGTGGTTAAGTTTGTGTAGAAGGTATGTCTAGAAACCTGTGATCTCAGCTAATGAAATGAGTGTAAAATAATAAAAATGAGGAATTTTTTTTAACTAACTTTTTTTCTAATGGCCACTAGACTGATAGGGTTTCATTTCAAGAGTACAATACTTAATTACAGTCAGCAGGTAAGCTCTTAAATATGAAAAGTCACTCTTAACAAGGACAGGTCTCTACCATACAGACCACAAGCTTGTCTTTGTCTTTATTCCAGCTGGCCATCAGGCAGGCACCCACCATGACCAGCAGCAGGTTTACTCTTGCATAAAGCAATCCATAAATGACACGATAAATGTCATGACGGGTACCCTAAACTGTCTGCTTTAATAAACCGTTTGCTTTTCAGAAGAAAACCCATTTGTCTTCTCTGTGTCAATATGCATGAACTGCTCAACACAGGGATGGAAAATGCCAAAAATGGCTTATAAATTTACTGAAATCCAAACTGAAAGCATCTTTTGGAGGTGCTTTCATACCAAAGATATGAGTATGAGAAGTTTGTCTCAAAGCATACTCAGAAGTAACTAGAAGTAGTCCCGCTACTCTGCTACCTTTAACCAGTCATTTATTTAGTTTGTCACTGATTAGGGGATGGACAACCTTGCCTTTTGATGTTTTTCGGTATGTTTATGCCTGAAGGACAAGTGCTCAATCTCAGAACAGTTCTCAATCCATCAAACAACATAGAGAAGCTTACAAAAGAGCAGATGCTGTTCTCACAATTTCTGTGTATTGCATGCCAAAAACTGTCAATACTCAAGATTGTGCCACCACTACAGAATGCTCAGAATTCCGCTTTCCAATAAGTGCAAGTGTACCTTCATATAACTGTTGAAGTATTTTAAGTGTTATAAAGAGATTTTCAAAGAAAAGAACGTGCTGTCTCTGCAAAAACAGCTAAGTTCAAGGCATAAACTGGATGACTGTTTTACCCTCAAAAAAAAAAAAAAAGAACCTGGTAAATAAACCCATTAGGAATGAAGGCAAAAGACCTACAATACCATCTCAGTGTATTCTTCTTCAGAGATCAAAAGGAAAAAAGGTAACTGAACATTCAGTGATGAAAAGTTGTAGTGTGAGATGTCATAAGCAGATTTGTATTAGCTTTGAGATGTGTTAGTCCAAGTCTTAATATAACATAGGAATCCTTAAAAGTGATGCTAATGAAGATGGTAAAATTTAGAACTATTTTCATGCCTATCAACTATTACACTGTATTTCCAGAAATCAAGCCTAGCAAAGTGAATGGGATAGATACTGTTTCATACATACACAAGACTTTTAATATAGGAAAAGAGCAGGAAAGTTAAAAAATGTGAAAAGCTTCAAGGAAACTAAGGAAAAACAGTGAAAGTACCTTCACTTCAACAGTGATGTACACATACATTTTTAAGATGTGAAAACTATTTTTCAAATTGCTGAGAACACGTTTCACTGACCTGATAGTACACAAAGAGATATGTAACACTTGCACTATGATGTTCAGCAAATGTGACAGGCTATATCTGAAAAACAGTCATCCCCTGATTTAGCTGCCAAAATTGATCTGATCAAACTTGGAACTCTTCAATAAACAGGTTCTGCATTATTTTACAGCTGATACAATAAATGAAATTAAAGTGTGGGGTAGTGGATTTTTGTAGTTGTTTTGGTGGGTTTTATAAAGATTCTTTCATAAAGAGTAGCATTTTCACCTAACATGGTGTTGTGACAGACACCCTCCTCCTCCCCAGCAAAGAGTATTACAGTATGAAAACATACTTTGCTGACAGAAGATGACCTAAATTAAGGTGTTCCACCCAAAAAAGAAAACATATGAATACAGACTAGAAAAGTATCAAAATAGAATCAGGTCTGCTTCGGTTGACTTATTTATGTCTACATTTGAAACAAAAGCTTCCATACCTGAGGCCAGGGCTATGATTACCCCATTATGCTACAGGCTAAATGCAGATTATGGTAGTTACCAGATGCATATCCAATGAAATAAACCATGAGAATGTCTGCCCTATTACGGTGTCTTCCAAGTATTGCACAAGATGACAGTTAAGGCACATTGGTTTGGCACTTATGATAATATATATATACTACCATACAGGTAAGTTCTGATAGTGCTCAAAATAAATTCTGATAGTACTCTGACAGAACAGTGAAGAGCAAAGTAAGAGATGAGTATTCAGAATGAAGTTTCCAAGTGATCAGACATGAGAAGTAGGAATAAAGAAGGTCTTCACTGTTATTTTAAGTCTCAGAATGTTAAAAAGTTGAGAAAAAAGTCTACGAATTGAAATAAGACTCCTCAACCTTGAATGTGTGTGGAGTTCTCTTATTTAAATAGTTTGGTGATTTAGAGGCCAATTTTTAATTAGAAACTACTATCATGAATGTGACAAGCAAAGAATCTCTCAAATCACCTTATGAGACTACATATGAGCTCAGGGCATCCCAAAGGAGAATTTAAACTTAAAACTCAAAACAAACAATGACTTATGTGACCTCACAGCACTGAGACACAGTTGCATCCTAAGTATTCCCTTATGTGAACACAATATTTAAAATTACTTTAGATGAAGAAAACTATCTGTTATTTTGCAGCCACTGTGCTTCCAAAAGTCTAAAATGTGTACTAAGAAAAATTCAAATAAAATAAGTACATTTGGCGATTAAAAGGAAGTTTCTAACCCTACCAAATACTTTGTATGAATTTGGTGTCAACTGTTGATTTACATGTTAAATGGTGATACCCATGAGCATGCAGATTTCTACTGTAAGCTCTAATCAAAACATACACTAGGTAAAAATCTTTGCTTCATCAAAGATTTTATGTTCATCTGTGTGTGTGCAAGTCATGCAAAACTGCTGAAAAAACAACCAACATGCACTAACAGAAATGTAGTTGTTAGGTGTTACAAAGTAAATTCAAATATTAATAATTACAACATTCTTCATGAAGTGTTATATTTTAATTATCACTCAATTTAGTTAATACATATTCACACAATTTTTCAAATTGAGAAAAATAATTTTTTTACTAGATATCACCACACACTGTTAAAATATACTTTCAAAACAAAGACACTGCAATCATGGGAGCTTCTCTAAAGAGACATGGGATGCCATCCAGAGGGACCTGGACAAGCTGGAGAAGTGGGCACGTTGGAATCTCATGATGTTTAACAAGGCCAAGTGAAAGGTGCTGCCGCTGGGCAGCAGGGCAAGGGAGGGGACTGTGCCCCTCTGCTCCTCTCTGGTGAGACCCCCCTGGGGCGCTGCATCCAGCTCTGGGGCTCCCAGCACAGGGACCTGCTGGAGCGAGTCCAGAGCAGGGCTGCCAAGATGATTAGATGGATGGAGCACCTCTCCTGTGAGGAAAGGCTGAGAGAAATGGGTTTGTTTTACCTGCAAAAGAGAAAGCTTGGGGTGACCTAATTGCATCCTCTCAATACCTGAGGGGAGCCTACAAGAAAGGTGGACAGGGACTTTTTACAAGGGCATGCAGTGACAGGACAAGGAGGAATGGATTAAAACTGAAAGTAGGCTTAGAGGAGATATGAGGAAGAAATTCTTTACTGTGAGGGTGGTGAGACACTGGCACAGGTTCCTCAGAGCCCCATTCACCCTGGCCTTGAACACCTCCAGGGATGGGACATCCACAGCTTCTCTGGGCCATCTGTGCCAGTGCCTCAGCACCTTCACAGGAAAGAATTCCTTCCTAATATCTAATCTAAACTAGATTAGGTTAGAACCAGATGATCTTTAAGGTCTCTTCCAATCCAAGCCATTCTACGATGACATAGATTTAAAATAATACTTTATCCACTAAGAACTTTGTATAGTTTGTAATTTTGAAAAGCATTTTTTCCAGGTAGTTCAACACGGAAGTTTAGTTTAACTTATGTAGTTAAAATAGGTCAGCTGGTCAGAAAACTCTTGAAGAGTAGAGGTGTCAACCAAAATGTGGGAAATACACAGAAAAGCAAAGGACACCACAAAATAAAATTTATATCATAAACAAAGTCACCAAAAAGTTTGTATTTACATTACAGACATTTTTTCTCAATTTTTTCATGATTACTAGGACTGTAAAAATAACTACAAGCCCATAAGTAGCAACTGTAGCTTGATTAAAGCTCATATTTAGAAAAAAAACCAAAAAACCCAGTCCCACCACTACCATAAGAAAACACCAACACCCACCCTTCTCAGAACAGCATCACAGCACTACACTTTAAGAAGCAGATAAAGTTTAAATCTTTCAGAAAACTTAGAGTAGGAATATCCTCAAAATGCAAGTTGTTCATTATTTTTACACTCACATTTTAAAGCATTTAGTTCTCACCTACTTAATCTCGAATTTTTATGTGTTTTAAACATTTCATTTAGGAAATGGCTGTCATAGGTTTTAACATATTCACATTCAGCAGGTAGAAAGTTAAAGTTGGTTGCCCCCATTACAGAAAATGATGCTTAATGAAAAAAACAAAAACAGAACTCGTGAGAAAAAATGTCTTCTATAAATATAGGCAAAAAAGTGTTGCATTACAAGATTCAGAATCTGCACTTACTCTTTACCCCTTTCTTCCCCTTTCGTTCCTTCTTGTACTGTTCCTTCAGTTTACTTATTAGTCCCTGGTCTACATCCCAAACCTCAGCAGTTGGGGACAGGTCATCTTTGTCTACATGCAGCATATTATTAAAAGAAAAAAAATCAGCAATTGGCAATGCAAGCTGTTGGTGATATACTGTCATAGCTGTATAAGAGCATTAATAAAAGTCATTAATAAATCTTTACTTTAAAGGTGCAGTCTCAGTTTTAAGTTTATAAAAGACAAGTCTCATTTCATACAGTTTTCCAAGGCACTGTATATTATCAGTTACATATTTGAAAATTGTATGTTAATTTGTTACTAAGGAGCAAACAAATTAAGCTTCATAAGCAACTGTTTACGTTATATACTTCAAAATACACAAAACATTGGTGTTCAGAAACAATTACTGCATCTTTAGAAAGACAGTGTTAAGAAATTATTCAGCCAGTGTTGAATAAGCAAATAAAAGTATTCATGCTGTATCTCTCATGAAAATGCAAGCTGAGTAAGTCAGTGCCAGTTTATTCATGAAGACCACCATGCATCCTCTCGCATTCATTCAACATGCACAAGAAAGAAACCTTGGCCCTACATATAACCAGAGAAACATGTCTATAAATACAGGTTTTTACATAAAGATGAAGAAAAGTAATCCTACTGCATTCCAGAAATTAAATCATAATTAGCAGAAATACAACATAATTTCAGAAGACATATCTTTTTCTGTTTGACAAATACTGCAGAGTTAATTATTCTTTATGAAAAGTAAAGTCTACACTTTTCTTAACTATCCATCTCAAACATTTCTGGAAACTTAGAAAAAGATAAACCTGTTTCTAAGACAAGCCAAACATAACATTTGCAGATGTACTTTTGCTGGTAGACAACTAGGCAGCAACTGAACTTGGTTTGTGTGCCAGTTTAGCTTTATGCTCACAAATTCTTTAGGCACAAAATAATAAAACTCAGTTCCTCAGTTCCCAATTTCCAATCATACCTATGATTGTACCAATTTTTGAAGTTATGACCATTATAATCATAAAAGTGCACAAGAAGAGTCATACATAGCAGGAACAAGGAAACATGCATTTAGGATGCCAAACAACAGGAGTTATTCCCAGTACATGTTTCATGAAAAAACATGATGACGAAGGAGCAGACAGATACCTGAGGATGCTGCTGCATCTACCACCATTCAAATACAAGAATGACAAAGACAGGTCAATCTTGATCAAGGATGTGAAATAAGAAATGGCTAGGGCAGTGAAAGCATGAAACCAGCAGCATAATGGCAAAGTCTCCTGAGCTGACCAAAAAGAATTGTGGAGAGGAAAAGGGAACAATGACATCCCACACCAAACTGCAGCTGCAACTACCAAACTCCAAACAGAAAGACCTCAATCTTTATGATCACTGGGCCAAAACACTGACAAACAGTGATTAGTCAAGAAACACAAGAGTCACAGGAAAATAAGTCAGAGGATATGTTCAATCAAAAGAGGAAGAAAATTAGGGAAAAAAAACCCAAAACACATGAAAAAA
The DNA here is from genome assembly GCF_047495875.1 of Pithys albifrons albifrons. Classification (NCBI taxonomy): domain Eukaryota; kingdom Metazoa; phylum Chordata; class Aves; order Passeriformes; family Thamnophilidae; genus Pithys; species Pithys albifrons. The sequence goes on along the minus strand of NC_092463.1, from coordinate 28,350,412 downwards.
CCTAAAAATCCATTAAAGGAAATTCAGTTAAAAGCAAATTAAAATGAATTAAAAAAATTCGAAGCATTATTAATAAAATGAAAATAATCAGTTAGGTTGAAGCATTGGAGAGAAGGATTACAGAATTACACTGAACCAGAAGATGACCGCACACAATAGCAATGCAATGCTGTTGTACAAAAGTCATTTTGGTATGTTTTAAAAGGTTCAGTATTAAGGCACAAGTAGTCCACATATTTCAGCACAGGTGATGGCAAAATTGAAATAATATGTTTAGTCTGTGCTCTACATTGGAAGTTTAAAAAGGGTCTGTAGAGTGCAAAACAAATAGGGCATTAACTATCAAGACAAAGAATTTGAAGGAACTGGGCTCATTCAGTCAACAGAGAAGGAACAGAGAAGGAAAAGCACAAGCCTGCAAACAAAATATTCAAACCGAACTCTGCTGGCTGCTGAAATGTAGGTTGTAAACAGAAAACCAGATAGAACACTAACTCTGACTGACTGGGGAGGTTGTGAAATGAAATCCTGCAGGGTTTGTCTCCAGTATGCCCAGATAAACTAAGCCAGTTCAGAACAGAGCCATGTCACTAGAAGACCTCTATAATTCCCCCCTAAGAGTGAACTTCCCCAAACTGCCGGCAGTGTTTATAAACTGCACGAAACTGACACCTGAACAGCACAGAGAACTCAAGATGTCCACTAACCATTGTAATTTACTGGAGAAAGGCTGTTTTGGGGGGGAGATGGTTAACTGGGTTTTGTTTTGTTTTTTAAAAAATATTTAGATGATGACCTCAGACACTGAATTTCAGTCACACTGCCTCCCAGAATGCTGGGCACAGTCAGTCATTCTCTGACTCATGGTCCATCTGCAAACAGAACTTTTGTGTTTCATGGAGATGAGAAATCTATTGACGAACACATAGACTTTGAAACCATAAGCAGAACAAAAATACTACATAATATGTTAAATCTGTAATATATAGTGTGATATGTATTTATTATTCTATAAATACAATTTGTATTTATTCCTGTTTGCTTAAGCAAACTGAAGTTATAAATGCATTTTTTCTTTAAAATAAATCACCAGAAGACATTTATAAATTTTTAAATCCAAAACTGTATATTCTTTTTTTAGTGTGTCACATACTTTGACTCTTCATTTAATACTGCTTGAACCTGCTCATCTTTCACCATTTTGAAGATAAGCCATTCATAAGTAAAGCATGTTAAATGACAGGATACTTCAAACTGCAATGTTTGAAATTAATTTAATACTCAAAGTATGTTAACTGAGGCACTTACAAAAAAAGAATGTGTTCATAAAAAGCTGTACTATAGGAAGAAAAGAAAAGCAACCCAAACTTCACAACACTCTTTGGCTGGTTTGCAGAAGTCTCCAATAGCAAAAATATAACTATCCAATTTGGTGATTAAATATTTTAGACCTACAGATAATATGTTCATAGGTAAGTATTAAAAGTATTAATAAAGCAAGACTAGGCAATAAGTTTAGAGCCTGAACATTAGAAGTTTGGTTTCTAGATGCCAAATAAAGCATTATAAATAAGAGATGTGAACATTTACATTTTTTCAGAGTGCTCGAATCTTTGCAAGAGTCAGAAGTGATACAAGGACGCTAATGACAGGAAAACTAAAACAAGAAAGAAGAACTATGAAAATAGAGCAGAGCAACTATTACATTATGAAGAAAAATTTGAATTTTAACTGAAATACTGGTTGATGCAATTGTTTAGAAAGTCATGGTAAGTATTCATTTACAAATGAAGTTCCCCCTCAAAATAGCTAAATGTAGAGACCTAGAGATTTCAAGTAACAACAGTTTCAGAGAGTTCAAAATAATGTGACAGGCTAAAATAAATTAGTTTAGGCAATGTATTATTTTATTTTAGAAAGCATTTAACTGGGACAATATTTAAAATGTTATTTCTGGCAGTCAATAAAGAAGCTTTGTCATATTCACACAATGATCTTTAAAAATAACACTTAACCCCAGGATCTGATATGACAGTATCCTTAAACATCCAATTATGGAAAGAACAGCTGAACTAAAACCAGTGACATAATGTGAAAAAAACATTGCTACTACAGTTGGAACTATGTCTTTGACTAATTTAGATGGTAAGTTACCACAAAATATACAACAAACTTATGGCTAATGTCTTCATATGGAAAAACTTTGAACAAATATTTTGAAAGATGAAAAGTAGATTTCTGTTTTATTTCTTCCTTCTCACTTCCTTGTCTCAGACATGATTTTTTTGGTAACCAAGGAATTACTCCATTTAAATTGGTTGTCCCAGAAAAGCTGTCACAAGAGTATAAAACTCCTAAAATGAGTCACTTTTGCTATGGGTTCACTTAAACCATAATAAAAGACATTCCAACTGCTCTACAAAAAGTGTAGTGAGTCAATTTGATTTTTAAAATAGATGTTAATATTGGGTAACCACCTGAGAAGATGATAGAGAACACACTGGAAAGTCATCTTTGGAAACAATGACTTGGATTTTCAATGGACAAGCTAGTCCAATAAAATAATTCTCAGCAGTCTGCTGTGGAAAAAATGGATAAATCTTTTGACTGCATGAATTACAGTATCAAACTATGTTTTCTTTTATATACAAAAGCAGTAAGACTGATGCTAGAACCAGAACTTTCTGTATCACTGTGTATATGAAGGAATGTTACAAAGTAAAAAACTCTGCTTCAGGTTCTGTGAGACATCTTACACCAACAGATCTGCCTGTGTGACGAAATTAAAAGATGATCAAGAAACTGATCAAATAACACCAAGCAACTAAAATTCTACTAAAAATAGACAGTTATTATCAAAACCAAAGATAACCATTTGTTCATCTTCATTTTCCAACTAGAAATATGGCTGAGTTTTAAAGATAAAGGTGACTAACCCTATGATACTGGTTTCCAGGAAGGAATGCTTTCTACTTCTTGATACCTTCAAAATCAACACTGGATTATTTTCCTGGAAGATGTGCCATTATTTTAATTTCTGTATATCTGTATATTCTCTCAGCTCACCGAGGTGTTTATTGAAGTACGACTTCATTGTCTCAATGACAAAATGGTCAAACAATGATTCAGTAGTACTTTTGGGGTTTAAAGACTTACAGTATGTAACTACAAAATTGCTTGTATCACAGTTCAAATATTAAGATGGTCAATGTCCCATTTAAAGGCAAATATGAATTACCTGAGTAACTTCTTTTTCCTACACAAATTGTTTCCTTCTTTCAGTTTCTTCTTTTGAAACATGTAGATTTGCAGGAATTTCTGACATGAAATATTTTGTTTCACATCAAATTACTACTAAAAGTTGGGCTATTACAAAAGTATTTTTTATTTTATTTTACTAATTCAAGCCATATAAGCAACATCTAAGAATCTCAGTCAGAAAAACTACAAATATTAACAGTCCATTTTTAAAGTACCCCAAAGACATTCGTTTAACTTAAGTACAAAAACTTTAATAGTCCTGAGAAGGAATAAATGAGGAAAAAAAAACATATTTGTGTTTGAAAACAAATTTAATACAGGTATGAAAACATTCCGAATCCTAGCCTTTCTTATCTAAGTGAGAAAATATTCTCCTCTTAGCCTTGGAATCAAAAACAAAACCTGAAGCAAATATAATTGTAGAAACTACAACAGCGTATATACATATGGAAGTTTCAGCACACAATAGACCATTTTCTAAGCATCAACATTTGAACATCACAATCATCCACACATCCACACCATTTTAGCAGGTACTGCAATGCTTACGTACTATCGTGAATAAATATTCCCTCATTTCTAAATGTTTTTGTTAGCTTCTTACCCCACTCTGTTCCATCTCCTGAACTTCGAGCTTCTCCAGCTCCCTCACCATCTTCAGCTGTCACTAAAAAGTCAAATTCTTTCAAAGCTTCTTCAGTATCAGGGTCATCTGTAAGGTCAGCAGCTAAACCTTCATTACCAATCTGCAAGCAGATAAACATTTTTCTGCATTTGAACAGATTTTCTAGTAATTTTAGGTAGAAGAGATATAAATTACTCTGAGTAATGGGTTCCAGAGGAAAACATTTTTCAACATGAAATGCAGAAAAAGACACTTGGATCTCAGCTGGCTTATTAAAAAAAAACAAAAGGGGAGAGAGAACAGCACAGCATGGTGATCATTAGGACATAAAAAGAACACTGACAGTAACTTTAGCAACAAAAATAATCCCATACATCCCTGTCTTCATTTTTGTTATTTAACACCTAACAATTAGAAAATTTTGTTGGTTTTCTTGACTATCAATAGCTCTGCAGAGAAGCCTTACAAACAAACTGTGCTTTCTACTGGTTCAGAAGCTTTTTTCTCTTTTTGCTTGCCCGTTCTATTTCAGAGTTAAGCAGAAATTTGGAAAACAGCATTTTAAGAAAAGTGTCCTTTTACTATTTTTACTACACTTTCACCTTAAACAAAATAAATAAACCCTCTGCCAAGGCATCAGTGAAAAATTTTATTTCAATCTTCAGGTGAAGAAAATTTCCACATGGGGTTATTTTTCTATTATTTGCTGAATATTCTTACTTCTGCAGAAAGGGCAACTTTCATAAAGATAACTATGCATGATCCTTTTGCTTACTATAGAGAAACGAGCTTTGTTAAAAAATCAAAAAGTGAATGTAATATCTTCATATGTGCTTAGAGATATACTTACTAGATAATCTTTTTATCAGGCTATCTACTGCCTTAGAACAAAAGACATTCAACTGATTGTTTGATTAACCCGATTACCAGAAGCACAAGTTAATATCAAAGGTATGGTGGAAACTCCTTCCTGACAAGTCAAGTTGGAACAAGCAGACTTGCATCAAGCCAAGCTAATACTGCCAACTACTTGAGAAAATCTAATGCAGCCAGAGGGTCATCATGCTACAGAATACTGTTCTGAGCAAAAAGTAACAAAACCCTCAGTACAATATTCATAAATCAAAGTTTTCACATGAAGAAACACCTAAGACGAGGAGAAATTCGGTAGAGGAGAAAGAACCAAAATTAGACACATAACATAGTCTATCCTACCTAGAAAGCTGTTCATAGAATGGAAAACCAAAGAGAAAAATAAAACTGAAGAAAACTTAATTGAACCTGAAACAAAAGGTGATTTGAGACAAGTCTCTGCTAGACTCTTAGTATGTTTAGTAAAAAAATGGCTAGAAAGAAGATTTAACATGTATTTGATGTGGAAGTAATTTTTTTTTCACATTACATAACTTAATTTCCTCTACCTTCTAATAGTCCCTACCTTCTCCAAAATTCAAAAAGGATGCACATTGCATTGTGCTAAATTTGCCTCATAAAGGGACTCAAAGTATGCATACAAGCTAAGATGGCCAATTCATCAATTAATTCACATTCACAAACAGGTTAGTTGGTTGTTTTTAATTTTTCAATGTAACATATTAACTAAAACAACAAATGTACTAAAAACACGTGTTTACAATCCATTCGGATCACAAAGGTGCAATAAACACTTTAGCATTACACACTTGTATCATCTGGGGGAAAAAACTCCTTTTGTAAAGGGAATTTCAGACCTATGTAAAAAAAAACAAAATAAAAGATCTTTTACTTTGTGTTTCTTATTTATCCGATGCTTTTCTTTTCCTTCTGCAATATCTTCTATCATGTCATTCTCCTCTTCTTCATCGCTATCGTCTGCGTTTTCTAAGAAGTTAAATGTTTCAAGAACATCACCAGAATTCCTACGTAAGTAAAAACATTGAGAGAATCAGTTTTACTTGCTGAAGAGATTCAGAAGATTAACTAGATTAAATGAAATTGCTACCTGACAACGTAAGAGCTTTAAAGCTAGCAAAACAAGAAATGGCTGTTTGAAGAAGTTTCTACAGCTGCCTAAATCCTTATTATAAAAGCACCACTCAGCAGAATTTTGCCTTGAAGTAACAACTCCAAAATGTTCACATGACATAATTCAACCTGAATATATAATTTTCCTGTATATAATATATTAGTATAATATGCATATATGTATGTAATAAATGCATATGTTCCTATGTATAATCAGTTTCAGTTAAGTTCCTAATCATTTGTGGTAAGCTACATTCACAGCTGTTCAGAGACACTCCAGCTGAAAGTTCACTTTGCACTGACCAGTACACATCAATGACTAAGCAAAACAAACAATGTGTTGTCTCTTCACTCACCTTTTGATTTCCTGTCCCTTTTGTTTTGACGAAGGAGATTCACCACCGTTCAGGATCTGTTCTAAGTTCTTTGTCTCTACGGAACCATTTGTTTCTGAATTGGAGAGCCCAAGCAAAGACCTTACCCTCTGGGAGCGTACATCCAATATTGTATCTGTATATCCTACTTCCTGAAGATACCTACATGCATTAAGAGAAGAATCAAAGTGGAAAGCATTTTTGAGGAAAAGGAAACACTGTTAAAAATGAATGCCACTGTTACATCATCTATGGAAAAATAAGCTTAATCACTATCCATCTCACATGGAAAACTGTAACCGAGGGAGACGGGTTTGTGACCTGCTGAGACGACTTCACAGAAGTTACTGCAACAGGCAACTTTATTCATCCGCTCACAAAACTCTTATACACTTCAAAAGCTGAATCCCTCCGCAGCTCCACCACCTTGGCACTGATAATTGGTTAACAATGCTGTTTGCATGACAATGCCTGCTCTAATTGGCCGATTACACACATCTGTTGAGAGGGTGGCAGGAGCTGCTGACCTCATTAACTAGTCCTTGAAGCTACAACACGCTAAGTACAGAAACAAGTTCAATACACAACTCACACTTCAGATCTAAGAGCATAAGAAATCCCAACAGAAAACCTTACTCGATGGTGCTTAAATCTCAAAACTATGAAGTCCTGAAAAATGAACCACTATTTGCTCACCTCAATTACTCTGTTTCACAGAGTAAGCATATATACCATGCAGCTCTTCATACTGCAGGGAAAGCTTGAATACACCAATATTCAACAATGTTACTTACTGTCGCAGTAACTGCCTGCCTTGCTTCCAGGTCAGTTGGCTATTTTGAGGTACTGCAGGAACCTCTGTATCTTTGGTATCTTCTGGAAGATACAGTGTCATAGTTAACATCTAATTTATAATGCTTTTAAACACAAAAATTTCCATCAAGCAAGAAATAAGAATCACGATCTCTAGCTGCAACTGGGTGTAAAAATACACCAAAACGTGGCACTTATAAAAGAGAAGAAAAAAAAAGCGGGGGGAGGGTGGTACATAAAACTGTAGACCACAATTTTAAAGCATACTATAACAGTACTGGCCAAAAGTGTGACTTCACAACGACTGACACTGCAAAGGAAGTCAAATTAAATTCTGCTTATTAAACAGCCCAGCATTGTTCTTAGAGATGCTTTCCTCTGTCTGTCATACTGCAAAGAGCCAAACTGTTCTTATCAACTTGGCTGTTCTTATCAACTTGGCATTTACAATGCAAAATCAGATGCACTCCCGAGGAGCAATAAGGATAGCCTATTTTTCCCTCTTTGGAGTTTTTTCCTTAAGACTAAACAATATTTACCCAATGCCAAATCTTTCCTAGATATATTCCCTATAACACACTTAAATGAAGGCTGGGGGGAAGATGGGAAGCTGCAATAAATTGAACAGACCAAATCTATTGTAAAAAAGGTTACCTGATTCAAAAGTTGGCATTTTCAAGTCACCTTGGTTCAATTCTGTGCCATATTTTAATTTATGGTATTTTGCCCTGAAAAAGCATGCAGATGTTTAACAAATTAGCATACAAGAATTTTATCAACCCAAAACATTCTATTATTCCCAATTAAAGGAACCATACCAACACAGTATAATTAATCCAAATAAAACCCTTGTGATATTTATGTGTCAAACAATTATTTCTAGTCTTCCACAAACAGTTTCAAGATAGTATTTTTACAATTATTCACAATTACCAAATAACTTACGATGAGAGTTCAGTATGTTCTCTAAGAATGTAGAGCTTTCCATGTACATCAGCTAATAAGAGGATCTTTAAAAAGCCAGTGGGTTCAACTATTTAGCAGAAATTATTTTTCCAGGGGTACCACTGTCATAGGTAGCCAATCACAGTACAATGAATGAACCTCTTATTTGGGATTCCTGCCTATCTCCCACTTTCAATTTCCACTTCCATTTATCTCCTGCTCTGTCTTTGCCTAGGTTACATATCTTTCCCTAAGAACCACGTTAGAGTCCTAGTTTCTCTCATCACATGTATTCTCTTACTGATTTTCTTCTCATTCACCAGGGGCTTAGCTTCCAATTCCTGCTTAGTCCACCTATGCAAACATGCCTCACTTCTTCCCATCTTCTGCTCCCTGGCAACCCAGCCCTAATCTCTCCTTCTCCATCCCTTTCTAAAAAATTGGTCTTGGTGATACTACAGAGGTACATGTAAGCCTTCAAAATCGTGTTCTCTACCCAAGCTGCCTATTGAAATGTCTTCAACTCCCTTTACCTCCAAGAACATCATTTGAACTACCTAAGCCTATATGCTGGAGTTCTCAAACTTTATCACTGATTTTTCACAGTTCAACTTTTGCTTCAAAAATCCTTTGCAAAAATACTCAAAATTTCAGTGTAAAGAACTCCAGATGTTCTGCAGGAGAGCCGAGGCACAAAATCTCTGTAAAAACATTAGCACCCACATTTTAAAGAAGTCTGAAATAGTTGTCTTTATAATTCTAAATGAAACATTGACAAAAGTTTTAAGAAATATGTAGCTCCCATCAGTTTTAAAGACCACTCTTCAATATGAAAATTCTCAAGAAAAGATAGATAATGGAACACAAGGTGGACAAAATTAAGGATTTTTTAAAAAATTCTCACATGACTGAGCCACTACTGCAAGTTTTTCCAAATTGAATCTCAAATACTGCCTGATAGATTTGATGGTAGAGAAGATTTTAAGTTACACAGGTTTCTGGCAAAATTGTAATTAGGAAGTCTCATTAACAAAGTGTCAGTAGATGGCACTATTGACCCTTTTTTGTAAGATATAACCCTCATTTCATGGCAATCACACTGTAACTGAAAAACTGTGAGGCTTCTGAAGTTTTGTGTGACCTGAATCTGACTGCCAATTAAAAAGAATAATATTTTTTGATTATTGATGAAGAGTTTCTTAGCTCCTCCCTGCACTAGTGAGACTTCTGCTCCAGGTGCTCTCTTTAAACAGAGACAAAGCTTTGTGCCACATTGTAGTAGGACAGTGTTCCACCACGGTTTCCAGATATGGAAAGGGCATACTGTGATTTATAGGCCCTACAAAGCACTGGACATTTGGGGATAAAAAACCCCTCCAAACAACCCTAAACAACCAAAGTGAAAATAATTCAAGTTAAATAAAGCTGACAAAATATTTTTGCTCAATTCATAAGCCAAGCCAATAAGGCACGGTAATGGAAAAGCAAACCTAAATTTGTTCAAATTAGAGCTGTGGCAATACTATTCAGGATCAGTTGTTCCATTTTTGGAGTTAGAACTTCAAAGCATTAATTAAAGTTCTGCTTTAATTGTTGATTAGAGCAGATAATGATGAATCTGATCTAAAATTATACCAATGACTAGCCACTATAAATAAGCCAAAATATTGCTGCAGGGAATGAGATTAGTTATCTTTCACATAACAAGTTCAATTTACAGCAAGAAATTAATCTTATTAAATTCCAATAAACTATATCTTCACACATTTATTCCTTTCCATATTATCATACAAACAGGGGTAATTATTATATATTTTCAAAAACACTAACAATCTACAGTGTTGTTGACAAATCAGTGACATTACTCTTCCACACCACACAGTAAATTAATTCTACAAGAGGCAACTTTTGAATCCTTGGAGACATCATGGCTTGGCTTTGAAAACTAAGATTTGGGAAGGGCACTACCCACGCTTGCTGCAAGCGTGCTGGTGGCTAAAAAGGCCGATGCGAGATAGGCAAGTCCGGTCGCAAAAGGCTCAGCAGAAAGTCTCCTTTGGCAATATTGGAAAGGAACGGTTCTTTCTGTGTTGTCTTTTCTCCTCGAAACTGACTCTGAGTGTGTTCTCAAAGGAAGCAGCAGCGTCGTGACTGGTGTGTCTCCATGAATCCTGACTGGAGGTCAGAGTGGACCATTGGTGGCCGTCAATATGGCCAAGGCTGAGGTGCTGTTTCAGGGAGTCCTTGCATCTCTTTTTCGGGGCTCCTCTCTTGCGGCAGCCAGTGGCGAGTTCACCATAGAGCACAACCTCAGGGAGGCAGTGGGTGATGCTCCATCCTGGAGACATGCCCTGCCCAGCACAGCTGTGTTCTCAGCAGCATGGCCTTGACACTGGTGACCCCTGGCTGTTCAAGAACAGACACACTGGTCACGTAATCAGACCAGTGGATGTTTAAGATTGTACGGAGGCAGCGATGATGGAAGCGCTCGAGAAGCTGCAGGTGGTAGCAGTAGATGACCCATGATTCAGACCCATATAAAAGAGTAGACAGTACAATGGCTCTGTAGACACTGATCTTTGTACTTTTCTTCAGGTGTTTATTGGACCAGACTCTTTTATGCAGTTTTCTGAAAACTCTGTATGCCTTTGCTAGCCTGTTGTCTATCTCTTTGTTGATCTTACCATCTGAGGAAATGATACTTCCCAGATAGGTGAACTGCTGGACTGACTTAAGCTCTGAATTGCCCTTGGTGATGTGGGGATGATGGAAGACTTCCTGAGGTGCAGGTTGGTAGAGAACTTCTGTCTTCTTCAAGCTGACTTCCAGCCCAAAAAGCTCAGCAGCCTCTGCAAAGCCGGATGTTAAGCGCTGCAGAGCTGCTTCTGTGTGAGCCAGGAGAGCAGCATCGTCAGCAAAAAGCAGCTCATGGACGAGGTGATTCAGGGTCTTGGTGTGGGCCTTCAGTTGCCTTAGGTTGAATAGGCTTCCATCGGTACGATATCCGATGTAGATGCCATTTTCTTCATTGAGGTCTGCTGTGGCTCTTTGGAGCATCATGCTGAAGGAGACTGTGAATAGAGTTGGTGCAAGAACGTAACCTTGTTTCACACCACTGGTTATTGGAAAAGGCTCAGCAAGTGCATCGCCATATCTGACTTGTCCACGCTGATCCTCATGTAGCAGGATGATCACTTTGAGGAACTTGGGGGGGGACATCTTAAATATTCCAAGATCTGCCACAGGCCTTTTCTGCTCACAGTGTCGAAAGCTTTGGTGAGGTCAATGAAGGTTACATAGAGCCCTTTGTTCTGTTCCCTGCACTTCTCTTGCAGTTGTCTGAGGACAAATACCATGTCTGTGGTACTCCTATTGGCTCTGAAAACACACTGGCTTTCAGGTAGAAGATCTTCTGCAATAGTGGGTACTAATCTATTCAGAAGTATTCCTGCAAGGATTTTATCAGCAATAGAGAGCAATGTAATACCTTGGTAATTTGAGCAGTCTGATTTTTTTCCTTTCTTCTTGTACAGGGTGATGATGACTGCATCACGGAGATCTGGTGGTAGTTCACCTTATTCCCAGCGATGCACAACAAGCTCGTGAAATGTAGCATGGAGTGCTTGACCTCCGTGCTTCCAGACTTCAGGTGGAATTCCATCAACCCCAGCTGCCTTGCCCGTTTTCACCTGCTGTATGGCCTTAAGTGTCTCTCCCATTGTAGGGGCTGCATCCAATTCATGTTTCACCGGTTGTTGTGTAATGTGCTGAATTGCTGAACCTTGCCCATGGACACACTTTATCTGACCCTTCAGTTGAGACCTGTCTGACATGGAAGACCCTACTGGAGGCACAAACCACCACCAGCAGAGCTTGCAACATCATGAGGGCACACAAGCTTCTCCCCCGCAACAAGGGGTGCCCACGGAGAAGAATCGTTGGAGTATTGACTTAGATAAAGTGAGGTTTCCGTAAGTGAAAAAGGAAAAGGAGAAGAAACAACGACCTAAGTTGATTTAACTGCTTTCTGCTATTTAACTGTTGAATCCTATCAAGAAGTTGCAAGGGGGTAACTTAGCTCCAGTTCAAAGCCTATGAAGCCAAAACATAGCCCCAGTTTTATGATTTCAGCAAGTCTCATTAAGGTAAGCACAGCACTGTGGTAATGAAGCTCAAACTAGACTGGCTCAGAGTACACAACAGACATCTGGCTGGGTCTGCAAAGCACCATAAAGGAATACACACCCAATACAAACAAAAAAACCCCATACATAAAACTACATAGGACCTAATTTTATTAACAAAAAATTGATACTGAACTACCAAAGCCTTTAAGGACACTAAAGTAATAACATTTTACTTCTCCAAAACATTATTACACATACTTAGAGATAAATATTAGAAATATCAAACTATTTTGCAATAACTAACTGCATTTTATTTAATCTTACACACTGATTCCTATTTCATTTTTTTTTTCTGAAAAACCGTAAGAGTTGTTGTCTGTATTAGCTTGTTCCTGACTCCTTATAATTGGTATTTCACTGCATGATGTCTGGAGTTAAACAGCAACACTGAAATTTACTGTCAACAACTTTCAGGTCTGAAATTCTCAAGACTATTTTGTTTTGGAGATGGTATATTTTCATTCACTCAGAGGAACAGTGGTAAAAAAAATAACATGTATTACGCTGAACAATGAGTACGACAAGCAAGAAATCAACAAAATGTCATTCTTAGATCATTTACTAACAAGTCAGTACCTGCTTGCTTTCCTTACTCAATCCATCATACTTTCACAGTTAGATCCCCTTAAATTACTGGGCATTTGTAGTTTCCTCATTGTCTCCCACACATTCACCAACCAACCCAAGTTTCAGTTCCTGTTTCTAGCAATCTCCAGAAGAATTCTGGCTCCAACTTAAGCAAGGATCTTCCTCTTGGAAACTATGCAGTGTTGGCTTGTACCAACTAGCCACAAGAACTAAAGCAAATGGTGTGTTTCTGTTGTTCAGCCTCTAGTGTACATGTTTACAAGCTTCTTGCCCATCACATGAATTTTGGCATTTCATGGGAAGACAAACTATAAAGACAGCTGCATTTCAGGAGAAAGCAGGAATGAGGTTTCACCAATGCCACTCATCTTCAAGTTGTGCATCCCGTTATATGATGTCTTCACACTCCAGCTGTAATTAACTGCCTCTGATTTATCTCAATAAGCAGGCAACCCTCACAGCCTTATGGTGTACTGTGCATTTGCAGAAAGTGTCTGTGCAGCACACAGTTTATTACTGCCAAAATAACCGAAGTATTTTCCTTCAACTTCAGAAAGCTACTTATCTCCAAGACATTTGGGTCTGCCATAAACATATTATTTCTATGATATGTTCAGTGTTCTTTATAGGAAGAGTATGCACATCCCAACACTCTGCATGCATCTCATCTGCCTTGAATCCAGAGTGACTTGCACATTACCCATACAAGACAACAATGTAACTTTTAGTTTTACATTACTTGGACCCCTTGAGCTACTTTCCATTACAAGGACAGGGCCGAATGAAGTATTAGAGCCTTTCTGCCTATTATTTCACCAGAAAAGACATGATGTGCTGATAAGGCTTTCTGTGTGAATATACCCTGTTTTCTGAAGCACCTTGCTACTGGATACTTCACACAGAAGAATGTGGCCATTACTGCTAAAACATTTGTTCATAACATGAAAACAACAGCAAGTTTTTTCTGTACTAGTCACTTACTCATAGTACTGATTCATAACGTAAAATATACTTAGACATACTTATGCTTGGATAACTAACTTAACATTGTCCAGCTGAAGCCTAACTACACTTTGATCAAAAATTTTAAGTTTACTCTGGCAGGAATGTCCCCCTGAAATCAAAATAAAAAAACAAAGAGTACCTATTTTCTTGCCTGATCCACAAGTTGTTTCAATATTGGATTCAGCTACTTTTTAAGAACAAGACAAAATTAAATAGAAGAACTGAGTCCACTCCTGAAAGTACAGACACGTGACAGGATTATTTTCCTAGTGTTTTTGCAAAGTTAGCCATTAATTTGGGTCAAATGAAATAAAACAGGCAACAAAAGAGCATGTAAGTTTGAAGGACATTAACCTATACCAACTGAATGGAATTTTAATTTTTAAAGCATTAAACTAATGCTACAGAAAACACACCTACTGAGCCTAAATATGCTGGTGTCTACCCCATGAAAAAACAATACTTTAAAACACAAGATCAACTTAAATCATTCAATTCTGTCACAAAAATACAGTTTTTATCATGCAACACATACAAAATATTTGAAAGGGATCAAACAAACAGTATTTTCACCCTTTCAAGTTCAATACCACTTCAGTGCAGGTAAAGGTATAGTAACAAGGTATAAACCTATGAAGTATGTTCTTTCTTACTTAGTGTACCATAATCTTAACTCAGAAAAGGAAAACTCTTCAATTTGTCTAAGACAAAAGTTCAAACATTTTGAAAATTATGCAACTTTTTATTATAGCTAACACTAAGATTTGTCAGCAGACACTGTGTGGAGATGACCAACCATAAGAACAGTTTACATAAAGTAACATAGAAACATCTAATAAAGACAGTTCACTTAATGAAACTGAATTCCGTTTAGTCTGTAAAGTTTTCCAGGTCAGAAAAAAGCTGAATGATTTGTGTACCTACCTTTCTTGTTTTAATGCATATTCTAACATTTTTATTCTTCTCACTAAATCTTTCTTCAAATTTTCTTGACCCTTTCTTTCCCCTTGTAAAAACGCTATCCGAGCCTGAAAACACACACACAGAAGACAAAAAGAAAAAAGATTTTATTCCACTCTACTCCCAAAATAAAGCAAGCAAGTCTGGCTCAGAAGGAAAAAGAAAAAATTAAAAAAAAAAAAGGCAGCACTGTTTTGCATTAATTACTTCAGTGAATCAATAACAACAAAAATATTTCTAGCCTACACACTATTATTTTCATAATTTTAAGATGACCAGGTACTAGTTTGTACAGTAACTCTACAAAAAGCACAAACAGCAATAATATTAAACATTTTAACATAGGAACATATCTTTGTCCTTATGGCATTGCTAGCATAAATTCTATTACACATTTTCTTCCAAACCCAAAGCCATATTAAACAGGTACACAGCAATTATCAATTCAGCTTTTAATGCCAACACAGTGAACAGATTAAGAAATGAGTGCATGAATTCAAACAGAGAATTTACAAATCCATTATACAGGAGACAACTATTTTATAGATTTACATTTTACTTCCTACTGAAGACAGGTGAAGGTTAGAATATCAACAGAGATTTGGGTCTAGTGTGCTGTTCTATCTGGAGAAAAATAATGCTATGGTTGTTTAAAGCATCAATCATGCTACCCACCTAATTTAAAAAGAAGCAAGGAAGATATCGACTTGCCTGCTAACCTGGTAGATGATAATAAATTCAGCAGAACATACAAGCCATCTCATCAAACTTTAAAATAGGTAAAAATAGTTGAAAAGAAAGGTAGTAAATTTGCTGAGGACAAAAGTAATCTCTTCACTACAAAGTGAGAGGACTTTTGTCTTGACTTTTGCAAGCCAGAATCCTAGGGAAGACAGGGGAAATTGCAGATGTGAATACAAAATTTAAACAGGTAGTGATACTACTGGATTGGCCATCATTACACAATCTCGTTTGTCCTCATTATGACTCTCGACTGACTGAAGTCATTCAGTAGCTAACACACTACAAGATTCGACATAAAATTACCTTGGAAGAAAGATTTAAAAAACTAAAATAAAGCAAGGAAAGTAGAGATGACATTGCTCTACTGAGCTCAAAAGCAACAACACAATCTCTATTAAAGGAGGCAGGGGAAGTGCTATAACTGGCACTTAATCTATCCTTGAAGAGTTTTTTTCAAGGGAGTGGTTGTATATTTTCATTATTCAGTGGCTGCAGCCTGAAACAGTCTGACCAGGATGGCAGCATTCTTGCATCGCTCCTTTCTTGAAACTAAGTGATATCATTGTACAGGACTTCACATATCAGCCCTGATTTTAGCCCATCTGACTTTGGGCTTACTGGTAAATCAAAATAAAATATGTTCTTTTGCCTTGCATTAGCTAAGTAATTATTTAATCAATTAAAATTGTAGTGAGAACCAGGCAATTATGAGTATTTTAGTCAAAAGTCTGTCATGAAAGTGTTTTCAACTAACTACTGTCACTTGGTGAGAAAGAGTAATGCACCAAACATCATATGGGAAGAGAGGAGGGGTTAAGGGATGGGGGAAAACAACACCAAGCCCACACCAACAAAGTCCCAAACGCACTGAAACAGACGTCATGCTGATTGCATAGATATTTCAAAAGGTAAGGACTAAGATCCAGAATCAGCAAACCCAACTAGACTCAGCTGCAATTACATTAGATTCTAAAAAGCACTATAAAACAGTCTCTAATCAAATAGGAGGTTAACAACCTTCTGAAGAAAGCTACAATTACATGTAATTTGCACTCCCCTAACACATAAGGCAGCAAATGACCAAGACAATTTCATAAGCCCAACAAGTTATCCCAGTTTTCACCAGTGAATGCAAAGTTGTTACATAAATAACACAGTACACATTAAATAGTTACAAAAGTAGGAATTTTTTTGGAAGGTAACATGTTACACTCAGCTACTTACAACACGGTACTTAAAATATTTGGAACTTACTGGCTGCCCACAAACTCTTCCTACAAAAATAAACCCGGAACTAAATACTTTGATAATTATCTAATAAAGGTTATAAAAGCCTTTATGTCCTTTGACTTGAATGCAATTCTCAACTCCTTCCAAAATCCAGGTCTTCCGTAAATGATGGTCAGAATTCTTCCCTTTCATTAGTTTTCTTTCACTGGCCAACACACTCCTACAACTACATGACAAACCTGAGTTGCCAGGTGCAACTCTTGGACCTTTTTTCACCCTCAGAGAGGAAAACAATGTGATTCTGATACCACAAAGAGGGAGGGGTCTGCTTCCTAAATGCTCAGCGCCAAACCTTGTCCTTACAGAAACACTTCTGGAGTACTTGACCAAGCAGAATGAAGTCTCCACATTTAAAAGGCCCAGATTTCATACTTTTCAGCCAGATAGATTAATGAGTAAGTGATCTTAAGAATTAAATATACTACAGAAATAATGGTATAAAAAGAAAAATAAACAAAACCTAAAATCCACCCTACAAAAAAAGCCACAAAAAAGCTTTTACATACAATTGTATTTAGAACTATCTTCAAAGGGCCCAGTAGGTTGAACAGAAAGGTTACCACACAACACACTTTGTAGATGGGGTTTTGACACTTTTGTCAGTATTAGCAGCATTGCTTTCTATAATGGTTTGTATACAGATTTGACTGATTTTAGGATTTATTACTCTTTTCCTCATTGTAACCATCACACGATTAAAAAGTAACAGAAGTTATCTATGCCGAAGTTAAGAGTTCAATCTATGGAAACACTGCAAATCAATTTAGACTTAGGAATACTTAGTCATCCAGACTTTCAATACAAAACCAATAATCAGATCACCAAAAATTTGTCATATAAATTATTTAGTCAACTTGCTTCCTTCAGAGAAATGAGGGGTGTCAAAACAATACACTTCATGTACTGCATGACCACGAGCCCTAGGAATTAACACACAATTTCCCAACACCTCTTTTTCTGAAATGCAGTAAATCCCCAGGTCAATAAAAACAGATGAAATAACAGATCAGTTTCCCCCAGGGGTGCTGTACTAACTTTGGTTGCCCACACAAAGACAAATGCTGAAGAAATTACCTCTATACAATACATTTTCCACAATCCTCAGATATTTATATTTCCTTTGAAACAATTCTCAGGAGAGTTAGCTTTGATATGATTTGTAAATATACTGATGATTTAAGATTATCTAGCATAAAATCTGGGAAAGAAAATGGCAAAGAAGCATTTTGGTCTCACCTTTCCACTCCACATCCGACCCGCCCCAGCTACAACAGAATTCTTTCCTCTATCTTACACCAATTTGTAAGTGCCCAGGCTGATACTAAGAAGAGCAATCCTCCTCCTCATATTTCTGTTCCTTCTGTGCTGACTTAGCTGCTTGTGTAGACACACATCAAGCGTACTGCAGAAATCATTCTATTTATTTTTCACTCAGGTCTGAGTTCCATCAGTTTCCTGATCCGACTCTGCAGAGCCCTGGGAGCACCCAGGCTGGCACAAGGGATGCAAACAGGATACTGAAGTGACAGCTCCTTTCAGTGACAACACAGTCTTAGATCAGCCTAAACTGACCATGATACCACAACATGCATGTGCAGAGCACAACAGTCGGAAAAACAAGCGCAGAGACACTATAAAAATCAAATACAATACAAGTCTTAACTCCTTTGAATTGAAAATTCAGTCAAAATGTATTTTTAAAGTGTATTAGCACAAACATTACTTATGGAAGAAAAAAGACATTATTTTATAAAACATATACTAGTTCTGTAGACAAAAATAAGTCTTTTCATGGCTTAAAAAAATCCAGCTGTATTTAGCTGTGTAATTCTGATTCTGATAGAATATTTTCCACCACAGATAAGGGCTGTATTTCAGATTCTCGAAAACCCAACCAAGTGTCTCATTTTCAGGGCAAGCTCCTTCTCTTCTACCACACTGTAAATTTTCATATTTACAGTGTTTTCACAGATCCCTGAGCTCCACTATGTTTCTACAAAAGTGACATTTAGTAACTCTGGGCTCCCTCTACACCTTGGCCCTCAGCTGTGGGTAGGAGAACCACCACTCCAACTTGCTCAGCTTTATTATGACAGTGAATTCAGGTTGCTTTGAGAAGTACTCAGAGTGACAGATACTTTCTATTTGTGCAAGGATGCATGAAATAATGCCTGAAACTAGGCAAGACAGAATTCAAGGGTAAAAAGAATTACTGAATAGCTACTTGAACACTATAGATCCCACGAAGAAGAATTGTCTGAGGTTAAAAAACTACAGAATTCACAAACAGAAAAGAACAAGTAAAAATTCTAACATCTAATATTTTAAACTTGGAAATCATAGCATTGTTTTAACAGCATGTGGCATTTCAGACATACATGTATTTTGTAGCTGGAAGGGGTTTTATCTTTTAAATAGGAAGTCTGACCATATGCAAACCAGGCAACAGTCTTTCATCCAAACTCTTAAGATCTCAAACAAGAAACTGAAGTTTCCCTTAAGTGATAGGAATAATTAAACTCACTGATTACACTGATATTCCATATCCCTAGAATGCAGTTCCACTGCTTGATCAAAGTGTAACAGAAGATTTTAAGAATTTACTAAATTACTTACACATAACTTTGATTTCTAAAAAAAATACTGTTTCATATTAGTTCATATATCAAAATTTAAAGAAAAAAAGGAGTGTGTCCTGGGAAGAAAACGAGGATTTTTTCCCCCTTTCTTTTGAAAGAAACTTAAAAGGTCTTAAAGCTTCAGAATTATTGCTTTACATTTCATTTGTACTACCCATAGTAGCATTCATATTAAAGCTACACTTTATTAACTGCACAGAAAAGTGTGACAATCTTCACACTGAAGTTTTTACAGCATTTTGGGCAAGTAAAATTGCATAGGTAACCTAAAGGTCATATAATGATTATGATACCCATATAGGATTTCATAATCCTATTTTATTAATAAATCCTGACATGCAGTATTTGAAACACTTGTCCAAAATCTCAAACCTTGTAAAACATAGTAGAGGAAAAAAGAGGCACAAAAGAAACCTGAATGGTCTGATTAAAAGCCTTATCTTACGCTGTGGAAACACCAATCCTTTCTGGTACATTTCAAACAATCATATTCTAACAGGAACATGCTCAGTAAGCGAATACACTTCCTTTCCATTTCAGTTCTAAACCCTGTTAACTCTGTCTCTACTCACAGCTGAATTTTTTCAAAATAAACGTCTAAAGTAATGCCAGCTGCAATGCCTGTGTTTTGTTTTTCTCAGCTCATTCAGAATTCTAGAATGAAGGCAGGAAAGGCCTCAAGTGCAATACTGAGCCAATCTAACTACATATACCCAGGGCACACACTAAGTGTGTGCTTATCCTACTAGGGCACGTCACAAAACTCAAAACAGTAAGATTTTTTTTAACCACAAGTTAACTATCACACAAAAATATTAATCTAATCTTAATTTTTTAGATGTTTATTATGTTGAAGATGAAGCAGAACTCTGATTTGAAAACTAAAAAATACTGAGGAGGTGGAAGATTTTATTCAAAAGTCATTTAAGAGTGAACAGACCTATGCAAATACCAATGTTCCAATTCCCATTCACAAAAAGGAAACAACATGAGAAAAACTTTCTCCTTCAGTTTTCAATAAACACAGTCTGAAACTTAGCCTCCTTCAGAACATCCAGAAAAACATTAAAGCATTAAGTAGTTAAAAGAATTTTAGTGTATTCTTACAGACCTGACTATGTTATGTATTTATTGTCATTACAATTAATCCTTAAACTGTCAACTGAAGACTGAAAGAAGATACCTTACTATAAATATATATATCTGAATAAAAATCAATCTTTATTTTGCAAATTAAAGTCTGAAGATTCTCTCTCGAATAAGTCACACAGTAAGACAGCTGTCACTGGTCATATCAAGTTCATACATGTTTCAAAGATGTATTACTTTTAAATGTCCTGTAGATTAGAAAATAATGTGAAGTCACGAAAAAAAAAAGAAACACACACCATTTCTTATATGTTAACAGAAAACCTTTACATCATAAAGTGAGCTCACCTTAAAGATGCAGGGGAAAAAAAGATTTCAGCAACTAGTTAATATCAGTCTACATTTGAACAACATTTGCAAATACAGAAAATTTTCTGCAGAACCTTAAGAAAGGTCACTTAAATACCAGGATAGTTTACTACCCCACTAAGAGTAGCAAAGGTATTAAGATGTGTTCCCTTTTTAAGGGATCTTTTCCATTTGAGCCGATGATCACATCTTACTCCCCAGCTGATACTCCCCAATTGATCATTCAAGTGATCACTTCCTCATAGCTTTTTAAAAGCAAATCCTGACCCCTAGAAAAGTGACAGGCAACTGTCTGACAAGGGTGGTAGACACAAGAAACCCAGTTAGCCCTAAGGAGATTAATGACACAACCGGCAGATACAAGAGGATTTACTCCTCCCTAAGTCCCCTCCAGTCCTGCAATGGGTACGGCAAAGACGGGGCTTGCAAAACTTTCTCCTTCCCTAAATCTTCTTTTCTCTTTCCCACTACCACCGTATCATTCACATTCCAACGGTTGCCTCTTCACTACAGGGCACAGGACTGTCAAGTTTTATCAGCTTCTCTGAACAACTTATAGAAAATCCAGCCTTCAATTTTATCCCCTTCTGTTCTAGGGTCAAACTTCTAAGTCACCACTTAAACTCAGCATAAGACTGCCTTCATTCTGCCACTCTTGCTAAAAATTTTTTCATGGAATAATTTTTTTTCCTAGGATTTTTATAGATGCTTTCTTAACCAATATGATATTTAGGAATAGTACAGTAGCAAAACTCATATAACTCATAATTGCGTTTTTAAAGACTAACACTCTCCAACCTTCATGATCTGGAAAAACAAAGTAACCCAACTGTCCTGTCCCCAGGCTTACACCCAGAACAGAGAAGGCAGTGGCAAAAAAATGTCTATTGAGGCTACCTGTCCAAAAAACGGTGAAGGGACTGAAAACAGCTGATTCACACTGTTACAAAGAGCAATCTCCTTGAAGACTAAAACATAGATGTTGGTATAGAACAATCAAAGGTGAGCAATTCAGATACATACACACCCTGTGAGACTGAAGGCAGGTATCAGCTGAGAAGCAGCAAGGCCACAGCTGCTGCTGTCCAGTAAAGGAGGAATCACTTCCCAGGAGTTCTTAGCAATTCCCCAGAAGTTTCTCATGAGAACTTCTCAGGTTTCCCACAGGACACTGGAGATATTCCTGAAAACAGTCAGGATGATTTCACCAAAACATTGGACTTGTGAGATATGGATTATAACCAATTGGAATTTGTAGACTGATGGTGTGAGATGCAATTTAGTCAAAGGAACAAGCCTTAGCCCTACATAAACTATGTGCAGTGTGTAATAAATGGCATTTGCTTGATCACACTGCTCTGGTATGTGATATCCTTAATCCTCTGTACATTTATTGTTTACTTTACATACATATCTACAAACTGGACACTAAAATAATTTTTGGAGCAATAAATGCAAGTGCCTTAGAATTTTATTATTCACTAACCATTCTTGTACTCAAGTGTTCTTTATGTAAAAACAGGCTTCTAAAATTTTGTTTTGATTAAAAACTTACAAAACACTCAGCACAGTTTAATTTATAAATTAGTTTTCCTTTTCAATTTCAGTCCAAGAGACACTCCTTCAGAAAAGGAAGCTCCTGCCCAGGAATTTTTAAAAGAAATGTCATCTTCCTGAAAGAACATTCTATTTCTCTAAGAACAAATTAACATGTTAGCTTCACAGAAAGTAAAGTTAATCTGGTCATTATCATCAACACACTGCAAAAGAACTACTAAAATGCTCCTGCCACAGTGCAGAATGCCAGCCAATGTCCCTGTATACCAGATCTCCTCCTCCCCACAATCAGACACCAGACTCGGGAGCCAGCGAATTTTATCTGAAAGCTGCTAAACAGACACAGTAACCTCTCTGACTGACACTTAACAGGAAAGCTGGGAGATACCGTGCCACCTGACCAGGCACAAATGCTCATTTTGACCTCAAAAAATGCTC
Organism: Pithys albifrons albifrons; assembly: GCF_047495875.1. Classification (NCBI taxonomy): domain Eukaryota; kingdom Metazoa; phylum Chordata; class Aves; order Passeriformes; family Thamnophilidae; genus Pithys; species Pithys albifrons. Next base: position 28,327,524 of record NC_092463.1, on the reverse strand, counting down.
ACTCATTTTTACCTGCAAGTTAGTCTTTTTTCACCAATATAATTCTACTGAGAAGTTACAATCTTTCCATTCAAATATCAAACTGAGTGCCATCACTCAAGATAACTAAATATCCAAGTAAAACATAAGTAGCCAAAATAATTCTCACTAGTTATAAACTACAAGGAACATGGATACCGTATTTCAACTGCATTTCTTAAGCAGGTTGAACAATCCATGAATGATGTTTGAAAATAAGCCCCAAAGACTTCAAGGCAGTCACGTTCCCAATAATAATTTAAGAAAGTTCTACAGACAAACGTAAATTAAACTAAGTTCTCTTTACAATTCCATTTGACAATATAAGAATCCTTCTTCAAGAAAGTATGTACTTCCTGAAGATCAAGGCATGTAAAATACAACTAAGAATCCTACATCTATTATTTTAAATTACTTTCTATGGAACTTGAATTCGTTTTGCATCGGTTTTTCCAATAAATAAAATAATATTAATAAAATTAATATTGGTGTTCATATGTCTTTTACAGAAAAAAGTAACTACAGGATGTTAGGTGCACATCACATGATGTGTTTATCCAGCTGTGTGCTGGACATTTTATCCAAATGGATCCTGTGAGAGACTGGATTGAAAGCTTCACTGAAATCCAAATTATTACATCAACTGGCTTCCCTTGACCAAGTAGATGGGTTGCCTTGTTATAAAAAGAAATCAGGCTTGATATGCAGGACTTTCCCCACCATGGAAAAAACACCATCAGGTGTTTTTCAATACCTTCCAAAATAATTTTCTCCATAATTTTACCAGTCACTGACGTGACTGACAGGTCTGCAGTGACCAAGGTGATCCCTCTTCTTGCCCTTCTTGAAAACTGGGACAGTATTAGTCAGCTTCCAGTCAACTGATACCTCACTGGATTCCCAAGACATCAGCCAAAAATTAATATTCTTTTCACAGATGAAAAGAAGCTCTTATTAGACTACCATCCAGTAAGAAATTATTAAAGTTTTGCATTTTTAAAATCAATTAAGTCACGGCATTTTCTAAATGTCTGTGCTGGAAAAATCCCACAACACAATTGCAACACCAGTGACAAAACCTGACTTGCCAAAAAAATCAACTATCAACTCTATCTCTCCCTCAAGTAACAAGACTGTATAGAGCATTTCCTATGTAAATGTTGTATTTTGGAACATTCTGTATGTTACTCCAGTATGAACTGCTTGAGACAGGTTGTGAGCAGTACCTTTGCTGTGGAAAAACTAATGAAAACAGGCACAAACAAGTTTGTGGACAAGTCAAATCACCAGGTTTGACAACCAACAGCAAAATACACCCTAACCACTGATTAAATAGTGTTCAAACCACTTGGGAAATACTCTTTACCATCACAGCTATAAACACTACATGGCAGTAAGTATTTTGAAAACATTCAGTATTATCATAGATGCCAGTTTATTAATTAAATTTTCTATATGAAGTAATTTTAAAATAATGCCTAAAGAAATTTCACTTGACTTTGAAATCTCTGAAGCAGTTTTCTGCCCAGACCCAAACTCTCATCAACATTTACCCATACCACAATAATCAGAGATTCAAAAGAAACTGTTGAATATGCTTTTATCGTCTCTCTATATTACTGAAACACAGATAATAAGGGTGCTCAAGACAGGTTTGCAATTTTCCCATCACACCATGTAGGGGTCCCAGCTTACAGCACAAACTGATCACAAAACACAGGCTCAAGTGCAGTGCAACCAGAGCAATTGTAAGAGAAATTCTTAAAGAAAGATCAGATCAGGACTACTTGGCAATTGGGAGTCTTGGAATTTATACTGCAAGGGTTCTTGTACATTTTCTTCTAACTTTCACTTTTCAAGAACAGCTTCTGGCCCTGGACAGGCATATTCAACAACACACCAACAAACTACAGAACTACTTGTATTTTGATACCAGCTATCAGTAACCTGCTTCGGTCTCTGGTTTGATTAACAAACAAAAAGGTCATTGCCTTTTTTAGTAGACACAAGCTATGTTGAGTACATTCCACCTATTAGAGGACAGATAGCACTGACTCCCTTTTTAAGACAGCCATTCTTAAAAGTCCCTTACTATGAACTAACAAATCCCTCAGTTCCCTCAATTCCAAGGGTCCAGTGTTTCATTTAATTCTGATGCCGTAAGAAAAAGCATGGAAAGAACATATAAACTAAATAGCAGTACATTAGACTACAGAGTAAGAGATGGCTTATTGTAAATCCATTTCTACTTCCTCTGTGTCTCCATGTAGAAAGGATTCACAAGTTTTCATTGTACAAAAATTATTTCAGTATGTTTTATACTTGTTGCCTAACTATTCCTTGGCTGTAGTATGAAAAAAATCAAAACAAACAAATAAACCCCCACCCCTCAAAACCCCCATATAAAGACAACAAAAAACAACAGCAAAAACAACTCAACATGATTATCTCAGCCCAAGTTCATCCTCAGCTGCAGTTGCTCACTCTGTCATAATCATCTCTGTATTCTACACTTCTCCTAAATGCATGAACCTTGCAAATAACATCTTTAAAACAAAACCAAAAAATTGTCACACACCTTGGACCATTTCTATCTAAAAAGATTCACATACAGCCTTTTAAATTGCTTGGCATTCTTTGGAACATACTATGCTAGCAAAGAAAAATTTCTTTTCAATAAAGTCACCACCACAACCCATAAGCCTAAAAGAGAATATTTGAATTTGATAAGATTAAAAATATCTTTACTGTGAGCACCACTATACTGGCACATTATTCCATTAACACGAAGCTACTTTGTTAAGTTACACAGCTAATGACAAAGGGTCACAGTTAGATACTTAATACTAAATAGGACTAAAAATATTAAGTTCATTCTTTTTATTACTGGTATGTGTAGCACAAGAACACATAAATAAGATTGAAGTTATGTACTTTGTAGTGTGGCAGGTTCTCGCAATCACTACAGAGCAGAACGGGAAGGGAGGAATTGCAGTGTGGCAAACATCCTCAAGAATGTAAATACCCTTTCCAAAACAAGGAACATTATTTATAATTCAGGAATATGGAAGGGAAAAGTATAATAATCCACAGCAGACTGCCAACAGAGTGATCTGAACTGACCTAGACCGCTCAAGTGATGAACATTCGTGTCCATGTTCATCAGCTGCAGGTCAGTAGCACACAGTCCTAAGGAACAGACACTGAAAGCACAAACTAATGAAGTGTTTGAATATAAAGAGTCATATATATATGTGTGTGTGTACAAATATGTATATACAGAGACACATAAAAGAACACAGTATTACAGAGTGTAGAAAGCTTTACAAGGTCAAGGCAATGGCAACACTGACAGCCACTAAACTGAATATAACCAAGTTCATGGAATTAAAACTTATAAAAGAGTAAGACAATTAAAATAAAAGTGTATAATATTAATTGTTTTCAGTGAGGCATCATAGAAGGTTGACAAGGGGCAGGTATTTCGCACCTCCTAAAAGTTAATCCAGCCTCCTGGCACAGAACAGTGCCAGCCTCTCTGATTTCCTCCACTTCCCCAGACAGTTAACACAGGCAGCAGTCTTGCCTTCTAACCAGTACAATTGTACAACCTCGCCAAAGCTACAAACAGAATAGGTCTTATAAAGCATGTAAACATGTTCACATGTTCTTGAACTCTCTTCTCTGAAGTGGTTTGTCAAAGCAGGATCTTTTCTCTTCCCAGGGTCTCAAGGTGCACTGCAGGATCTGTCCCCCCACCCAGGAGTTGAGCACATCATCCTCAGGAGGCAAACACCACAGTTACAATTTAATACTAGAGTCTTGCTTCTTAGAGTGGTCACCGGTACAAAGCTGAGGGGCTTTCTTGGCTTTTTTTCTTCTAGGAAGAGTATTACAGGATCCTTAACCTCCTGTGTGGTAGCAGTTAAGCAGTGGCCATATTTTGGGTGAAGAAAAAACAATGTGAGCAAATGGAAGAAATTTTGCAGCAACCAACCTGTTAAAAAAATTATCATCAGAAAGACCTTCAGGCATCTGGACTTCCTGAAGTTCATTCTCTATTTCAGGATCATTTCAATCAGCATTCAGAGAAGCACAGTTGTTCAAAATGTTACACTCAACATACGTAGGATTTTTCAGCATTACCATACACATAAATATGCACAATAGCTTCAAAAAAAAAGCTAAGAATGCACTTCATCCCTCAGTAACAGTGGAATTTATTCTGAGCTCAGAAAAATGCATTTTTACCTTTAATTGCTAACAGAAGGCAACCTCTAACCAGCCATTTTTTATAAGATCCTATAGTGGCAGAAAAACCTACAGACTGCTTGAATTCATGCTGTAGATTCAGGACTGGCCCTGAACACTGGAATTGCACTGATGAAGGCAGAAGATGTCACTAAACTCAATATCCTGCTGAGCCACTGCTTAGGATAATTCAAGAACTGTCTGAGTGCCAAGAAGTTACAATCAGATGGGCAAACAAAACTCTTGCAAGTCCTGAAGATGTTAAATCACTGGAGGATCCAACTTCCCAAGCCACACTTTTCATTGCTTAGGAAAAACAAATCACTATCACTTTCTCCCAATTTCTTAAATGACAAAAAGGATCAAGAACATCCACCACTACATCAAAACCTACTTTTGGTAGGAAATGAATAATTGTATCAACAGGTACTTCAACCCTCATAAAAAATTCCCCAAAGTGAGATTTATCAGAGCCATTAAATATGTATAAGTATGGCTGCAAGGAAACTAGGAAAAAAAATAAATGTCCAGTGTTAAAAAAACAGTAATTCTTCACCAAGCAGTGTTATGTAACTTACATGCCACATACTTCTACAGCGCCTAAAAGAAAACCTCACCAGAGTAACTGTTATGAATTAACAGTTCTGTGCACAGCTTCTAAGTAAGAGAGACTTTATTAAAAAAATTTAGGAAAAGGCAATTCTTGCATAGTAAAAAAAAACCCACCTTTCTACCACGTGTTGCCAGAAGCGAGTTAATTGGGAACAATATTCTAGAAAAAATTACACAACTACTACACTGACCAATACCCTCTTGTACATAAACCTCATATCTATCCAGGTATTTCCTGTCCACTTTGTGTAACTCAATGTCCTGCATTATTTTATTGTTTTGTTTCCATGAGGTGAACACTGCAAGAAAGTTTTATACAGATGTTAAAACATCTAAATCGACTGTTTAAAAAATAAAACTGGTAGAACAGAGCATAAACAGAGAAGTGAAAGGACTGCATTTTTTTGTGAAGAACACTCTAATCCTTTAGTGCCAAAAACATTATCTCAATTTTATAGTGAAATAAAATGAAATATCAATAATATTCCTTCTGCAAGAGAAAATCTCCTTATTTCTACTTATCTTGAAGTATCTCAAGGAATCTTCCTACTCCAAATTTGTACATGTATCTCTTAAGGTAAGCTCTGTTATACAGCCATTGTCTTTTAATTTACAATCATGTCCTCTCTGCACAGGTTACCCATGCACAAAAAGGAACCAGCTCTGCACATTTTTAATTTGGAAGTCTTGCCAGGAGGCCTATAAGGAAAGACAAGATTTGCCCACAGACACACAATCAACCTTCAACCTTCAGTAAACAGGCACCTGAGGTTACATTAGAAGCAAACTGCCTCAGTGCAGTTCAGACTAAACAGCTTACGGAAAGCCACAGTAGGGAAACCCTTGATAGTGTCTAACTGCCCTCTACCCAAAATTCACAGAACTCTCAGTTAAGTGCTTCAAACTGCAAAAGGCACTGAACTGTAGAAAATACATAGCTGTTTTCACCATTAGCTTAGAAAAATCATTAATGAACAGAAGTTTCCACTTTTTAACTTCTTATAAATACGTTTCATACAGAAAACAAGTTTCATTATAAAACAAAGGTGTTGAATATTCAAGTATTTTATTACATGAATAAGCATTGCTTATTTGTAGAAAAAAGTACTTCTGCACCCCTGCTACAGGAAGTACCTTAAGACCTTGCACAAACAGAATTTAGCCAGTTCAGATGCCTGTATCACCCACACACCTCATGGCATTTACAAGTATCACAAATAAGAATAACAATCAACTTTTTACAACCTACTTCATTTTATTTTCAGTCAGTGTTGATCAAGTATCCTTTGGGGGTTTTAAGGACTGCCCTAATAATTAAGTTTAATTTCATAACAAATACTGAGATTCACCTATAAGCCCCAAGGAAAGGGCAGCTTATCAATTAACTGTATTTCCAACTTCAGCCATCTAGAATACAATCAATAAACAATGCACAATAAACAATGCAATCAATAAACATCTGCATTTCCTGCCTTAATTTTGCATATTCTATGGCAATTAATGCCCTTGATATCAATAAGGATGGTTATTTAAGCAAGACACTATAAAAATAGCACTAAATATAATCTCAAATAATCAAAACAAAGCATTTTCCTGCTCATGGCAGGGAGGTTGGACCAAATCATCTTTAAGGTCCCTTCAAACACAAACCATTCTATGACTCCATTTCCAAGCTCCCTCATTGGTCATGAGAATGTAAGAACAGCTTTGCCTGGTCAGACCAACAGACCCCCAACCTCAGCAAGCCACTTCTAACCATGGGCAGGCAGGTCCATGGGAGAAGCATAAAAACAAAAGAATAAACCTCACAAAACATTCCAAAACTCTAAAAACTTGTCAATCAAAAAGACAGTACCTTTGCACTTAAGACGCTCCCAAGAAATTTTCTTCCAAGAACTTATGCACACACTTTTTGACCCTAGAACACTTTAGTATTTGCAATAGCCCTCTGCATAAAATTCCATTAATTCTTGAAAAGCATGGGTTATTTTTTAAAATACTTGGTTTTAATTCATGTTCCCTAGCTGCTGAGACATACTGATTGTTTCCAACAACCTAATGACCATTCTTCAACCCTTATAACCACTTCCACTTGCAATCTATCATCAAAACAAATTATTTGCTTGCCAAAAGCAAAGCAAAGTCTATGCTATGAGAAGCATTAATTGTTCCTCCAAGTTTGAAACATTCCCAACATTATCTCCATCTCCCCTTCAAACCTGCAGCAAAGTAAAACAAGCCACGTACAGCCAAATATTTCAGCAATTGATTCTTGCTACACTTTGTAAATGGCAAAGCATTGAAAAAAGCTGAAATACAGTATGACTGTATATACACTTTAAACATGGCCTCATTTAGTTCATGGTATCAACACTTCTATGCATGTTCTCTGAAGATAAATTGTTTTAAAGAATGTCCTATATAAAATTCCTTTAATAAGCCAGTTCTGCACCTCCTAGTAGAAAAGGAAAGGGGGAGACATGCAAGCAAAATTTGAAATCTATGGGGCTTGGTGGTTTGGGGTTTTTTTAACACCTACATAAAGAACACAAAATGTCAGATAACAAAACTTTCCCATAATGTCACTAAATAGTTGGGAAAAAGAGCATTTGTAAAATTTGATATACTAGAAACTTCAATTGTGTGTCACCAAAGATGTAATTTTAGCGGACAGAAAATGTATTAATGATCATATGCACATTTTAGTTACTTAAGAGGCTGTATCATTTTAAACGTTATTGTTTAAACTGAAATTGCATATATTTTGTTCTGAATATTTACATTTCTTAATTATTGTTCCTATTCATTAGAACATCTGGAAGTAGCATCTACTGATAATTCTCTCCCGACATACTCGTCTGTGATTTTGAAGTATCAGAGTACTCCATATCACTTATATTTAGTTCAGAAAACATGAAGAAACTACACAATTTAGACCTTTGTTCCAGTCAAACATATATCAGACTGTAAACCCATAAGAAAGTGGACCTCTCTTCATTTTCCCCACAAAGTTGCAAGCTTTCCTATGTTTTAACAAAACTTTATCTTCCTTCTTTAAATGCTTCTGTGGTGTATTTCCACCATGGTTTTGGATCCGTGTTCTTTTTCTTTCAGGAGACTAAGGAGTCACTTAGCACCTGAAGCAAAGAATCACTTCTAACCAAAATGTAACACTCAACAACCCGGACTTGCTCTGACTCCTCTGAAGTGCATTAATGTCTTAGAAAAGATAGACAATGTATCTCGGTGTAACAGCTGCCAACATCGAGGTCATTAGCTTGACAGATCAAAGTTACAATTACACAATATTGCTACAGTGAAAAATCTTTCTTCTAGTTCACCAACCAGAGAGCAGATCTATGCAAGGCCAGACTAATTATTTTCAACACAGCCGTGAGTAAATGCTTAAAAAGTTACTGCAGCAGCCAGCATTTGAAGTGAAGGGAAAACAGTGTACTATGCTTCAAGTACTGCACTCCTGATGGTTGACACTTCTATACTTGATACTGGTTTGCAGACACAGGTTTGTCCCATGATTATGCTGCTTCACTGCTGCACACAGCCAAACAGCCATGCATCTGAAGAACTGGAAAGACAGTTAAAATTATTAATATTTTAGATTCAAAGTCTGATGTAAATGCAGATTTAAGTCTGCCAGTACAGGACTTCAGATCTAAAAGGCTTGAGACACTCTATTGGTCATTATAGCTATCACATAAACCTCAACACAATGAGGTAACATGTACTTTGTTAGACAGGTAGAGCAAAAGGAAACAGTTCATCATAAGATCCAAGAAAGAATAAACTGTTACTGCAGATCACCTCTCTATGCACCATCACCCCTGTTTGCAAAAAGCAGTCTTACTAAGGGTGGGCATTACTTCTGCTAACTTCAACCATGTAGGGAAAGAAAGGGGGCAAATCACACAGGAGTCCCATTAATTTTATCGCAGGTAAGAAAGTGTCTTATTCTTTGGAATAAAAAAAGTCATAAATACAGAACAGAAAAATAAAATCACACATATTGTTAAGTGATTTGGTTTTCCACACACTTTTTATAAAGCATTGTTTGCAAAGTTATAAAGATTTTGTAATTTCCAGAACTGAGAAACAATGTTTACAGAGTTTACTGTCATATTGAAAGAATGAAGAGATAAAGATGAAATTACCTGCATCAGGAAAGCTGCAACTACAACACCCAACACTCACTTCCATACAAATTATCTACTGTCATGCAATGGAATTACTGTTTTCCTTTCAACCCAGAAAGTCTCAATCATCAAAGAACTCACACCTGTGCACAGCATCACCCAAATGAGTAACAATCTCACCAGTATCACTGGGCAAAACTGTTGTTTGGGGTCCAAACTATTAAAGTTTTATTAGCCACAAAATACACTGTGGCTTTACAACTTCAGTTGTAGAACAACAAAAAAACCCCACAGGCCTGGTAAACACCTATCATCCAAAAATATTCTCAACACATTCCTGTATCAGTCTTCACCACTGCACAGGTTGACATATAAAATCTAAAGGCAACGCCTTCCTCCCCTTCCCTTCTGTCCTGGGCTTCTGAAGTTAAAAAAAACACCTTCGTGCATACTGACTGTGCAGCAACTGTGCAGTTTCTATCCCATGACCTCAGCACCCATGTGTGAATCAACACATATGATCAGGGTCAGAACTTCCACCGTCCCTCCAGAAATAAGCAACTGAAACAGTGCCGTAGTGGACGACAAACAGCAACCACAAACAAAAAGCAGCAGGCTTGGCAAGAGTGCATCAGGGAGTCTGGAGGCCACAGGAGTTGACAGCAGTGCTTTTACAGTCAGACAGAACTTTCAAAGTCTCCGAACTGTATTTCATGTTAGGGTACAGGATGCACTACTTTGTTTTAAAGTAACAAGCCCATAAATAAATACTCCGAGATGGTTTTGTTTGCTAATGAATAGCATTAAGCAGCTTATTTGTAAACATACTGCTACATTTCTAAGACACTAGAGAAAACAGCAGAAATAGTCAATTGCCCTCTGCTAAAAACACACCAACGTTCACAACACTGATTTTAAAACCAGCCATTCCACAAGGTTTAAAATGGCAAGACTAGCAGTAAGTGAAGGAAACAGTGAAATCTGTCCAATTGTTAGCCTTGGTGGGTTTTTAAAATTCTTTCTTAATTATAACTGTAACAAAAATAGCACAAGTTACATGCTTATTACAGAGCCAAGACATTTTGAAAGAATTTCTTAGACTCAGGTATAGTTCTTGGTTCTGAAATCTGAAAGCAGATGCCTTGCAAACTTTGGCTGCTGTTGTAGCAGGTTATTAAAAATTCTAATTACAGTGCAATTTGATGGAATGTCCCTTCAAGACAGTAAACATTCACTCAGTACAAAAATAACGAAAAATTCTTCAGGTGCAATAAAGTTTGTTAATGTTTTTTAACATTGCTATTGTGTACATTTCTGTCCTATAAAAGGATAATGACTCCTATATAGACACCTCACATTAGTGGATTTTGTAATCTGTCCATAAACTTGTAATAGCCTATGCATCATTTAATTTTTACTTGCAAAAGTAGTTAGTAGAATTATCCTTTCTATTACTGAAAGCAAACATTAGTGACAAGAGATATATACTGCAATTCCAACACTTGCTCTCTACCTTGAGGAGCTACTCAATTTCTGTTCCCAAGATAAGTTCGTATTTTTTGTATCATGAAATGACCACGCTGCAAACTTATTGACTCTCACTCTTCATCTCTGATACTCAATCTCCAAAGAAACGAGTCCAAAGAAAAGCGATCTGTCCCAAATCTGAGTGCCTGGCCAAGTCCTTTACTTGAGATTTACCTGAACCCCCTTTCCTCGAGCTCCCCCCTCCTCGGCAGGCAGGCACTCCTGCCTCTTCCTAACTCCCTCTTTGCCCGGCAGAGTTGGGCTCGCAGAGTTCCAGGGAGGCGACAGCCCTCCCTCTCTCCGCCCGTCCGTCCGTCCGTCCCATCCCGGCGGCTCTGTCGGTCCGCAGCCCGCACGGGGCCGGCAGGCCCGGAGTCATTGTGCTACGGAGCCCAGCGCAGCTGTCAGGGCGCAGCGCGGGCTCCCCGCCGGCGGGGAGGAGGGTGCGGAGGGCCCCAGCCCCGCGCCGGGACAGCGCCGGCCCGGCGTGCCGGGCCCGCTGCGGCCCCGCGGGGGGTGCGGGCGAGCGGCCTGCGGGGCCGGGGCCGGGGCCGGGGCCGCTCCGGAGCCGGGCGGGCGCCATGCTACAAACCAAAATGGCTGCCCCGGGGAGGAAGCCCGGCCCGGGCCTCCGCCGGCACCGCCCGCCGGACCTCGCCCAGGTACCGGCCCCGGGCCGCGGCGGCCGGCTCGGCCCCGGGGGCGCCTCGGCCCCGGCCCGCCTGGGCAGCGCTGCCCCCGCGCGGCCCCCGGGCCGGTCCCGGCCCGCCCTCGTCCCCCGTACCTGGAGCTCGGCCCGTTCCACCTCCCAGTGCGCCCTCTCCATCTCGAAGCGAGCCCACTCGTGCTGGATGTAGTGCAGGATCCCCGGGATGGTGTAGTGCTGGGGCCGGGACAGCTCGGCGGGGCCCGCCGCCTCCTGCCCGGCCGGGGCCGCGGGGCCCTGAGGCTGCGGCTGTTGCCCTCCTCCTCCTCCGCCGCCGCCGCCTCCGGCCCCCACGCAGCCCCCACCCGACTGCAGGTTCATGTTCCCACCCGCCTGCAGCGGCGGCTGCTGCGGTCTCGGGGCGGCCGCCATCCCACCGCCTCCTCCGGCTCCAGGGTGCTCGTCCATTGTCTGCGGGGAGCCCTCCTCCTCGTCCCGCGGCGGGGGCCGGGAGCGGGGGCCGGGGAGGGGGCGAGCGGCGCTGGCTGGGGCGGGGAGGAGGGGCCGGGCCGGGCGGGGGGGCTGCGCCGAGCGGGTCCGGGTGTCAGCGCAGCGCGGAGCCGCGACCAGCCGCCATTACAGCCCCGCGGCCCTCCCACCTCCTCCGGCCGGGCGGGGAGCGAGCGGCGCCTGCCGGGAAACCGCGGCCTCGGCCCCCCGCCGCCTCCGCCCGCCCCGCCGGGGCGCCTGCGCGGAGCGAGGTGAGCGCCGGGCCCGGGGGAGCGGGACGGGCCCGGGCCGAGCCGTGCAGTGCTGAGCGCAGTGGGGGCGGACTCGCCTAGCCTCGCCCCACCCGGGCCCGCGGCGGGCGCTGTCGGGGCTGGCGGCCCCGGGCGGGCCCCTCGGCCCCGGGGGACAGGAGGGAGCGCGGCGGGGGTCAGTTCTCCGCGCCTCGGGGGAGCTGGCGGGAGGGCGGCCGAGCCAGGGCCTGCGCCCTAAAGCGGGGCGCTGCCGGCCACCGCCGGTCCGACACTTCGGTTCTTGGGACTCGGCGCCGTGCAATGATGCGCTGAGTTTGCCGGCAGGGAGGTGGTTTTAGAATAGGTTTATTGAATTTATGATGTGTTTCTGGAAGCTGGCTAATCTCTGCGCATCTTCATGATGCCTCATTTGTGATGTGTCTTATGTATTCCCTCTTGATGGGAAGGAAGAGTGCACCATGTTTGCTATTCAAGTCTTCCACTCGAGGAAGGTTTTGCAAGAAATTACTGATCTGTTTTGTCTGGCTCAGTTTTATCAGTGAAAGCAATGTAATGTTTGGATATGGTGAAACTACCTTGATTACCAAATACTACTCGGAAATGCAGTATTTATAAATTATTGTCACATCCTGTTTGAAATGATCCATAGGTCACACCTTTGAAGTCAAGGTAGGCCTTCGGTTTAGCCTCTCTTCAAAGTATTTACATGCTGTACTCATTCAGTAAAAAAATGGTTAGTTTCCTAAGAAAGGCCAATTCTTGACAGAGCTGGAATTCTGTTAATTACTGAAAAAATACACTGCTTCCCTCAGTACTGGTGTTTCCTTTCTTTACTAATATCTCCTCAGGTGTGTATTGGTATTTCAGTTAGTTTGTCTAGGCCTTCCTTTCTTCTCCCTTAAATCATTTCCTGCTAAAATGCCATTGTACAGTCTTCCTGATTCCATATAGATTAGTCAGTCTAAATCCAGCTCCTTTCCACCTCAGCTTTTTTCTCTTCATTGTCTACTGACAGTACCTAATCATTATTAAAAATTGAGACTTAGCTCATAACCAGCGTCACCTTTTGTTCAGCTCCAGTTGTGCAGGACATTCCTCATCCCTGAGTACGTGGGAGTTACTGCAATTTAATTCTGTTACTATATTCAGCCAGCATTTTGACAACTCAACAGCAAAGAATATTTTTTTTACTCTTTCCTTCCTCCCTTGACTTCCCTAGATTAATAAGGTTGCTTTTTTAAAATCTCTGATCCTAAAGTTGAACACAGTGGTTTATTTTACAGCCACATAGACCAACTTGTTTCATCTTTGGATGAATTGTAATGTGTACAGTAATAGGCTCTAGAATACAAAAATTACTGATAAATAACATTGCATACAATTTTTATTGAAGCCTTGTCCATAGTCAGAACAAAAGTAGGAAGACCGAGCGTTCTGATTATGTGAGTGGTCTTCATGTGCTACAGGTTTTTGTACAGTATAGCCAAGAAGCTCAATAAACATATATATCAAAATTATTTGTTCCTGTGCTTCACCTGCTTGTGCCTCTTGCCTCTACCATTTATCCATTTTTAATTGTCATTTATGTTTTAATTCCAATTTAACCCATTTTGTTCTACATTTGGTGAAGGGTATCGAGGGGAGGCCGTATGAGGAGCAGCTGAGGTCACTTGTTCTGTTCAGCCTGGAGGAGAGGAGACTGAAGGGAGACCTCACTGCAGATACAACTTTCTCATGAGGGGAAAAGGAGGGGCAGACAGTGATCTCTTCTCTGTGGTGACCAGTGACAGGGCCCAAGGGAATGGCCTGAAGTTGTGACAGAGGGATTTTAGGTTGGATATTATGAGAAGGTTTTTGGCCCAGAGGGTGGTTGGTCACTGGAACAGGCTCCCCAGGGCAGTGGTCACAGCACCAAGCCTGGCAGTGTTCGAGAAGCATTTGGACAATACTCTCAGGCACATGGTGTGACTCTTGGGGATGGTCCTGTGCTGGACCAGGAGCCGGACTCAGTAATCCCTGTGTGTCCCTTCCAACTCATGATATTCTATGATTCTATGTTTAGTACACACGTAAAGTGTCATTAGATCTCTGCATCCAGAAAATCAACTTGTTTATAGAGTCGGACAATGCAGTAAATTATTTCCCTATAGTTCTATCTAATATTTATTTTAATTCTTGGTAAAGCAGTTCTGTAAATAGGTAGTCACACATTTTTTCTTTTCAATATTTGATCCATTATTTACATTCCAGCTGAGAGGCCTAGAATGTTGCAAACTGGTTTTAGAGTACAATAAAATGCTTCTAAATCTCTAGACATTGACTGGAGCGGTTTCAGCTTGAGAGACACACATTTCATTTGAATTACAGCAATACTGCAAGTACAACTCAAACTTAGGTTTTGTTTCTGCTTTTATAATGTGTGTGTCAGAGTGTCTAAGTATTGGTGAAATCTTTGACAAACTAAATTGAGTGCTTGTATTTATACTGGAGCAGAAATTAGAGTTGTGTTTAAAATATGTTTTATATTACTGCACGTAGAATCAGCTGGGTTGGCCTCTCTGGAAACTTAAGATCTTTTTATCCACAGAACAGGTATTGCAGGCTTTGCCTCTCTGAGAGGTCTCGGCTAGTATCTGAAAAGACATCATTTAGGGGTGTGGCTCAAACAGGGACAACTTACTTTGAGGTGCCTCATGTGGTTATGCAGCCTGCAGAGCTGACATGCTCTGGAAGCAGCTCCTGACCATTGTCACATGACAGCGTGGGTCACACAAGCCAATCATGATACAAGTTTTCTCTCATAGATATTTATCTGGAAGAGATACTTTAATGAGGGTGAGATCCAACACTGTGTAACAGTGTATATTTAAATCACAGTAGCTACAATGTATGTCATCCGTACACATGCTGAATTATCCCTACAGAAGAAATACTTTGTAAGGGTTCTACTCTTGTCGGTCCAGAAGGTAATTTCTTTGGAAGCAAAGTTTGCAATTTCAAGACTTTTTACATCTTCCCCAAATGATACCTTCTGAGTTTTCGTTTCTAGGGAGTCTTCATTCAGAGAAAGAGTTTTGTAGGTGTTTTATAGACTGGGTCTGCAGGATATGCAGGAAGCCTATACCATAGGCTCTTCTGAATAAAATTTCTAATGCATGGTTGACTGTGATTGGGAGAGTTGGACTTGACAGTCCATCAGGATCCCAATAGTCTCTTCCAGTCTTCGGTTCCTAAGCACATTTGTGATGCAGATATTTGTCCAGTGACCTGGAATGAGACAGCCTATTCAGTTCTGACAAACAGCCTTCAGATAGTAATTTCTTTTCATTACTAAAATGAGCAAACTAATGGCAGAGATATGAAAGGCTTGCCTCTTGTCACCAGTTCCCTTGAACCATTTGATTCTGCATTCATAGAAGCATCGTAATTCATATGTGTGTGCATTGATACACGCAGGCACATGCGTGAGAATGCGTAGGAAGGCATGTAAGAGTTGTATCAGAAGAAATGGAGCTGTCTTTGCAAGTAGAGTACTGATTATTGATCATAAAAGGTAGCTTCTCAAATATATGGAAGGAGTGGGGGGTTCTCCACCCATCAACATGCACAGATAGGCTTTTGTTTGTTTACTGCACTTCACAGGTTTCTTTACATCTTATATAACTTACCTACTGAGATAAGCTCAGTTGATACGGTGCTAATAACACCAAGGTTGTGGGTTTGATTCCTGTATGGGCCATTCTCTTAGGATTTGGACTCAATGATCCTTGTGGGTCCCTTCCAACTCTGAATATTTGGCAATTTTGTGGATTCTATATATGCAAACCTCACTTCAAAATGTTGTCTATATCTGGAAGCCAGGAAGAAAAGAGAAGAAATAATCTTTGCTAGAAACAAAACTCAGCCATTTTCCTTTTTTTTCCCCTAAATTGTGCAAGCAAATGGTTTTATTTCTACAAGTGATTTTTTTTCAGACTTAGTTCTAAATGAAATTAAAAGAACCCCTAAGATATTTTAACAGTGGCATTATTCTCAAAGTCAGATTCCACAGGTGTGCTTGCATGCTTTTTGTAAATTTTTTTAAAAATTATTATTAGAACATGTTAATTTATTCCAGCATTTCTGCACAAAACTATGTGCTTGTGCTGCCATTTATATGAACAAAACTTCCAGTTAAGGTTTTGAAAGTTATCTTTGGGGCTGGTAGGGAAAGATAGAAATGACTATTGGTACTAGTGGACCTCTTTTGTACAGATGTTAATCACCTGTTCCAATCCTATAAAAAATAATTGTCTCATAAATTTCAGATAACACATTTGAGTGCTACTATGGTTCTATCTCTGTTACAACTTTTTTTTTTTTATTCTATTCTGGTTAAGACTATATGTGGACTAAAAAAAAATCTGATCCAAAGTATTCTCATGGGTAAAACAGTCCAGGCCATTCATAGGAATACATGCAGATACAATAGTCAGAACATCAGTAAGGGATTAACCATGTACAAAGATGAGGTTAATAAAGGGGATAATTAGGATTAGGGTTCAATCCTGCAATAAAATCATATATATCAATTTGTTGTATGTTTTTTTGCTACATATTGCTTAACAGTAACTCTTAAGTACAACAGCTCTGTCAGTACTCTGAGATAGTTTGCTCTTCTGTTCTCAAGTCGTGCTTGAATACCTGCATCTATAAGGCGTGTTAAGACTTATGTTACTCTTCTAGGATGTATTTATGCAGCTTTCTGATTTCTGAGAACAGGACTTTTAAGGTTCTTGGTACAATTTTGTATTGGAAACAACTTGTTCAAGGCAACTTGGTCATGCTTCAGCAATGCCAAACACAAAGGGGAAGTGTAAAACTAAGATGGAATAAGAAAGGCTGTCTCTGTCACTGTCATTATCTGTTTAACATGGACAGAGATGTTTTGCAGTTGTAGGAACAATGTGCTTTAGGTCTGCTGTGTCTGAGCTTGATTAAAACAACACGCAGCATTTCTTAATTGTTTCTCTTTTGTGCCACAGCCCTTTCTTAAGTAGCTTTAAAGCTTCAAGTTCCTTCTGTCGTGAGATTGGCCCTTGGTAGGGGGCCTCATTCAAAGCTGGAAAGAGTCATGTTCTTATCCTTAGTTCTTGGAAGGTTTGTATCAAAAAATACTACATCAGCTCACCTTTATGCTTCAAAATACAAAGATATCTTACTGCAACTCTAACTTTAAGCAGCTATAAAACAATGTGGAAAAAAAATGGCCACATATTAAACCCAGTGAAGATTGTATAGATGGTACTCTCCCATTTAGTCATAAATGTCAGCCTACCTGCCATTCAGCAGTGAAGATCCCATTATACGTTTCCACCTAGGCCCTGTTTTATCTCAATTACCTGGTTCATTCTTTCTCAGAGACCAACTTGTGCTGATTCAGAAGCTCTGAGTGCAGTAGGAGAGCTGCAGGTACCACTGCAGCAGCACTGACCAGCATCCATGACTCTTCTGTCGGAGTGACTAAACAGAAGTGTTCCTGAAGAGACTTTACATGCCTGATGGAGGTGAGAAAGCTGGAAGACTGTCACAATTCCAAACAGATTCTCTTGTCCTGAGGATTGATCCTGGACTAAGCATGTGTCACTTAACTAAAAAATGAATTCTCAGTATCAAGTCAAATTAGTAAAACTATAGCTGACATTACATACTGAAATCTAAAACTTCTTTGTATATGGAGTAAACCATAGTACGGTGAGGAAAATTATATCTGTAGGCTACCCTTTTTTCCATACTGTTCACACCATTAAAGGTGTCAGTTGTTTAGCAAGCAGATTCTGATATGTGCTGTGCTCTTCTTAATACGCTTTTTCATTGTATGTTGCATGTGGTATATTTATATTCTACATCTATATTTCAGTAGCATTGAGTAAATATTTATTTACATTGAGATTAAGGTCTTTGGAGTAATTAACATGAACAGATTCCTCCTTAGCTATCAAAGATTCACACTTAGCTTTCATTAACTGCAGAATTTGTCTTTTGCATCAGTGTAGGAAATTAGACAAGAGAAAACAGTTATCAGTGGCTCCTGGTCTAGCTTAAGATGTGTTTTGATCCTGCATATACCCAAATATTTAGGAGTTTCTCATTCTGCATTAAGGAAATGGTCATGTGTTGTGGCCCATGTGTTTCCCTTTGTTATCTCTCCCTGCAGTATTATATGATGATCGTATGGATGTAGTTGTTAAATACAAGTCAGGGGAAAAAATGTGCTCAGAGGCCACTTTTGTTCCTAGAAGCTTTATTAACCTGGGCAAATTTCTGATAATGTTTTTAAGCCAGTTAGCATGCAGGAACAAAATGGTGAGTAGATTTATGGTTATGAAGAAGTAACTGTTTACTCCTTCAATTCCCCAAATCCTACAGAGAAATTAATTTGCTTGAAAATGTGAAAGCTGTTCTTTATTAGATAGTTTGTGACTAGTTGTGTGGGGGAAAAATGGAGTTTTACTCATGGGATGCACACAAAGATTAGAGATTTTTTTTCAATGTTCTGTGTTTTGGCAAAAAAATCATAAATATATGCAGTCATAAATATATAGCTTTTAGGAAGTCTTTACTCCTATATATTACTACTCTTTTGGGTTCTTTTTTCCCACACAGACATACTCTTCTTGATTCCTGCATCAAATACTCAAATTTGCAACTGAGATCAACAAAAAAGAAATGATAAAATTTTTTCTTATGGTTAACAAACAAGGTCAAACAAGACTATCTAGGTATTATGAGCATGTAGAAATTAACAAACGGACAATGCTGGAAGCTGAAGTAATCAAAAACTGTCTCTCCCGTTCAAAGGATCAGGTAAGTTTTGTAGTTTTTATTTTATCCACATCTCACATCTTTGATGTCAATAATTCTGAAAACCAATCAGTTTCCATTGCAGGTCATTATTTCATTTGTGCCCAGGAAGAAAAAAGATTGAGTTTCTAGATTACAGATTCAGTCAGTTGACCTGTTATTCTGCACTGAATAAATATGGTTTTCTGAGGCTTACAGAGATTTTGGAGTTTTGTATATCACTATCATGAAGATTGCTCTTGTTTGTTTGAAGAATCTCAGAAGTCTAGAAAACAAACTTTAATTGCTTGTTCAGCTTGTAGATCTGGATAGAGAGTTATTACTGCTGCTTTGCCAGAAGGTAGCAGAGAGAGTACTGACAGCTCCATGTTTAAACAAAAACTTAAATGATTCCAAAATACAAAAACTATCTAAGCCACAGGGGAGTTCGGAAACACAAATTTTTAGGCCTTGGTATTCGACTTTATTATTCAAAAAAAGTGTTCACACCATCTGCAAGAAAGTCAGAAAACTTGAAAAATTTCTTAGATGGAATTTGAGATTTTCATGGCTCACTTAAGCGAGCTATTGGTTCTTTAAGAAAAGCACCACATTTTTGCACATTGACTTGAATTAGAGGAGGAATATGTGACTTGGACTGTGAATGGAGTTTTTTGGGTTGTGTTCCGAAGTCAGTTTCTTTATTGCTCTTATGCAATGCCCCTCACGTATTTCATTCTAACAAACCTCAGAAAAAATAGCAGTTCTTGTGAAGTGCCTTAGTCCGCCGTCTGGACAGTGCCTAAGAAATGAAGCTGCCCGCACTGCGCTTGCAGGGACATTGCCGAGCACAGGCGGGAGCTGCCGGCGCTGCCGCTGCCATTTCGGGCACCGAGTGAAATGACACGGAAAGAAAAGGCGTCGGCGCCTCCTACAGCGGCGTGTGATGGCGCCATCTCCTGGCTCCTGTCCTTATGGGAAAGGCACGTCAGCCCCCCCGCGTCTGGAGTCTAATATTCCGAAGTTTTACCTGAAAATAATGATCATTTTTTTTAATTGGAAAATTACCTTCAGGGCTCTTTTTGGAAGGGCTTGCAAATGAAAATTTAGGGGAAATATTGCGTGCCTTATAACCCCGAACAAGTCACTTTAGTTCTGTATGTTCTATTTTTAACTTTTAAAAAATGGTGGCAGGTTTTCTGCCAGTAGATAAAAAATGTTGTCTAATAGTTATCCTAATAAATTTCTTTCAAGTCAAAATTGTTTGGTGGATCTTGAGAAATCCATTGTTCTTTGTGGGTCTTACAAACCTGAACGCTTAGTATCTCTAAGCACTGTTGTATACTTAAATGACAGCTGCTATATCTGACTCGTTTTGGTTCTGCCTAGTGCTCTTTCATTGAGTATAAGGACTTTAAGCTGGTGTACCGACAGTATGCAGCCCTTTTTGTGGTTGTTGGCATCGACCAGACAGAGGTAAGAAATTACATACCCTCTTGTAATGAAAGCTCACAGACAAGAGTTCAAGTCTTTTTCCAGTATGGAATTTTTCACTGGCAATTAGAGGATTTCAAGGAGTCATTGTGAAAAACTAAAAAACCCCAAACCAACCAAATAAAAATCCCCCCATATTTTTATTTCTTGAAATATAAATAGGTATAAAAGCACATTAAGTATGTTTGACTTCAGTCTTTAGCAGTAGACTTAACTGTTATCATGAGGTAGTCTTCCTGAGCCTTGTATTTGTTCTGTTTTCCAGCTTGATATTTGATTAAACACAAATTTATGTGGGTTGGGGTTTCTCAACAAATGTTAGTATTACAGCCAGGACAGCTGTCTCATCTATGGTGACTTCCCACTGTTTTTAACCTCCTTGGCCAAAACAAAAATTCCCATACTGTCAGCTAGAAAGATGCCAATTTATTTTCTTTTTTAAAAAGGGAAAAAAAGAAAGGTATCTGAAAGTTGACAAGTACTGTTATGGCATTTGTTCAGGTTGTGCCTGTGAGGCTTTAGTGTTCCCACTGATTCCCAGTTCTCAGGAATTTATTCAAAGCCTTCTGTTGGAGACTTTAACAGGGTGATATGAAAGGTAGCTATTGACTACCCCAGTGTCTTCAAGTCAGGGTTATAATGGCATGCAATGTGGGGCAAGTTATTTTGGCTTTTCTCCAGAAGCCACCCCGCATAGCCTGGCTCTGTGCTACAGCTGGCCAGTGTGACTTCAGCATGGGTAAGCGTGACCTGCTTGGCTGTACCTGCCCATGTGCCTGACCTGGGTGATGGTGGAACAGAGGATGCAGTGGGGTGGCAGCATCCTGGGTGAGACAGACCCCCTGGGTACTGCCGTGCTTCTTTGTGTGGTCAGCCTGAAGCCTCTGCCCTGAGCACTGCCCAGCCCTTGGCACCTCTGCAGGGTAACCACATGGCCTCTTGCTGTGGTGGCCTGAGCTTCTGCACTGTAGTGTAGATCTTATTTTATTATTGAGTTGCTTTTCATTCACCACAAACTGAATTAACACAAACAGTACTATTACATTTTCTAGATATTAATTTAATATTCAGTTGTTTTTCATTTCAGAATGAGATGGCTGTATATGAACTAATTCATAATTTTGTGGAAGTTTTGGACAAATACTTCAGCAGAGTGGTGAGTGAGACAATGAATCTATTGTTAAACATTTTATCTCTTAAAGCTTTAGTGAATGTGTCATTTCAGGGAGTAAATCCAAGGAGAAAATATTTATTCAACATTAATTTAGAATTTTGAATAGCATAAAATATTATGGCGGGGGAGGGAAAGCAGGATAAATTGATTTTTCAGAGAAGTAAAAGTATATGTGGACTATATAAATCATCAGACAAGGAATACCAGAAATATTTCTGTTAGAAAATCATGTTTTATATGCTATGGTGTTTCTTTGGGTCATGTACTCTTAAATTAGCCATGGGCGTTTTTTTAAGAAATAAAGAGGGGTTTTTTTGCAGTTCTTGTATGCAGTTTTTAGTATTACATTCCCCAAATGAACTTCATTTGTGATTAAGATGGTGTAAGTATTAAACAGGGAACTGACATCACTCTTACTGAACAAGATCAGAGGGATGGAGCAAAAGAAACCTCAAAAACCAGTCTGTACTTGTACTTCCCACAGCGGTGGATATCTGATAAAACAGCTATTACAGAGATAGTAATTTTGTTAAGGATTCAACATCAGACATGGCTCCATTTAAAATGACACTGTTCCTTTTGGTGGGAGATTTTTTTGCTTGCTGGTTTTTACAATGTTTGAAAATGCAGCATTATAATCCTGGTTAGAACATGTGCTATTTAATATAGGGTTTGTAATAACCTTGTTATTAAAAAGTTTGACTGAAATCGTACTTTGGCACAATTTCAGTTAACCTATGCTGAACTGTCTTGGATATCCCTCTCAGAAAAGAGGACTGTCTAGTTTCTTCCATAGTCCGTGTACTTTGAGATATTACACTGGTAATTGTATATACAGGGAATCACTACGCGGGGTCTGTAACTGGTTTCCCAGTCCTAGTACCACAGCAGGCATGGCAGAGCTCCCTCTGAATCCAAGGACATGCTTGAAAAAGTCATCTGCACCCTTCACTGTTTAGATGCCTGGGAAATGTCTGAGGCTGTTATCTCAACTGACGCCACACCAGCCTGTTGAAACTGCCAGCACTAAGTATATCACTTTGTGACTGCAAAATTTCTCTCTTAAAATTGCTGATTGCAGTCCCAACCTAAGCAGTTGATAACTAAGAATGAAATTTGATCCTGGCAGCACAGGAATGCACAAAAAATTTAGTTACATCTTATTGATCTAATTGACCTAATAGTTGCCAACCACTTGTCAAGTTTTATTTTCTTCAGTTAAAGCAGAGCAAAAATAGATGTAGTTCTTAAACATAAAAATGTTGTCTATTTAATTCCTTAACCATACATGTAACCCAACCACTGATAGTTGTTAGAAATTTGCTGAGTTCATCATACCACAGGGTTTTTTTGTATTTTCCACAGCATTTCAGGTTTGAGACTAGAGGAACCTAAAAGGGGAGTGGTTAAAGAAATCTCATGGCATTCAGTGGTTCTATTTTTAGAAGCATATAACACAATAAATGGCAGAGCGCTGAAGATGAGGGCTATAATTCTAGCTGGGGTTTCTGGCAGTAACCACAGAGCAAGAATGTATAAAGCTGTGCTATTATGAATTAATCTTTAGGATTTGCAGAATTCTACCAGAATCCCAAATTGTGATGATGACAACTGGGACAGAACACTGGGAAAGGAGAGAACATCTGTCCAGCTCTAGAAGGACATTTTATCATCTATTATTTTTAGGCTTGTGAGCTTTAAACATTCTCACATACGCTATTTTTATCTAATGGAGTTTACAGAGCTTGAATTCAGATATGAGAGCAAACATTGATGGAATTAGGGGGAAAGCTTTCAAATTTGCTTCTGAGATGTAATTTTGACTCCCCTTCAGATCTATATGGCTACCCAGGGAGAGCTCTGTGTACTGTTCAGAATTCCAATGTCTTCAACTTCTTTTTCATATTGAGAAAACAAGCTGATCAGGCTCTTAAACTACAGTTTTTATGATGCATTACAAACTTCTAATTGAAGAATGGCACAGTCACTCAGCAGAGGCCAGTAGACTAGAACTAGTCCAGTTTAGAGCATCTTTAGACCACAAAAGCAGTAACAATTTTACCAATAAAAATTTACCAGTTTTACTCTGCTTTAAAACCAGGGTTAGACCATGAATGAAAACCATGTTAGCTAACTAAATTCCCATGGTAGCAGATAAAGATTCCCTCATTTAGCAGAGGCTGGGGAACCTCCACCCAACTGTGCAAGATCTTAACTGCTAAGGCTGTGATTAATTGTTTCTAAATTTAGACATTTAACCGAGGCACCTAAGTTAGAAGTTTGGTCATCCTAAGCTCCCATTACTGGCAGTGGAGACCGATGAGTATCTCGAGAAAGTGAGTCATGCCTCAAGTGTGCCGAGTCAACTGCTGAAGATCCCCATCTCTTCTGCTGACTGCAGATAGACCACAAGGATTTCTAACTCAGACATTTTGGTTAAATGAATAATACTACTTGGAGTAAATCCAGAGTAAAAATAGAAGGAAAATGATGACTGTTGAAGAATTGTGTTGCTGGGGCTGGACAATACTTAGCGCTAAGGGTCCAAACTTTGGAGTTGCCTTCCCTTTCCTAATATATGCAGCCACTACTGCCACAGTCATGGGTGTAAACAATGTCTAGATTTTGCTGTTGAAATGATCTGCAGCAGCATTTTTAACTGTGTAAACTTGGCATTAACATCCTGTTTTTGCAGGAGGAAGGGACAATATAGGGCTGGAATTGCCATGATTAGAACTGCTGGCTTTCCACCCACTCACTCAGATGGCACTGTATATATTCAGATTGTTGCTTGTGGGTGACCTCAGTGGTTTTTTCTAAGTAAAACATTAGCTCTGATTACACAGGCAGGTAACACATGTAAGGCAAAGCAGTGTTTTAGGAAAGAGCATGTACTTGTCCAGTCTAGAACAGAAATCTGAATCGCCCTAAAATTTTCTATAGTTATTTTGAGGACTTTATTTATCCTTTAAAGGGATGTGTAATGTTTAACAATTATGAGATGAAAGATCACATCTAAGATCAGAGATCAAACTGTAACTAATGACTGTCTCTTTCCCTTGCAGAGTGAATTAGATGTATCCTTTTCAGTATCAGAAATCCATTTGTCTGTCTTTCTTTGGTGTATGATCCAGTTCATACTGTCTTCATAGCACAGACTGTCAGTCAAGACAATTTTGCACTTAGAGTAAGTAGCACCATTTTGGCACTTTTCTGAAAGCATGACTGATGTTCACAAGGGTCACCTGTTTAAATCCTCTATCATTAAGATAAGCCTAGTTCCATTTCAAGTAAGACAGGGAGAGCTTGCTTTGAGAGAACTAAGTACATGAAAAGTTCCATTCATAGGGGAACTTTCAGGCTTAACTAATTATTACTTCAGGCGTTCACTTTTTTCCTTTACATTTACAATAAAGTAGATATTGAAATGCCTGCAGTAATAACTGAATGTTACAGCTGTGTCTTGAGTCAAATAACAGTAGCACCACTGTAAGATTATGTTTGCACTTTGATATTGCTTCATGAAAGCAAAAGTTGAGTTTTACTTTCTGTATCTGTGAAAAGAGAAAGACCTGGGAAGAGGAAATTGAGGAAACCAGGCATTACCACAGTAACTGTTTTCTTGTTCTATCCCTCCCATTACACAGCTGTATTTTCATGTGTATGATTAACTAAAATATTATTTAAAACTAAACCCAAATACAAACAAATACTAAAACGCAGTCCTGAACAATTAAACACAAATAGAAAGTAAATAAAACACAATACTGGATTAAAAGAAAATTAAACCAGGAGAATGTAGCACAAGCAGTCTTTATTCTCAGTTCTTCCAATCCCACTGCCTGCTCACTCTACTTCAGCAATTCTTACGTTCGTTGTTGGTTAAATGCAGATCTGCTGCTGCAAAGAGTTTCAGTTATACACTTGAAATACAATTGCCATCCTAGAATCAACTACTGTCATGTAACTTAGTTTATTTAAAAATTGCCACTTACAAAGAACATAGAAAAATTCTGTAATTTTTCTTGTAATTATTCTTCCTACTTTACTGAAAAGGGAAAATCAAAGCAACAGGAAATAATTAATTTCACTTTTGTAAATATTTTGATGCTTCCTACATGCTGGAACTCTGTCTCATTTTTTTGTTCTTATATATATACTGTGTGTATTTCCTTAATGAAATTGACAAAATGCTGTGGTATTAATATAAAACTCTTAAATTCACTGATACAATAAAAGAGCAATAATGACATTTCAGGATGAAGGGACTCTTAAGATCCCTGAGCAATTGTAGAACTGTATATTTTGTATTCAGACACTATAGTTTAGGATTAGAACTATGTGTCTTTGTATATGAGCTTAGCTAAATTAGAGACTAACCTGACCGATTCAGTAACTACACATAAGAAGAACCCCCTGTGTTTCCATAAGGTGCACTTTGAGTCTGCAAGTGTCTGATAATCTTAAATTGTCTAGTGTACTGATGATTCTAAATTGTGTCTCCCTCTGGTCATCAGTTTCCTACCAAGCAAAATTTCCTGTAGCTCTACGCTTAGAGCTACCACCAGTAGCCCATTTAATAGCTGAGAAAGGCTGCTGCATATCATGGAATCAGAGAATGGTTTGGGTTGGAAGGGGCCTTTGAGATCATCTAGTTCCAACCCTTGTGTCATGGGAAGGGTCACCTTTCACTAGACCAGGTTGCTCAGAGCCCCATCCAACCTTGCAACAGTCACAGGGGTGGAGCATTCTCAGCTTCTCTGGACAACCTGTGCCAGTGCCTCACCACCTTCACAGTAAAGAATTTCTTATCTAGTCTAAACCTACTCTCTTTCAGTTTGAATCCATTCCCACTTGACCTGTCACTACATGCCTTTGTGAAAAGTCCCTCTCCATCTTTCTTGAAGGTGCCCTTCAGGTACTGGAAGGCCACAATTAGGTCACCCCTAAACCATCTCTCTTCCAGGCTGAGAAAACCCAATTCTCTCAGCCTTTCCTCACAGGAGAGGTGCTCCATCCTTCTGATCAGCTTGGTGGCCCTGCTCTGGACTTGCCCCAACAGGTCCATGTGCTGGGGGCCCCAGAGCTGGATGCAGCACTCCAGGTGGGGTCTCACCGTAGCAGAGCAGAGGGGCAGAATTCCCTCCCTCACCCTGCTGGCCACGCTGCTTTGATGCAGCCCAGAACACAATTGTCTTTCTGGGCTCCAAGTGCATGTTGCCGGGTCATATCCAGCCTCTCATCTAGCAGCACCCCCAAGTCCTTCTTGGCAGGGCTGGTTTACCCTCCCAGCCTGTGTTCATACTGGGGGTTGCCCCAACGCAGGGGCAGCACCTGTCACTTGGCCTTATTAAATCTCATGAGATTCCCGTGGGCCCACTTCTCGAGCTTGCCCAGGTCCCTCTGGAGGGCATCCTGTCCTTAGTCTACAACTTTTTGAGAAGTTGTTGCATTATATGCCAAACTAATGTTTTCAATGGGTGCAATATAGGGTTGGAATGACTCTTGTAGAAATTCATCTAAGTGTCTCATCTGCATGATGGTGTGAATACAAATATTTGGAAAATAAGAGTGTGTGTTACTAACTTACTTGATCATAGTGGAAAAAATACTGGAAATCTCATATCCAATATTTCCTTCTTTAATTTGGATGACAAATGAATGATGTATGTAATTTTACTATTCAGAAATGCAGTTTTCTGAGATAAACGTTTCAGGAACAATTTTAAAATGAAACATTTTACTTCTATATGTGTACAAAGTAGTTTTCCCATTTAGGAAGAAGAGCTTTTCATTAGTTGAACATTCAGATACCTAAAGTAGTTGAAATGAAGTGAAATGTCCTCAGTATTAAATATAAGCAGAGGTGTAACAATGAGGAAGAAAGTTGTTCAGGACTGTATTTCTTTTTGACAACAGCTTGAATAGCCGACCCAGAAGAACAATGCAAAGTCTGGACAAGTGCCTTAGCTGTTATTGCAGTGCAAGCAATAATTCATCAATCTGCCTTTCATAATGTGTAAGATAATATCTCCACCTGGGATTAAACCATTTCCTTGGCCAGTGGTCTCACACCGCTCTTATATTCAGTACAGTTAGCTTGAATACAAAGTATCTGATGAAGAAAATACTGTCTGAACATCTGCAACAGTGAACACCAAGTAATATTTACAGAATCTTTGTTTACAGAGTATCTGGCAGGAGACCATAACAATTTCCTGGCTCTGCTATTATTTTTGTGTACAGATGCATAGGAAGTTTATGTTAAAAGCGATAGTGGCTATTCTATATATCCAGTAGTGTTTACTAACATGAAAAAAATAGTAGGAAATTACATTAAATCAAACACCATGTAAAACAGACCATAATTACTCCATGCCCAGTTAAATCTAAAAGCTGAGACCATCACACAATTGAGATGTGCCTGGAGCCCACACCATGCCTGCAACACGTGCTGCACTACTTCTTTCAGCTTCCCAGATGTAGTTCATTACCCCACTGTTTCTGGCAATGCAGCTTCAGCTGGGGAAGGACTCCAGCTTTCATTTAGGCCCATACACTTAAATTCACCCAGGGCACCCACATTGTAGCTGTATCATGGCCTCATCTGGAGTCAGCTGTCAGGAAGGGCACCTTGGGCACAGGGCAGGGACTTGGGTCCAGTCTGAATCCTCCCCAACAGGATTCCAACATCATATTGATATGTATAATATAGCCATGTGTGATGCCAAACAGTGCATGAACAATTGTGAAGTTACTGCAAAAATGAACACTGATTAGCTGCTGACCAGCTACATGCTTTAGAATAGCCAGTTTGTTACAGAAGCTTTCATGTGTGAACTGTAAACCATTTAGCCATCATATGATGTCAGTTTTCATTTTGAGAGTCAGTTGCACCCTTAGGAGTTCCTATGCTGGAATGGTATAACATCTCTAAAGTTGTTTGAATTGTTTTCAATATATGGGTAGTAAGTAGTTGTTGGGCCAGTTGAACGAACAAGTACTGAAATCGTCCTAGGGGTGTTGTGTCCTAATGTGTTAACAGCACTGGACAAGGTTCACTTTGTGTATAAAGCAAGTAGGTGGGATTTTCTGTAGTTCTAATACTCCAGCTTGCATGGTGTAGGAAGTACTTTCTTGCTATGATGATAAGAGACTATAAAAAACCAAGTGTTAGTACAGCAGCTTTATAGGGAACAAAATGCTGGTATGACAATTTCTAATATTACAAAAGGTGACTTTTCTATGGCTTGAACTGGCAAGCAAAGCTTACTTGGGGTCACATTATCAACTTCCAGAAGAAACAGATACTGTATGTTTCCCTTGTGGGGAAGGGAGTGGGGAAGAGGGTACTCTAGGACGAAGCATTTCAAGAATGTTGTCTGAATCCAAAAAAGCCCTTACATTCCACTGCAACTAGCTGCTGGTGTTCCTCCTTACATAGATAAGAAACTTTGATACAGGAAATGCCTCCATGTGAATCGATTTTATTCTTCAATCCCCTGTGGAATTACACGGATAATACAGTGCATTTAAGGAGTGAGAAAATTGAGTGATTCATTTGTTCTGAGCATTTATAAGGATACAGTTTGCACAGATCCATAGAAAGTTTATTTTAAAAGATAGAGTGGCTATTCTATTTAACATAAGTGGATGAAATGGAAACATGCAAGGAGTAGCTTAAAATTAGCTTAGTTGTTCTAAAACTGAACAGAACTTGAAGGCATCCTTGTCTCCTATGTAATATCAGCTTGGTCATTTGAGGAAGAAACTGTTAGAAAGCATTTCTTGGTTTTCGGTGCCTTTAACGTGCCTGTCATTAGATAGGCTAAAAGTTACTGAAAGAGAATGTTAGCAGAGTTAAGTCAGAATGTGTGACTCTAGATTAAATAAATAAGCAACTCCAACTAGTCTCTAGTTGAAGATGGGTGTCCAGGATGGAAATCAAGGTTTTGTAGTGCTGTGTATTCAGTAGCAATCCATCTGCCTCATACATACCTGTGCTGTAATCTACAAAGCCTTTGTTTGTGCTCCTGGGCGTGTTCCACGATCACAAGGTGTTGGCAGCATTTCATCATCTGTTAAGCCTGGACACACCCTTAATTGCATGCCTGGAAAACCTGAAATCTCTTAAGATGTCTCTATATGAAGAAGTTATTATCACATGCAAGTCCTAAATGTGCTTTTTCCTTTCTTCCTTTCCTTCCTCTACCCTGCTCAACTGTCTCTATATATAATAATGTTTTGGGGAAGGAGACAAAATGCTTGTGTTACATTTACTTCCTCTTTGTATGTGTCTTTGTCATAGTAGAAAGTACTATTCATATCTTTAGGAAGGGCAGCTCTTAACGTTACCAAAAGCCAGCATAACATTTAAAATGCTGGTGGTGTAGGTGTGATTTACTCCTGCTGCTTGGTACTCTGCCATGGCAGCACTGCCAGAAATCTGTAAGACACAGCCAGGGAGGGCTCACCTTTCCCCAGGCTGACAGGCAGAGATCAACATGTGTTTTCTTCTGCATACTTGTTCAAAAAGTCCTGTTAGCCCATGCATGGATCTAGTGAAAGTCCCTTTATCCTGTTTTGTGGGCAGCCAGGATGCTTACTGGAAGCAGAACCTTAAATAACAGCTCTGGGTGGAGCACATAGCAGTGCACACACAGAATACAGCTCTTTCCTGTTGTCAGCTGCTCAGACTGGTTTGCTTTGGTGCTCTTCAGCTGGGTGTGGATCTGTGACTTCAGGGCTTTAAACCCTGAAATTTGGGGTCACTTGCCAAACAAGTGACAGGTGGGGAGGATGAGCCTTGCTGAGGATCAGAGATACATCTCTCCCTGGGCACAGCATTCAGATGTAAATGGCTGAGCTGCGTGTGTATGGAGATGTAACCACAGAGCATAGGTGAAACTTTCAGGAAGGGGAAAAGAGCCAAGGTTGCTCCCTGTACAATCCAGCTGTTTGCCAAGAACAGCGTGGTGAAGGGAGGTGGGAAGAGAATGGAGAAAGGAAGCTGTGATGTTAGCTTGAGGATAGAGGGTGAAGAACACTTTGGGACCTTCCAAAGTCAAGTTGATAGATCTTTCCAGAATGGTATTAGTATCCCTATTCAAACTTCAGATGAAATTACTGGTTCTGGAATGATGAGTGTGAGCTTACCAGATGACAGAGGGACAGAAATCATACCACCTTTCTGCAATGAAATAAACCCTTTTGGAAATAACCTGGAATGGCCTGCAGGGAAATTGACATCTCATTGAACCACTCTGGGTTTGAGTGGAACAGCTGCAAGATTGTTTTTGGTGTGGGGGCAGTTTTCCTTTGGCATAGTATCAGCTCTTCCAGAAATACAGCAGGGGAAAAAAGCAGTGCTAAGTGTAATTTAAATGTTTTCTTAAACAAGATGATACAGGAAAGTAAGATGGGAGTGGCAGGTTGCTACATCATCACTGATCCTGGTTGATCCAGTCGTCTGGTTTTTAGATCCTTGGAACTGTCAAAGGAAGGTCTGGTCTCTTCCATGGGAACTGGGGCACTGTGAATCAGTGGTAGAGTGTAAAAGTTAAAAGCCAGGAGGAGTTGGCTTTATCACTTGTTGAAACATGAATGGAATGTTGTCTAACTTCCTTAACAGATCCTCCTGCCCAGTGCAGAGCAGTGCCAGAGGTGAACACTAAGCAGCAAAACAGCTGTCTTCCTAAAAATTCTCACATTACTGGAATAGAGAAATCCTAACTTCTCAGATGAAAATACTTCTGTAGAGACTGATTTAACTGAAAAGTGTATCATAGCAAGAAGTTTGTCTTCAATCTTTAATCTGCCAAGCAAAGTAAAGCTACCACCTTTGTCTCTGGCACCATAGAAACAGGGACTGTTGAAGTTGTAAGGAAAGCACTGCTCCACAGCGTGGAAATGCATGAGTGTGATTTTTAGAAGGAATTTAGGCCTGCGGTCAAGCTCAGGAGGAACTGTGGTATTTGAAATACAACTTCAAATTAAATTAGGTCGTTAAGGTTAGGTCAGCAAATTATAAGCTATCTGATGCACCATGTGCATACCCCAGATCCTGTTGCCAGCTATAGTTTCTCACATAACAATAACCAGTAAAAAAAGCTTTTTGAGGGCCTGAATTCTGCTCTTATGTGTCCCTAGACATGCTGTGCTCTTGGTTAAGCAGAATACATCTGCTGGAGCAACAACACAATTGCCTCCCCTTCTGCACAAACACAGTAGCACCGAGCTCAGAGCATTCAAGGCAATTAGAAATGGCAGAAGAAGGTGACAGCCTGCAAGCTGGAATCTCAGTTTGCCCATCCACGTTCATCTGACCATTCAGCCTGAACAGATTCAAGCTCCTGCTTTTCAGCTCCAAGAAGGATGGTCACACACAGGGCTGACATGAGATACTCTGTGCCCCTCTTCTTGCTTTAGTGTATGCAGCAGAAACAGTCACCAAGACAGAGAAAAGCTTAAGCTTCTGTCATTGCCAGGTCAGACAGTCATACTTAAGAACTTTCAGAGATAGCAGGAGAACCTTAAGTACAGGACAGCTGGTGGAGGTGCTACCAACTCAGCTAAGCTTGCACACAGAGAAAGGTGTGTTTGGAATTCCCCAGGCTGGGGACAGACTCAGTGTCTGTTCTCATAGGTTTGAAGCAGGCAGCATCTCTACTGCTGTGACATTTAAAAAGAGAGCAAGCCAGTCATCAGTACCTGAAGTAATGAGTTGGGTTTCTGAATCAAAGAGAAAGGATCACAGAAAACCTCTCTGCATCCCCAAGTCCTGGCTTCATCCCTGATTCTTCTAGAACCTGGAAGTCGTTTGATGGGTATGGCTTTCATTACTCATTGTGAGGAAATAAGGCACCTAGCTTAGATTAAGGAATTCCCTTCTCAAAGCCAGGTGGTAAAAGAAGTAAGCATGGAGATGTTCATTGATACTTAACATAAATCCATTTCTTGACTTCAGTTTGAGATTGCTCAGCCTAAGATGTTGTCTGCCCTGCAATTTGCACTTACCACCCAGGAGGAACAAATATATCCAAGTATGTGGCTCCTCAGCTGTTGTCATACACAGTTCAGTAGAGTAGAGCAGTATAGCTGACTGCTGAAGTCAGGTCCAGAACTCATGAGACAGAGCAGTCCTCTCCAATGCCTGAGTCATGTTCAAAAAATGAGACTTAGTTTTATCACACAGAGGAGAGGAAAATGCCTTCAAAAGCGTGGTTGTTGCAGCTCCACTGATTATCAGGGAAGTCCACAAACATAAATACAAGGACTAGAGCAAAACCAGGTTCAATCCATAGTGTCAAAAATAGCATGATGGGCAGAGAAGGCACTCGAGACTCATACCAAAGTTGGGGAGAAGTGTTGAGAGATGTATTTAGAAGTTACTGTACAGTATCTTGCTAGGTTCACTGCAGTAGTCCTCCAGACACAGGCAGGAATTAAAAGGCACAAAATGAAGGCAAAGTGGATCTGCTGAGCACAGCGAAGGCCACATTTAAAAAGCAGCAACAGGTGGAGAGTAAGGCAGATGAAGGGTTATTCACGCCTCTCTATGTATGTGCATGTCAGTGAGGCACAACAGTTGCACCCAGCAGGCTGTTTTGCTGTGCCCGTTTCCATTTCAGGTTCTGGTGATAAATGGCAACATATGAGTCTTTTTTCACTGCATAACCCTTTGCAGTTGTTCAGTGGATGCACCCAACACCCGTGTCTGCATGAGTGCACTCATGTCATGAATGCCCACCACTTCATGTCTGAGGAGGGCCTGTCATCAGGGCGTTTTGAAACAGATGCTGTTAGATAATGTTAAGGAAAGACAGACATGGTTATGGACAAATTTCATATCTCACAACTGTGATACACTGAAGCAAACTGAGCAGAAACATACTGCTTCAGATTATTGTCCTATAGGTGAATATTAGAGATTATAAATATATTTTAGAAAGTATTTAAAACATGAACCATTTCTTTACTTTTGCTCTTCTTTATGAGAATTATTGCTAGTTAAATGACTCAACTTTATGTATCAGCATATTAAGCTATTTCTAAGCAGATCAAATAGTGTAAAGTAACTTGGGGTAAGAAAAATTTGAGAATCCAATTTTTAAGAATTTGGCAAATGCTTCTCTGGGAAGAATGCAGAATATTTGCATCTTCACATTCAAGGTTGCTATCTCTTAATAACTTTTTATATCCACACAATACATGGCACTCAGGCAGATAGTAATATTAACCACCTATATTTAAGTTTAGCTTGCTTTTACCACTTTGTACTAGTACCACTACTATCTTCCAGAATGGGATACTGCTGGGGTTTCAACTTCTCTACTAGAAACTTCTGACAGCTCTGTGATCAGAAAAATATGTTAAACTGCTTCCCTAGCTCTAGTAAAATAAACAGCCAAGTAAGCCAGAATAAATTAAGAAATATATTTTTTTGTAAATTTTGGTTAAAGACTTAGGTGCCAAAGATTTTTTCTGAATTATCTTCATGTTGTTCAAAATATACTTAACTTAAAATGTTTCCAGATCATGTTCAATTTGGACAGAGTGCATATCATTTTGGATGAAATGGTGCTAAATGGTTGCATCGTGGAAACGAACCGGAACAGAATTCTTGCCCCTCTGTTTGTGCTTGACAAAGTGGCAGAAAGCTAGGAAGGTGCAAGACTGACTAAAGTAGTTTACAAAAGATGGAGAAAATATAAAAAATTTAGTGACAGCCATTTTCTGATGTCACAAGACCAACTCATGCAATATTCAAATTAGCTGGAAAGTATTTTCCATTTCTCCTATACTCTGTGTACCTAATGGGAAAGATACAGCTAAACATGTAGATGCATTCAGAGGCAGCCTTACTGACCCAGCAGAAATTGTTCCAGAATGGTCAACGATTTTAAAGCAGACCGAGGATGAAGAAAAGGAAACTTACTGAATAGGTATCACTTTGAATTACTTAGCATCATGCCAGACCTCGAAGACAGAAAATTTAGAAATAAAGATTCAAATTGAGTTTCAGCCATTTCCTTAAGCACCAACTTGATTTATTTTCAGTTCTGTACCTTTGATGACCACTTTTATACTACATTCATCCTTCATCAAAAAGCTGTTTTCCCTCCCTTTGCCATGCAAGTTATGGATGCAGAAGTACAGCTGTGTTTAGTATTTCTGCATACTGTGTAAGTTGTAACAAGAAGTACCTAGCACTTAAATATTGTAACATTAATAAAAGATAATTAAAATCAGAAGTTTAATGATTTTTTGGCTTAATAAATTACACCAAGTCTTTTTCATTTTGGCATACCAGAGTATATTTTTCATTTTGTATATGCTATCCATGCATCAAGACTAAAACCTTTACAAAAGGTGAGTAGTAAGAGATATGCAAGTTTCTCAGTACCGGGTAGGTACCAAATCAAAACTCCCTTCTCAAGCAGGAGGCCATAACTCACTCACATTCACAGGCATACATTGCACTGATCCACACCTGCATACTACACTGTAAGTCATAAGACGAGCAATCTGAGCTTACTTCCACCTACCTTTCTAGAATTAAGGTTTCTGGCTCCTTCTTCATAACTTTCACCCCAACCCTTGATACTGAACAAGCATATTCTGTGTGAGCTGTATGTGTGAAAACACGTACTGGTCACATAAAAACTGCACCCAGAAACCAGGGGCTAAGGAGCAAAGAGTGCTGTGAGAATAGTCCATATGACTAACACAGTAACACAAGATGACATAGGGTCTGGGGCAGATCGTTCCATAACCTGTGTACGAGTATTTTACTGAAGGATGATTGGGCACAAGACTGGATGGGGTGGTGGAGATTCCCCTCCAATTCTGCACTGGGGAAAATCTAAAAAACAAGGCTGTAAATCCTATGAGTAAAGCTGTGAAAAGAAATCTGGCATCAAACTGATGTATATGTGCAAGGCAGACTCTTCTGACAAGCCCTCCCTCCCAAGAAGAGGTTGTTACCAAAGAGCCCAGGTACAGAGCAAAACTTGCCACACAGATTGAACTAAAATAGTCTCTTTTTTCTGGTAGCAAGTACTAAAGTATCTTTGAAGACATATTGTCATCTCATTTTACCTTACTATAAAAACCACTTTTTGCCCCAAAATACCACATGATTAAACCAAGACAGCCACTCCACCTCAAGTAAAGCTGAATCAGTTATATCATCTGATCCAGACTTTATCCCAATGTAATGAAGAACTTCAACCTCAAGTCACATGGGCTCACTGAAGAGCACCAAAACCTGCCACATACAGGGTTATCACTGCCAGACTAGTTCTTAGAAAGTTGCATTGTTTTATTATGAAAAAGTTTGAGCAAAGATAAATTTGGGAGAGCAGTAGTTCTTTTAAGTAATTCTTTTAAACCTTTAAAAAGTATGGCACATTGTTCAGAACATGTACAAAAGAGTAAGTACTAATGAAGTATTCAGAGGAGACAGTTTTATATGTTGCAAACATTTTAATGATTGATTACTTTTGAGCTTACACATTTGGGTGGTTTTTTTAAACTTCAAACTGCAACAAGTTAAATAAATGTTTATAATATACAAAGAAAATACAACCAAAAGTAAAACTTGCTTTAAGTGTGCCTTGCACTAGGAACCAGTGTTTTTTAATAGCTTTATTGTTGAGCTGCACAAACACACTTAAGGATTTGATCTTTATAGGAGGGCATTTGAGAAATCAAAATATATTCCCACTTGAAAGAAAAGAAAAAAAATGGTTGTGCATGATTATATGCAAAAACCCACTAAAATACTCCAATAGTGCAGGCACCATTAAAAAAGAAAAGGCTGGAGGTGCCCATTAACTCTAAGTTTTAAAGGAAGCAAGTTTCTGACCAGTTAGCTTAAAGCCAGCAAAACAGGGATCAGTGATGGCAACTGTAGTGTACAAGGTATTAAATGACAAACTTTACACAATACACTGTTAGAAATTTTTATCAGTGAACACTGAAAATCTGATGATCTGTTCTTTGAAACAGTCAAACAAACACCCTAATTTCCAGTTGTGCAAGCCCTTGAAGCATCACACAGTGTTCTGTGCCAATTTCTTGCTGGCTGTGTAGTTACAAGGATTTTTTTTGTCATTAGCAGCTAACAAACATTCCACATGTTCCTAAAGCCTCATAGGTGAAAAAAGGCAAGTCTCGTCAGAGCACAGCGTGGAGATCATATTTTTTGCACACAAACACAAGAGGCTTCACTAGTATCAAAAACACTTTCATGTTCCGTATTGCGGCCACCAGGTCAGTTGAGGTGGAAGCCTTTCTCCATGGTAGCAGCCAGCAGACGCTCCCTCATAATCTCCTCGGAGGAATACTCAGGCAACTTTAGGTAATGCACACATGTATTCACAGATGGGTAACTTGCATCTGTAGCATCAACCTGAGGAAGAAAAGTAATGTTTGCTTCAGTTGTTCACAGCACTCGACATGGAAGTTAAAAGTTGTGAAGTCCTCTAATTTATGGCACTTACTGCATACATAACACCAGTTGTCAAGAAACAGTAGCATCAGTAAAGCTACTTAAATTTGCTTTATCTGTATATTACTACTTGTATATTTAAATATAAAGATAGGAACTATTTTTGCATATGAAATAGATATATGAAGTCAGAGGACAGACCTGAAACAGAAGTTAGTACTGAAAGCTTAGCATAGTGCCATAAACTAAAAACCGAAAATAAAAGTCATCACAGTTAACACAGAAACGATTCAATTCAAAAGCCAAAGCAGCTGGTTTGAAGGGCAACCTTCATAAGCCATACCTTGCGCACAACAGTGAGCCGGGGATGCAGGTTGGCCAGTCCTCCTGGCGGGAGCGTTGAACAGCCAGTGGTGAACTGGAGAAAAGCCTTCCTCTCATCCGAAGACATACCACACAAGACTCTCACAAATCGAAGGAATCCAGGGCTTAAAATAAATTAAAATAATTAGTTCTAATAACACTACAATAGAGTGTGGGGGGTGTTTTCATTTCTCTTAAGACATTAGTATTATGATCTTTAGTCGTGTTTAAGCATTCTGGACATTTTGTCACTTAAAGTTATCTTTTAGCTAATATTTTAAAATCACTCAGAATGTAAGTACCTATCTCTCGTATATCCCAGTTTGGGTTCAGTATAATTGATGATGTCCTCAGCTGCCCAAGAAGGCGATTGATTTCCACAGAGAATCATCTGAACCTCTTCATGGCTGAAGGAACTCAGCTTCTCCATTGGAAAGACTCTATTGAAGCCATCTTTAATTTGTACAAGACACAGTTACAAACATGAGTCCAAACAACGTTTATAAAATAATGTCAGCATTTCAATTGTATTTTAGTCAAACCAGAATCAACAGTTTCTTTATTAAGGTAAATGGAACCTCTTCAAGATGAAAAATGGCATAACTAATGCAAAGGTATTCTGGAAGTAGTATCTTATCTGTTGCATTGTTAATTAAAAAGATTATTATTTGAAGCCATTCCATTCTATTACTTTAAACCAGCACAACCTAAACACCAATTACTCCACATAACTGCATATATGTTCTATTTAAAATTACCTCTGAATGCCTCCATTTGTTTCTGTATACCAGTATGCATGCAGAAGTCAAACATGAGATCCACATACTCCTCTGCATTATCCATTGTTACAGTCTGGAAAGAAAATAGATAAATACTGTTAAGAATTCACTGTGCATTGGAGTTCCTGCTGAGACTATAAAAAATTAACTGCTGGTTAAATTGTAAAAGTAGGTTGTTTCCTTACCTCATCTTCACCACCTGGTTTGAGATCCACAGCTGTAAACCCATATACTTTGGACGAAGGGCAAAACTGAAAATTTAGACTTAAAAATACAAAGATAATTAATAATTGCAAACAGGTCACCTACTACTTTTATAAATGCACCACATTTACAACCTGTACCCCAAACACCCAGAAGTATCTCACTAGAATTCAAAACATTGTTGGTGGAACATTTTGTACCAGTATTCATATATATACACAACAGTACAGAACTACAAGCAGTAATGGA
This sequence comes from Pithys albifrons albifrons, assembly GCF_047495875.1. Lineage (NCBI taxonomy): Eukaryota > Metazoa > Chordata > Aves > Passeriformes > Thamnophilidae > Pithys > Pithys albifrons. Next base: position 28,289,019 of record NC_092463.1, on the reverse strand, counting down.
CAACATGGATAATACTGGTTTCAAATGCATGGTATGCACATGCATATAGTCATCCACTACTTATTTGGATTTGATAATTGAAAATTTCATAGAGCTTGATCTCTTTAAGCTATCAGGTTCAAAACTACGCATTCCACTTAATTCAGTTCACAAGGTCATAAAAATTGTTTCCATTAATTTCCAGCACTAACTGTTACAGAGCCACTTAACATATTAGGTATTTAGGGCCGTCAATGGTGTTACTTGCTTTCTCTCCATAACAAGCCCAGCTAAAGCTCACGAGACCTAAGGATATAAAGCTATTAGAGATTATTGAAAGGAGGCTACGAAGATGAAGGGCACAGAGGGCAAGCCCTACAAGGAGCAACTGAGGGCACTTGATCTGTTCAGCCTAGAGAAGACGAGGCTGAGGGGAGACCTCATCACAGGCTACAACTTCCTCATGAGGGGAAGAGGAGGGGCAGACACTGATCTCTTCTCTGTGGTGATCAGTGACAGAACCCAAGAGAACGGCCTGAAGTTTCAGGAGAGGTTTAGGTTGGGTATTAGAAAAAAGCTCTTGACCCAGAGGGTGGTTGGGCACTGGAACAGGATGCCCAGGGAAATGGTCACAGTACCAAGCCTGACAGAGTTCAAGAACTGTTTGAACAACCTTCTGAGGCATGTGGTGTGACTCATGGTGCTGTCCTGTGCAGGATGATACTTGTGGGTTCTTTCTAGCTCGGGACAGGCCATGATTTCAAAGCTAATCAATTACTGAACTCCGACACTACACAATCCACATGGCACAATATGATTTTAACAAATAACCTGTAACATTAATGGTAGAAAAACAAGTGTTGTGTCAAAGTATTTAAAACTACAGAGGATGACATCCTGACACAGGTTTACACAGGTATGAGCACTTTGTCTTTAACATTTGCTACAAGTTAACACATGCTCAGTTCCACATGGATTCAAATACTGCACTATCTGAAATGTCAGTCTATCCTTTTTCAAAGCTCTCCAAAAAAACCTGATAAATTTCAACAGTTATTATAGCAAAGAGATTACTGAATCACACTTTTTAAAGGTCTTTAGAAGTATCTGTGTTTCCAGAGTCATACAACACTGTCGTGTAGCCACATTTTGGTTTAAAGATTAGGAAACTGAGAGAGAAGAAAATCTTCAAACCAAGGAAGAATATGGCTGCATCTCTAATGATTTCCCCTTGCAATGATAGTACTTAAAATGAAGAAATCTTCATTTTTCATTATATGTGTTTACTTTTGTCTCTAACACAACATTGTTTGCCTGTCTATAAACAAATATGAAAACTCTTACCCCAAATCTTCTATGCTAAGAGGAGGCCCCGAACCTGATGGATTCTTCAGCATTAATTCCTGTAATTTTGTGTTCTTTTCATCTTCTGATAGATTTTTGTTGCTTAAAATTTGACGCCTTTTAATTGCAAGGTCCTTAATTTCTTTTAGAAACCTAGCTCTGTGTGGATTTACTAATTCAAAGTCTTCCCATGTTAAAATTCCGTTAAACCAGGCTGGAGGTTTAGGTTTTGGTGGATCAAGAATAAATTCTGATTTGGAGTCTTCTTCCAGACTTCCTACTGACAAGGAATCATGACCTTCTTCTGTGGAAGCCTCCGACTGACTTTCAGTACAGTGCAAGTCTCTGTCACCTCGCGATTCGTAGATCAACTTACTCATGTTACTTTTAATGTCCCCCATACACATGAGTTTAAAAAAAGGCTTAGAAATGGGTAAATCTACAAGTCTATTGTCCTGAATGCATTTAGCCAAGAAAATTCCAAGGAAATGAAAGAGTTTGGTTATTCTTTCAAGTTCATCACTATCTTGTGGGAATGGTGCTGTGAACAGTCCACATGATCTCTGTACATAGTAGCCAGGGGGTTTCAATCCACCACCAATATCAACCTGATTGAAAAGACAGACAAAGAAAAGGTAACCTTGTTAGAGGTGAATTTAATAACATGCCAGCAGAGTCTAACTTCTTATACTCTACTTCTCTGTTAAAAAGAGAACAGGTAAAAAAACTAAGCTGTGGAGCAGAATGGTCATTCTTGACCATGATGACTAGCTTCTCTATGCTCATGTGTTCTTTCTTCCTGAAAATCTAGCTTTCTTTTTGTTGTTTTTTTTTTTTGTTTGTTTGTTTGTATTTTTTACACAAGTGCCCACTTTAAAGTTCAAGTTAAAACATACCTGACGAGACTCATCATCTGGAAAATCATCATCACAGAGCCAAGCTCCCAAGTCTGTCCTCTGAAATTCGGCTGCAACCAATGCATAAAATTCCAAGGTAGGACCCAGGCCTGTTCCTTCCTCCCCTAAAAACTCAACCTAGAAGAATATAAGGAATGTTAGCAATACATGAAATCCCAGTGAGATGTTCTGTGTTGGTTATGGAACAGGATATTGAAATCCTGTCCGGTACATTAGAAATAGCTATCTAACCTTGCTCTGCTAGGCAGATATGCTTTACCTCTAGAACAGATTTTCTGTCTGCATGAATCTGCATGACATTTTCTGCCCATTCCATCAAGGATTCACCTCGCGGAACTTTCACTCTTTCGTGTTTGAGGCGTCCGACCCTGAATTCCCCTGGATCGTCACGGCGCACTGTGCTTGTGGTCCTAGTCCGTTCCACGGTGGCCTCACGTCTGTTCTGCAGCCACACAATTGCTCTGGGAAAAAAACACAACCAAGTTGTTTAAAACTGTGATGTCTACCAGCATGAAAACTGGAAAGTAGCCACTAATAAAATGTTACTTGTTAAATACTAATTCCCTCCTAATTTCTTTGGAAGTATAAACCAAAGTATTTATCTGAAATACCTGAAATGCCCCAACATGGGCTGCTTCATATTTTATTAAGTCAGAAAAGTAATTTTTAATATAAGCATCAGCTCCTAGTACCAATAGTACTAACGAAAATATAATTCTTGATCTTGAACTTTTAATCGCAGATGCTTGAACCTGTTTATAGACATGTATTACTTTTCAATATATACTGTCAGGCAGATGCACAGCACCCCACTGACATTGACCAAGTTCTGCAGCAAGATTTATTTACTTACACACTCCTTAGAGCAGCACAGAACCAAAGTTCCAGTGCAATTATACACAAATAAACCTGTATCAGCAAAGGAAAAACAGCTGCCTCTAACAGCAGTACTTATACAGAGCCAAATTTTCAAATTCTTGTATGCATTGTCACCTATGCAGAAACAAACTATCTACAAAGCTACTGGCTGTTGGTTGTTTTGCAAGTATGGTCAAGTGTCATGACAGACAGACACACCCACAGTTTACATATAAAGAGTTTGAAGAACTATTTCCAGTATTTTAAGAGCTTGAGAAAGCTCTTTACTTACAAAGTAACTAACATGCAATGTTTCCTGAGGGAATCTGTTTAAAACCCACAATTTTTCTAAAATATTACCTTTTTTAAAAGCTAAACAAGAAATATCCCCAACACATGTGGTTATTTTTCTGGACCATTTTTCTGTCAAAGTTAAATTTTTATACAATAAAAAGATTTAAACTGATGCCTTGCAAGATAATGATTTTTCTTCTCCTCCTTTCCTATCTTTTTAAATGCCTCATTTTATACTCTTCATGAGGCATTTCTCCTGTGAATTAGACAGAACAGTGATTTCTGCAACTCTCTACACTTGGTTTGGAAAACAAACAAGCAAAGCCAGTCAAGAAAACCCTCAAAAACGAATTCTTTTTTCTCATTAGATAAAAGTATACCAGCAAAAAGGTTTACCCTGCCTCTATACTCTCCAAGGTAATCACTACTGTAATTAAAATATTAAGGATTTCTAGGCAGTGAACTCTACAGAGTATCCTTGAATGTTTTGAAGTTTGGTTTTTTTACAGTTTCATTGTGCAGGTAATAGTAACTTTCAAAACAGCATCTCTTTGTTGTATTTTTTCCTGATTTTTCAAGACTTTAGTGAATTAAAAATAAATTAACCAAAACAATCACAAAACAATTACATGAACAACAAAAAGATATGTGATTTGGTGTATGTTTTCAAAAAACATTTAATTCACATGATTTTCAGAATGTTTTCTATTTTGTTTTGCAGCCCCCTTTATGCAATGAACTGCAACCCAGTCAAATTACTGCCTGATAGGACAACCTAGCTAGAAGTACACATGCAACTCTTCAGCTAAAGTAAAAAAAATGAAATTTCTTGTCTTTCTAAACTCTTCCATCTTCTTCCTTCTACTATCCAAAATGCTTCACCATTTGGCAAGCAAAATCTGTCTCATTAGGAAAAGGCCCTTCTGTGAATCAGCAATTTAGAAACTCCCATATGTAAAAAAATAAAAAGGAAGCAATCCTACTTGTTTTTTTTTACCTTGATGCTCCAAATGCTGTGCATGTGAAGTACAACTGTCTTGTTTCAAATGGAATTAAGAAAGGACACTTGCTTGTTAGTTGCTCACACCAGTCTGGCAAAGCTCCACTTGCGAGTGCCAAGGGTTCCTGTAGTTTAATGCAAGGAGGAGGAAAAAGTGCTCTTAAATATTAGACTCAGGTGGTCCCAAAAAGTTTGTAACTAACTACATAGACACCCAATACAGCCAATTACAGAGTTTGTATCTGTGCTTGAGTAAGTTCTTTCCTTCTTAGCAACTGACACATCTTTCCCCCCTTTTAAATGCTATCAATGTGGAAGCTGTATGAGGAATGGCTGAGTTCACTTGGTTTGTTCAGCTGGGAGAAGCAGAGACTGAGGGGAGACCTCATTGTAGTCTACAGCAACCCCACGAGGGGAACCAGAGAGGCAGGTACTGATCAGTGACAGGACTCAACAGCAAATGACATGAGGATGAGTCGGGGGAGGTTGAGGTTGGATATCAGAAAATGCATCACCCAGAGCGTGGCTGGGCACTGGAACAGGCTCCCCAGGGAAGTGGTCAGAACACTGAGCCTGACAGAGTTCAAGAAGAGCTTGGAGAACTCTCAAGTACATGACAGGCACCTTGGAGTGTCCTGCAGAGGGCCAGGAGCTGGACTCGATGATCCTGATGGGTCCCTTCCAACTCAGCATAGTCATTTTTCTATGATTCTATCATTCTAATTTCATTAAGTTTCTACACTTCAAGAGTGGACACAGGGTGCTTTGACATAAACACTGAAAGCTGTAGTAAATCTCTGGGACATGTATTACCCAAAACACTGAGATCGAAGGATCCAATTACCTGGACAGAACTACTCCAAAGTTTTGCCCAAAAGTGATTAGATACTACCTCCTCAATAGCAGAAGACACAAAAGAAACTTGGTGGTAGTAAAGATGATCCCCACTGAAATATTACTATAGTTCCTTCTAAAATACAGGAAACTACAGAAATTATTACTACAAGGCCATTTAGGGTGCCTGACCAGTTTTTAAAAGAACATGAAAAACTGAACTTTTTTTTAAACAAAAAACTAGGGCAACTTAGCTGTAATAAAAAACCCCCAGACCGCAAAAAGCACACAAGGGTTAAGTAAGCCAAGAATCTTCTTTAAATCTTTATTAAAGAAAACATAGTTCTACTGAAGAACTACACCTTACAATTTTCCTTTTAATGCATCTAACTGACCTAGTACCAATAACATGTTTTCTCAGTGCTATTTTTGAAAGCTTTATGTAGAATGTATAAGCAATAAAATGTCTGTGAACACTAACATTAATCAATTGACTTTTTTACATTATCATCAGGCAGACATACACCCACTGTGTTGTAACATCAGTGGCTGGTGCAGAAAAAAAATTATTATTCATAAGCAAAATACACAAAGGAGAAAAGTTTTGCATGAAAAAGAACTGTATGTTTTAATTCAGACTATTCTTACAGAATTTACTTGTCCAACATATAAAGAAAATAAGTATGGAACAATTAAAAAATCAAAATGGCAAAAACCTAATAATTGTAAACAGTTTAAGTAAGGAAAAAAAATAATAGAGTCTTAAAAACAATATTGCATTAATATAATACCTCAATCTGTTGCAGAATCTTTGTAGTAATTTTTTTGCTTGTGAATTCATCTGGTGGAAAGTTAAACTGAGGATGCTCATCTCCTTCTAAAAATAATCAAGAGAAGATTTTTCCTTTACTTTGTTTTCATTACAATATTTCAGAAGCTCTGCAAAATAACTAACTTACCTTCCTGAGATGTTCGTGCTGTGTAAGGGTCACTGGCAACTATATACAAAATTCTAAGTAACTGCAGAACATCTTCTACTCCACAGGAGTTCTGTCCACTGCCAGCTTTGGCCTGAGGTTGCTCTTTTGCCAAACTAAGGATATCAGAATTTTGAAGAGTAGAAATGGCTCCTTGACTTAATCCAGATTTTGACCCGTGTTCACAAAAGTCCTGAGACAAAAAGAATTGTTAAGAATTAAAACTGCTTATATTGCTGTCTTCAGGACTGTGCACTCCACGTTGATGATTTGAAAAAAATCAAAATTGTTACTGTGTTCAGACTTAACACCCAGACAGACTGTGCATGGTGCAAATCATGATTCAAATGCATTTCAACACAACTACGTTAAACAGAAGACATTAAAATAAAGAGGTCAAGAGCAGCAAAACCTAAACTTGATATTGGCTTTTGAACATTCAACTTCTCTATCTACGACATAGCTCTCCCTTCACAAGAATCTTTGAAGCTGCAAAACAAAGCACACAGCCATTCATAATAAATAAAAAGGTTGGATGCAGACATATACCTTGTATGCAGCTATGAGCTGGGAACAATTTCTGTTTTTCCTAATACTTTTATTAGTGCCGGTTAATTTCCAGTGGCGCAGGAAAGCCGAGTCTGCATTCTTCTGCAGGTAGGTTATCAAGTCATTCTTTGGTAATTCATCAGTGCCAAGGTATTGCTCCACATGCTCTACTGACCAGCACCCCTACAACAGGAACCACCAAATGTTGGTTCTTCCTGATTGTAAAGTCTTGAAGATTTCACATGCATTATATAATGTCTTTTGTAAAGGAGCATGCATTTACAAATATACTCACTTATATCCCTTAAGTAATTGAAAACAGTTAGTTTTTTTAATGTAGCATTTCAAAAACTGCAATGAGGTTTCTTTTGCTTTTGTTAAAACAGCCATAAAACATAAACAAAGGCACAGGAGGTCTTACCATTTTTCCACTTTCTTTTTCTTTCTCAGAATCCTTCATTTCTCTGTACATGATTCTAGATATCAAAACAATGAGTTAGTATTTCATACTCACAGCACATCTTAATTCTGAAGTTATACATTGACTTGGTAGACACCAGTGACATTTAGATATAAGATGTAGAACAGCAACAGTAGCATCTGGGATACCCTGATGCAGCAAAGTTCTTAAGCTCTATTTTCATGATATTGATATTTATCTGGCAAAGTATTTAATTTACGTTTCCTTAAGTGAGGTTTGAGTAATCAAACAACCTTCATTGTGCAAATTTCCCAAAACAACTTTAGACTTTTCACTACACATGCACCACCTCTTTGAAATTTTTAAGTCCTAGGGTAGCTTACTGTGCATTAACTTACGAGATATGCATATTTACAACTATTTCTCATGCTTTCTAAATAGAAAACAGTCTGTTACAACACACATTTTTTGACAGAAGGTAACTCAGAAGATAGGTGCCATACACAAGCACTGATGAAATCCGAAACGTGAAGTTAAAAATACTGCACCCTCCTTATTGCAGTTCTCGCTCTCATAAAGTTTGGTCTCCTAGTATGACAAGTTACATTGTGTAGTGAATGGAAAAAACACACAATCACATAGTCCTACAATGTCTGTCTATTACTACAGAGCTAAAAAGGTCAAATTACAATAGAGAGAAAAGCTGAGGTTGGAAGGGATCTCTGGAGACATGGTCAAATACTCCTGTTCAAATACCACATTTAAATGTATTTTCTCATATTATTCCAGTTTGAGCCATCTTCTTCTTGTCCTTTCACTTGTCACAGCAAAAAAAGAGTCCACACTCTCGCTTCCTACTTCCATCAGGTATTCATACACATGGGTGAGATCCCACAAGCCTTTTTTCCTTCAGGCTAGACAGTCCTGATCTCAGACTCTCTTTGTATGACAGGAGATCTAAGCTTTTTAACCATCCTAGTTACAACTCACTCCAGTGCCCTTGTCTCTCTGGGACTGAGGAGCCCTGAACTAGATTTAGCAGTCCAGGTGTCTCACCAGTGCTAAGCAGAGGGGGAAGATCACCTCCCTCACCCTTTCTAATGCAGCCCCAGGATGCTGCTGACCTTCTCTGCTACCAGGGTCCGTAACTGGCTCATGTTCAACTTCATGTCCACCTGGAATCTCAGAGCCTTTTTTGCCCACTGGAACCCAACCTGAACCAGCACACGCAGAGTTACTTTTCTCCAGCTGCTAGATTTCACATTTTCCTCTGTGAAACCACCAAGCTACTGTCTCCCCATTTCTCCAGCCTGATTTCTCAGAACGGCAGCACAAGCATCTGGTGCAACAATGACTTCTACTCAGTTTTGTCTGCAAGGCTGCAGAGATCTGCTCTGTCCCATCACACAGTTCACTAATGTAGATGGCTGGACAGCACTGGACCCAGTATCAATCCTTGAGGTACACCAGTTGGCCTTCACACCAAGGACCACAACCATCTGAGCCTGGCACTTCAGGCATTCTTCAGACACGATCTAGTCCCTGCTTTATTAGTTTGTCAGTAAAACATTGAAAGCCTTCCAAAAGTCAAGGAAAAGAACATCTGGTACTTTGTTCTCATCCACTGAGCTAGTCATCTATAAGGCTGGTTAAGCATGATTTCCTCTTCATAAATCCATGCCACCTACTTTAAATCACCTTTTTGTCCTTCCCTGTTTGAAAATGGTTTCCAGAACTATCTTCATCACCTTTCCAGGAATGAAAGAGTGATCAGTCTGTTCCGTAGACCTTTCGTGCCCTTCTGTGAGGCAGGAATGACACTTGCTTTTCTTCAGTCCTCAGAAATAATCTCCCAATCTTTATTACCTTTCAAAGATAATAAAGAGTGGCCAGCTCCAGTGAGTGCATTCCCTTGGGTCCCATGGAACGTCCTGTTCCTTTAAGTGTTCCCTAAAGTTGGGCCATTCACATCCCTCACTACATTCAACTCCAGCTTTGGCTTTCCCAATGCCCTACTCTTCATGCCAGGATAAAGCCTCTGTATTCCTCCTAGGTCACCTGATCCTTCTTTCACTTCTTGCATGCTTCCTTTTCATGCTTTTTTGTTCATCCATGCAGGTCTCCTACTCATTCTGCCTGACTTCCTACACATACTGGGATGGATTGTTCTGAAGAAAGTGATCCTTGAAAACAAAAATCAATCAACTCTCCTGGACCATTCTTTTTTCTAGGACTATAACCCCATGGGATTTTTCCAAGCAGGTACCTGAGCAGACAAAATTCTTTTTTTCCCCTCAGTCAACTGCTTGACTTGTGAAATATTATTAACAAATGACAGTTGAGCATTAGAGGTTATGGGTTCTTTTTGTTTTGCAGGCACAGCAGTAGTTTTAAAACCAGTAAGAACATCCTGACAAATATATATATAAAAAAATCCAATTCTAGCATTGCTTCTTACAGAGGAAGAAAAAACCCCAATGTTTTACATCCATTTCCTAATCAGTCACAGTGTTCTCTACACAGAAAAATGAATCAGTGAGCTTACGTGTACGTTGGCTCCCAAATACGTCTAAGTTTGTCAGATTTCACATTGCCATTACAGGAAAGCTGTAACAGTTTCTGTACATAGTAAAAGATGGTAGATCGGAAGTTTGTTAGAGGCAGTTCTACTTCTCGAGTTGTTCCAAGACCTGAAACCTTCAAGGTAAGTGCTAAACGTGGTGAAGGCATGCACTCAACCTCTTCCAAGAGTTCTGAATGAGGTGTACCTGCATGTGAAAAATCATTTGAGAAGCCATTAATACAAAATACATAATACATGACAAGTTGGCTGAAGTATCAATAAAGTGGCTCAATAAGGAAGTGTAAAGAGTTCCTGCACACATGCCAAAGAAATGATACTGAATTTTAGCTATGAATTATACCTAAGGGCTATAACCAGAGCATTTCTTCTCATGAGTAAAGCTAAGTAGAATTTTTGAAATCCTATTGATCCTTACATGTTGTTAACATCCTCATATTATCACAGCACATTATTCTTTTCATATGCAGTCTTCCTATCAGTTCTTCCAAGTCAACAGCGGTTCATTTCTGTATGCACTAAAGCCTATTTATTCCTTTCTGTTCTGAATGCTGAGTAGCTCCACACTGCAGAACAGGAACGAACTAAGGAGCAAGATCAGGTGCTACGCTGCTGATCGCACAGACCACTCCATTACTGTATTTCCTTCCCCCTTGCCCCTGCTTTGGACTGTTTCAGCAAGCTCTCTCCAATCAAAGCTATTCTGGGTAGCTCTAAGACAGTTTAATCTCTGCAGGTGGAGCCAGACATAGAAAGAGATTTATCACATCTTTATCCTATCAAGAAATTTTATTATTTATCATTTTAAGAGACTAGCTGAGCTAAACTCATGAGTTTGCTTATTTTACACAGCACTTTACTTTTCCCTCTAGAATGCTCAGACCTGCAGAGGTAGATGAAACTCTCCTTCAAACCGTGAAAAACCACACAGCCACAAAAGCACATTGTACTAGTTAACAGTGACAGGATGCCCAGAACCAGTAGGCCCTTTAACAGTGAGTGAGTCCCCTTTCTAAAGCCTGATTAAGCATACTAAATATCTTGTCAACATACCTGGCGGAGGGATTTCTAGGTCAGTTGTCTGCTGAACATTAGTACGACCAGGTCTTGGGTCAAAAGCAGGAACCAGAGCAGAAAACTGCCGTTTCAATACATAATCATCATCCCATGTTCTTCTACGGCCTCCTTTGGTTTCATACTCCTCTTCTTCCTATAAAAAAATGTAGTTGCTTTTTAGATTCTGCTACAAAGAATAATTTTATCAAAAGACTAAAACTTCAGGAATACAGCAGTCACATAAACTAAACTGCAAGTCAGCCCCAGTGATGCCACATCTGGAATACTGTGTCCAGGTCTGGGCCCAGTACAAGAGAGATACGGAGCTCCTCAAGTGGGTCCAGTTGAGGGCTACAAAGATGATTAAGGGACTGAAGCCTCTCTCTTATGAGAACAGGCTGAGATATCCGGGCCTGTACTACCTTGAGAGAGGCAACAGAGGGAACTTCAGTAATGCCTCTGATCTGAAGGGAGGGTGCCAAGAGGACGGACCCAGCCTCTTCTTAGTGGTGCTGAGAAAAAGGACAAGAGAACGGGCAGAAACTGATACACAGAAAGTTCCACCTGAACATGAGGAAGAACTTCTTTACTGTGTTGGTGACTGAGCACTGGAACAGTTTGCCCAGAGAGGTTGTGGTGACTCCCTCACTAGAGATATCCAAGAACTGTATGGATGCAATCCTGTGCCATGTGCTCTGGGATGACCCTGTTTGAGCAGCGAGGCTGGACCAGATGACCCAGTGTGATTCTTGTCAACATTATGGCAATTCATTATGTCTTCATTATGTTAATTTTCTCTGAAAACTGACATAAAAGAAATCAAAGCTGGCACATAACTGTTTTAGTTCCACTTAACTAGTCAAGCAGGAATCAATAAAGTTATCAAACCCACAGACACAGGGAAACCAACAGGGCTCATCTCTCAACTGGTATATTTACAGTTTATGGAAAGAAAAACTTTCCATGAAGCACCTGAGCATACAGACTATTGTAGACAAACTTATGTAGATATTTTCTCTATTCCACAAACATTGTAACATCTGAAGTTCAAATAAAACAATGTCATCAAAATTAACGTATTAATTGTTCTGAAAACGAGAAGCACTTTTTTTCAAGGTGTATACATATATTGATACATAACATATACACCTTTTATCCAGAGATTAAATGAAATACAGAAATATTAGAACTATTGGGGGGGAGATCGGAGATCTAATTTTCAATAAGCTTTAGCAAGTATAAATTGCTTATGAATTTTCTACAACGACCTTTTAATCTGTTGTACTTCTCATTGAGAAGAAGTATGTAGTATATCAAAAGGAGTAAGTCTGGAACCCAAAAAGGGAAAATTTTGTTTTCCAGACCTGCTTCTTGCTGTGTAATCTTAATAGTCTATTTTAGTTATTTCTGCTGCTTCCCATGAACAATATTAACTCCCATTTTTTCTGAAAAGTGCTCAACCATCCACAAACTAATGTCACTGCAGATCCATTTATGTAGCACCACCTTTCTCCTTCCTAACTTTGTATATTTGTGCAGGAAGTGAAATAACAAAATATTCAGTAACGTACTTGAGTTTCTATTAAAAGCATAACTGCTAATTTAAAATGCTAGATATTTTGGCTCAAAATTTGCATATTAATGGCATCAGGAAGCTTCTGTAATTCCATAAAACAGTATTTATTTTGATTACATATAACATTAAATTAATATTAGTGATATCTTCTATTTTTCCTCTTAGATCTTGCAATATCCGTTCTGATCACTTCAAAGATGACTTGGTAGAAGACCAAGCACTAATCCTTCCCCTAAAGAACAACCAGAAGAAAGGCCAGAACTCCTGACAGTGTAGACAAGACCCACTGTCCCCACCCTGTTGATTTTTGGGGTTTTTTTAGAAGAGATATTTCCTCTAACAAACGTTTGTTTCAGGCAGGCCTACAGTTAAACACATCCCAGAACTGCAGCACTACGAAAGACAGCAGCCTACCCACAAAGTTACACTGTTTCATCAACCAGTGAACTAGTGATTCATCATTTCTACTGTCTGTCAACTTGTTCCCAGGCTGGTTGTAAGATTTTAATTCTGGCCTACAAGGTCTCAGGGTGTGCTGGTGTTCAAAAATACCTTCCTTGTATTTTTGAATATATGCTAGAAACTAAATAAATCTAAATAAAATTGTTTTAATTAATGGAAATATTACAGCTAGGATTTCCTATGGCCCAAAACCACCTGTGGGTTTTTACTGCACCTGTTAGGCAATATATCATCTATGCTAACTGTACCATACCATAACTTCTTCATATTCTTGATCTTCTTGGTTATCATCTTCATTTTCATCATCTTCTTCATCTGGTTCAGGTAGATCCTCATCATCATCTAATTCTGCCAACAGAGTACTAGCTCGGCAGCTATCAAGAAAATCTAGAATACATATATATAAATTTACATACAGAACAAAAGCCAAGAAAAACTTTTAAAGTAAAAGTTTTTAAAATTAAGAACTGAAGCACTGGGAAGAGTGAAAACACACATCTCACTTAAATAAGAAAGATAAAACTAAACCACTGTTTATTACATAAGAAGATTAAAAGATGTGTTAAAAGCATACACCTGCTTTTTAAAAAGTCTATGGGTCTACTCAATAGCATAACTAACAAAAGCAGCACTTAATATTGCTATAATAATAGTGATCAGCAAGAGTGATCAGTTTGTTTACACAAATGGATACTGTTTTTATGACTAATTTTTAAAACAGTTCAGAGATCTATTTCCACTAAAAGTATGTGGCTTTGACCTCAAATTACAATGTAAAGGACATTTATGGTAAACATTTAACAGTGATATTTTTTAAGATTCAATTGCTAATTAATTACTGTAACCAGAAGTTGAAGGCAGAGACAAAAGTTCAATTTCATCCACTTAGTACTAAGACTTAAAAAAACAGGGCCCCAAAAATAAAAACAGAAATTCCCATCAATGCAAGTGGACTGGGATGAAGCTTTCAAGGATTACATTTTTGTGTATACATAGCAACTACCTATACCAGCCAAACACCCTCTGAATTGTTGCCCCCATCCACACAGAAACTTTAACATACTCTATTTGCTCAGTTGTTTGTCATATATTTTAAGACTTGTCACCCAATGAAAATGGCAAATTAGACTTAATTAAACAAATAAAGGGAGATGGTGTATGCAGACACAATAACTGCCTCCAAGCAGCTCAATTCCAATATCCGTTGAAATTACCAGATACTTTTCAAGTAATTTCAACAGGCCGAAAAACAGAACACAATCTTAACACAATAAAATTTTAAATGATGTATCTTTTCTTTCAAAAACATCTCAAAATCCAATCAACTTAACATTAGGAAGGTACTTTCCCATATCCAGTCCAGGTTTTTCTTGACTTCATTTTACCAGCTTGATTCCTAGGTATTACTGACCTAATTACCTAAATCTTCTTTCCCAATATTCATATCCTACAAGTAACTACTGCCCTGAAGTTTGTTTCTAGTGTATGCTGTCCACACAACTCTGGATGTAGTTCCTCAAATCAGGTAATTCCATTCTCCACATCACTTTAATTTTTGTGTTCTTTCCAAATTTTGTAATTACTATTACAGTAGGAGACACTTGGAACCTATTTTAAGTGTACAAAGTGCCTAATGGTAGATGCTTTTCAACCAGAGCAATACAGGGTACATCAGGACTGTGCATGTAGTATGTCTATCCAACACAACAAGAAATAACATTTTAGTTTTAATTAGAAGTACATATGCAAACTACACTAGATACTAAATTTGATGCGGGAGAATGTTTAAGTGCCTAAATAAAGTATATCATAAATAGTAATAATGTGGGATAGAAACTGCTGACAATAAAGATTTGAAAACATAAGGAAATACAACTACATTAACATTATTTTACTTACTGCCTTACAGAACTAGTAACATATGAACAGCTCAGCTTTCAAATATTTTTCAGTACATAAACTATTACACAAGAAAATCATAACAGTGGGAGAAAAGGAAAAATCATTAATGGGAAATCTAATGCTTATGTTCATTTAAAAATGAAACTTACCATATAAAGAATATTCTGCCTCCTGCCCTGTATCGCTCTCACTAGATGTTGATGTTAGGCTAGTAGTTAGAGTATTACTAAGCGACTGACCAACAGATAAAACTGTAGTTGCTGTAGCTACATTGCTGCTGCTAGTAACACTGGATGTAGACATGGTCACTGTTGATGTGGTACCAGTTGTAGTCAGATTAGGAAAACTTTGGGCACCCATAAGAGGAGAAGCTATAAAGATATGGTAAGATAAAATAAATGATTTGATGACTTGAAGAGTACAACTTACATGCATGACTCCTGTGTTGAAAAATATATTTGGGATTCAAAAATTATCAGTGTGTTATTTTACAATAAAGAACAACAGACTATAAAAGGGAAGAGTTTCCCAATGCAAAAGTGTACCTTATAATGCAGATGCCCAATTCTGAGCTTACTGCCTTGCATACATTTAAAATAACTAATCTTATCAAATAAATCCCCAAATCCCACTGCGAATCTGAAATTACTACATTAATTTCCAATACATGAAAATAATTTCTGAAACCTGTTACTCCAATGTTGTGGTCTGTCTTTAAACCTAAAATGAAATTTAACCTCTTAAATAACAATACAGATAAAATATTATAAAGGTAAAACAATTTAACTAAATGTAAGTGAATTGAGAACAGAATAAACATGAAACCTCTGATTATTGTGCATTTTTCTAAAGTTCTTAAAGCAGTTCTGACTTGTTACTTTCTACACAACTATCAGAATATAAGTTCACCAGGGTCAACAAACCTGAACTGACAGTACTGTGAAACATGGGACTTACTGAGGTTGAATGATTTACATAAATAATTTTCAGAATAAGCAAGCAACAACTAAGAAGTTACCTTATTGCACATTCAAATAACACATAGCAAATGTATTTGTTAAAAACTGAAACAAGACTGAATTCACTATAGACTCAACAGAAAGAATTTCAGGTAGTGTACCTAACTAAGTTATACCTAAGTGCAACTACACATTTAGACCCCAGTCCTGAAAACATTTTTCTCACATGTTTATCTTCAAACAACAAGATTAATCACACACTTGCACATGCAAATTTGAGGGGTCACCTAAACTTAGAATTTAAGCCTTATGTTTTCCAATCTATTTCTTTTAAACTCTATCAAATGCAAAATTTGCACCTTTAAAGTACACATTTTCATTATTGCTGTTTATGTAAACTGAAACCTTGTTTTCAAAAAAAAAAATCCAACACATTCCTTTGAATTTCAGACTATTATCAAAGTTTGCACTACCCCTGAAGAAGTGGACAACAAAGATTCTTCTAAGTGCATTTGGTAGCTTTTTGTGAAAAATAAATACTAGGTTTCTGCTTTCCTTGTCACATACTGCTCCTTCCCTCTCCCCCATCCCCGCCCCTTAGAAGAAGGTAAGGAATATTTTGCAAATAACAACATGACAATGTAGGAAGAGTGTGAAATAAAAATATAATAATGAGGGAGAGCATGCAATTTAAATCTAGGCTTGTCAGTAGTTTATGTTAACCTTCAGGAAAGCATGGAAACCAAAAACCAAAGGGTTTTTCTTTTGTTGTTCAAGAACTTGAAAGTAAGTTGTTCAGTATTCATGTCTTCCACCCACTGCTAATTAATAACAGCCAACTCTTTGCTGTTACAGTAAACAGAAAAAGCCATTAAACATCAGCATTTTGTTTGCTCTTAATTCAAGAGCAAATTGAAACTGGCTACCCTTGACACCACTTCTGGCAAACACCGATGTTTTTCAATTTAACCAATACAACAAGTACAGAACCATTTGCATCACTAACCATGATTTCGGTCTTGACTTTTGGGGTGTTGGCAGTTTTTTTGAGGGGTGGGATGTTGTGGGTGGTCTGCTTGGGGTTTGGGATTTATGGAGGATTTGGGAGGGGTTTTTTTTAACCTGACCAGGCCAAAACCAAAAACAAAATCTTTAAAAATCCAAGCTTTTCTCAATGCTCTAAGCAATCTCTGATGAGGTTGTTCCAAGTTAGTATTTGATGTCTTTCTGGGGCCTGAGTTACCATTTACAGTTTCTATTGAAAGAAAAGGTATAAAACAAACTAATTCCTGTATGAGGGATCATGTAAAATATGAATATTTTAATCATAGAATTACATTTTTAATTTGCCTCATTCTGATTTCTAACTTGTACAGTGTATAGTTTTAAACATTCATGAAATCTGTTAAATATGCTGTTGACGTATTTTACCATGTTTTTCAAGTGTGCTCTCCTCTTTTCCCCCAATACAAAACTACTTCGGAACCAGAAGCACTATTTGCTTAAAAAGGGACCAATTACTGGAAAGCTTTCCTTGAGTATCTTATTTACATTTTTACTGCAGACTGCAAATGATTCCCCACAACCCCTGGTATCACAATATGAATGTAAGAATATATTTTAAAAAATCTCCCCAACACAAAGATAAAACATCCAGTATTTAAAAAGAAATTTAAAATGCTAAAAGCAAACACTACTGTTAAGGTTGGAAAAAACCTCTAAAATCTAGTCCAACTGTTAACTCAGCACTGCCATGTTCACTGCTAAACCATGCCCCCAGCTGCTACATTTACATAGCTTTTGAACACTTCTAGGGATGCTGACTCCACCACGTCCCTGGATAGCCTGTTTCAATGCCTGATCACGCTTTCAATGGAGAAATTTTTCCTAATATCTAATCTAAACTTCTCCTGTCACTTCTTACCTGGGAAGAGACTGTCCTCCACCTCACTACAACCTCCTTTCAGTGAATTGTAGAGAGCAATAAGGTCTCTCCTGAGTCTCCTTTTCTCCAGGGTAGACAACCCTCAGCTGCTCCTCATAAGACTTGTGCTCCAGACCCTTCAGCAGCTTCACTGACATTCTCTCCACACTCTTTGAAAAGCTGTTTTCTAGCTTGGGTAATTTTACCTTTTCTGACTTGCCTACCTCATGAAATGCAGCTCTCCAATTAATACATTATCACCATGAGAGAAGAAAATATCTAAAGAGTAGTAACTTTGTGGGAGCATGCTCAAAAAAAGGAGTGAACTTACAGCTTCCCTTGGTAGTGCCTTCGTCCTACATCTCAGAACATGTAAGTGTTAAAGTCATCCACATAGTCATTTAAAACATTGTTAGCTACAAACTTCCTTACATTTAATGTGCCTGAACAGTTCCCCAAATGTAAGCCTCAATGACCATACCACCTTTACGAAACACACACGGTATCAGAGCACATTACGCTATACAGCCCAATAGAATGAGGGAATCTACTGGCATTTCATTATACTGCAGTTCACTGTTTTCTTTCTACTGTGTTATTAGTTCTTATACTGAGAGACTTCACAATATGCACAAACTGCCTCCTGAGGAAAACTGAAAGATAACAGAAATAGGCAGGTACAAGCTGACTATGCAAAATCTACACAGATCAGGATAAATACCAGACATCAGCTACTGTTGCTGGACTTCCTACTCTTGGTCTAAACCATACTGTTCCTAAATAGGTAACAGATATCAATTTCAAATTACCTTCTATTTGATGGGTACCACAGTGTAACCTGACATCCCAGGGCAACGTAACACTTTTCAGCTGACATGAACTCTGCAACCTCTTCATGAATTCTACAGGTACACACAAGGTCAAGGCTGCTCTAAGTTCCTTTCTCTATCAGGCCAACAGAATTCAAACTTGTTTAAGTGTAATGAAAACCTAACAATGAAATCTTCAACTAAAAACAAAAATAGCTTACTTACTTGCAGTACTCACAACATTTCTTCCCAAAGTATTAGTATTGTTATCACTGCTACTCCGGCTTAAATTCATGTTGTTTGTCGCATTAGTACGTGCTATGTTTGCCACTCTTCGTACAAAGGACTCCAGGCTAGAAGTTTCTCGAGATGATAAGTTTGGAACACTTGCACTGGAGCTCATGGGTGCCCCAGCAGCCAACAAAGAACTGACCGAGAGTCTGTTACTTGCTGAAGAGCTTAGAGGTCGTTGGGAAGCTGCTTCTTTATTAGTCAGTTCAGAGACTGAACTCACATCAGGAGAGCTCACGCTAACAATTCCCATGGATATAGCACTGGATTCCCCAGGAGTACGTATTGAGTTATCAGGACCTAACTTCCTCTCTGCATTTTCGTTTCCCATGTCCGCTGTTAAGGTGCTGGTGCTCGCACTGGAAGAGGACCCTATGTCAGCCTGAGGCACGCTATCAGCGGAAGACAGAACAACAACTGGTTCATGGATGTCAGTGCCTGAAACTATATTTTGCTCCAATACACTTTCTGATCTCCGCTCCATTTTGGTCGAGCCCAAGCTGATGTCGCTGCTACTTGCCACGCTACACACAGAACTGCTGCTTCCTTTTCTACTTGAGGAGCCTGCAGCAGCAGCCGTCTTGTCTGGACAGTTGTTTTTCACCAAGCTGCTCCATGACTGCGTTGTGCCTGAAACAGTGGATGAAACAGGTTTGGGTGATGCCGCTGAATCAGGGTCGTACCCTGGCGCAAGCTTGAGGTCAAACTTTCCTTCTGCGCCCATACGGTAAGAGTTAGAGCCACCAGCATCCCAGGTGACATCAATCCAGCCTGGAAAGGGACAGGAGTTTGTGAGATCCAGCAGAAAGCAGACAGGAGCGTGTCAGACAGTAGCTCCACAATGTGGGATCAGCTTCTCATAAGGGTTTCAATGTCTGAATTAATGAAGTCACTAAATGACCCCTGATGCCAATTAAGAAGGAAGTGTTTAAATCCAAACAATTTAGTATTTTGTAATGTTGTCAAAAATGAGGCAGCAAGAATGATCAGCCTCTATCTTCAGGGTCCCAGAAGCCAGCCAAAAATAAAGTTTCCTTCAGGAATGAACCTGATCTACCAGCCTCTCGAATAACAGAAATGTACATTGAAATGATTTATTTTTACTTGTCTAAGTATGCACCACAGTGTGAGTCACCCTAAATTTCTCATTGTATCTTAACCACAACAGATCTTGGTGTAACTATTTTAATTGAAACACGTTTTCTGTCAAAATAAAATCTCTAAAGCTTAGTCATCTTCTGTAATCTGACAGAAACTCAAAACAAGTGTCAGGTCCAGATGTACAGACATTTTTCTTTATTAAAATAGAAGAGAGCTAATTTCAAGTAAAATACTCTCCTTAGTATTGCCAGGTTCACTTTCAGCTTTTAACTATCCAAAAGTCACCAGTCCTAGACCAAAACAAAACATCACAGGCAATTTTCTATTTAGAAATATCACTTTGGAGGAAAAGTACTTAAGATGAATAAAGTTTTCATGTATACGAAGACATCTCATCCCCAAATGAGCAGGCTTAGATCATGTTATTCTCATATGACTTTAATCCTTCTTCATGAGCTATAGCTCAGTAGCTTCATGTCACTAAACCTTTGAAGGGTAAAGTTGTGAAGCATCTGCAATTTATTTGCCTTTCTCATCAAATACAAAAAAAAAAGTTCCATACAGTAGTTCAACAGTATCATTCTTCCCCTTTATGAATATCTCAACAGGGTATTTTGCAAAAGCATAACTAAACTGTTCTTGTTTTGAATGCTTCCTTTCCCTAACAGTTTTAAATCTGAACAAGTTTAAAATATGTATTATGCACTTGAACCTGTACTGCTCCATCACTGCAGCCTTAAAACAACTCAAAGTTTGTCTAAACATGTGAATAATGACCAAATAAGTAAATGAGATACTATTTTCAAAATTCTGTTTGAAAGAAAGCTGTGACAGAAATAAGATTGTTTGGCACCACCATCTCATAAATGAAATTCAATTTTACCTATGCTTAAATGGGAAAGGTTTACTGGAACACAGGAACAAAAACACTGATTTGGTAGAATACTACTCACCAATATTACCTAATGTACTCGTAGTGAGAATGTAGCTACAGATACTGTTGTGTCTGATAAGAACAATACACAGATGATGGAAGAATTCCCTACAAGCTATACTGAACAGCTTAAATGACATTCAAAGTTTCAAAACATTTTAAGATTATGTACTTTGGACATTTCTCCATGTTTGAGAGCTGACAACTCAACAAACTAGAAAAGATTTTCAAGCCTGGCTAAAAATGAACCTAAGAGTGGCTGAAGATGCTTAAAAAAACCAAAAAAGTCAAGTCTTACATAACTCAAAGTAGGAGAATGAGAAGGGAAAAGGTGAAAATCATGTTCAGCTGACAACGTCATAACCTTTCCTGAAGCCTCTTCAGTATCTTGGCTTCCTGAGTACTGCCCTTCCTGGCTGTTGGAGGTTTTTATTTGCTCCATAAGTTAATTACTTTTCATGCTTTAACTAAAAAAAATAACAACTTGATCCCAATGAAGCTTGCAAGATAGGAAAGGTATAGGATATAACAAAAGTCAAGAAAAATATTGCAAATGCTAAGCTAGAAGAAATGAAGAAGGTAATTACAGATTTTGCAGGCCCAAAGCTTAATTAATCAGTTTGCATCAACCATCTTCATATACTTTGCAACAGATGTTTAAATAACAATTTTGTATTTTAATTAAGCAAAACCAGAAAAGTTCCATTCACAACAAGAATTTCTTTTACACGCATTAAAATGGAACTCACAAATGGACTGCAACAGTTGTAGTATTTGAGTTTGTTCTCCCCAAAATATTCAAATTTGATCCATTTCAAGACAGTACAAAGGAAATACTTTAATGATACCCACTCCACATGTCCTAATCATGCTACAGACAGTTACAAATTTGGGCAATTTATGCTCACCATTATGCAATTCTCCTGTAACAGTGCCTTCACCCTGTGGGCTTCCATCCTGATCTCTCCATTTCCAATCAATCCCTCTGATAACACGAGCTCCTGGAACCATGTATTTTAACACCTGAGAACGGACCAGACGTCGCTGTCTTCGTAGATTTGCTTCAGCTTCCTTAGCAGCTTTTCCTACAAGAAATGTAAATTGAAATGAAAAGACTTAAAAGTATTGAATGGGGAATAATTTTGAGCTGATTTCTAAGCAAGTTCCACTGCAAAAATTCACCGGCTTTTTCACACTGATTTTTTTATTGTATGCTCACTAGCATTTTGAAAGAACAAAGAGGATATACACATATACACATTATTTTTCTTACCCAGCTGATCTTCACATACTCCGTTCACAGTTCCATAAAGTTCAAATCCAGACAGGGAGAGGTAGTGTGTTTGCCCACTGGCATTCTTTCCCATTTGTTTTATTCTAACATGTCTCCAACCTTGTTTCTCATCTTTTGGAGGATCTAAAGGCCACGTTGCTGTAGACCTTCAAGTTTATTAGAAAGGAGGTATTGGTGGGTGACCAAAAAGACCCCAAAAACTACAAAGCATAACAAAAAACCTTAATACCAAAGCAAGCAATAACATATTGCAGATCATGTATGGATATTACAAGATACATAAAACCTACTAACACTAGGGATAAACTCTGGATGAGTGTTGGTGTTACTATTTTGTCAAAAAATCAGATTCAAAATTTAGAATGATGGAAAAGCACAATTTCCAGTAAGTGAACCATACAGAGAACTTATGAATCACTTATTCTCCAGCTCATCCTTGACAATTTACACCACCTACCACTTCTTTATATGGGTATATTATTACAATTACAGTATGCATTAACTTAGTCTACAGCCAAGTACATTTTTAACTGAGCTTAGTTTTATGAAAAGTGATAAAATACACTGACATACCCTGGTTCGTTGAGACTACAGTCATCAACATGAGTGTACAAAGTAGTCCAGTTCTGGCCATCCTTAGATACCTGGAAAACCCAATTTCTGAGAGCAGATCGTCCATAACCTCGAGCATGGCGTAATGTGTAAGCTGATGGTATAACCCAAAGGCCAAGATCAATGGCAAACCAAGCATTCTTATCATCATTAGTATGACAATTGAGAGCTGAACTGTCACGGCTCAGGATGTCTTCTAAACGACCATAAGGCAGATTTCTTCCTTCTGAGGATGTAACCACTACTAACCCATAGGCTGCTGGATTTACCCACTCATATGCAGTTCTATATTAAAAAAGAGAAACATACTGTTCAATTATCACTTACATAAAATAAAAGGTATCAGCAACATTTGCCATTTATTTTAAATTGTTTATTACAGCTGAGTTTATCACAAATTAAAATGATTAACATACTTACCACTCCTAAAAAAATAACATATTTCATTATGAATTCTCTCTCCCCATCCTGCCCCAGGGACCACAGTTTATTGTGACTGACACAGTATTTAGCTTTCAAGAAACTCACTTTGCATTTGTCCCAATCCAGTAAATAATTCCATTTTCATCAAAATCATGTTGATGCCTGAACACAAATGTTTGGCCTTCACGCAGTTTCCGTACAAAAACAAATGAAGCCCTATCAAAGTCGTACCATTGCTTTGCTACCTACATATGAATGAAAAGAAATCAAATATTAAAGAGACAGAATACAACCATCCCCTTGTGAGCTCTGTGTGTAGTACGTAGCTCACCATTTTCAGGAGATACTGTTCTAGAGATTCAACAGTTGCCAATGGCTCCATCTTCAGCATCCTCCCAGTCCGATCTATCAACGATGTCTCCCCTGAGGCACGTTCCAAACGAAACCTCAGGCGCCTTGTTAGTATCTGAAAGAGTGGCTAAACATTAACATGGGCTTTCCTGTTTAGGCTTTGGATTTTTAAGAAAAACAAAAGTTTCAGTGGCGTATCAAGAATCTTTGTTGCATAACTTAAAACATAATGAAACAATAATTCCTAGTGTGTATTTTAATATATGGCAGTCAACGTGTAGGTCAATTACAAACTCAGCTAACATTTTTTCAATTTTTCTCTGTTTTCATAGCTTTTATTTATTGACTAGCAACTATAATAGAGAAACTGGAAATTACTTTTAAAAATATTCAATGGCAACTTTGATTTTGCAACTTTGTGAAACTATTTTATAATAAT
Organism: Pithys albifrons albifrons; assembly: GCF_047495875.1. Classification (NCBI taxonomy): domain Eukaryota; kingdom Metazoa; phylum Chordata; class Aves; order Passeriformes; family Thamnophilidae; genus Pithys; species Pithys albifrons. The sequence continues at coordinate 28,265,132 of NC_092463.1, read as the reverse complement.
TTCAGATGAAAACATAAATATTTACACTTCCCTATCATGTTGCAAAATCCTGAAGTGTGCTTTCAAATAAAAAAAATTAAGACTGCACACAAACTGTGAAAAAACAAGCAATATTTTTAGCCTAACTGCCAAGTTTCTTGTATAAGAAGCTGATGATCCCGCAGGCATCTTGTGTTACCAAATGAACATACACAGCCTTAGATGGGATCCTTTAAATGGTTAAAGCTTATCTCATGTCATTACAAATAATTGTCTTCAACTAAATTCTCGACCACATAGTAAGGATATTTATAAGGATAAGTACTTATACATTCCTATATAAAGACAACAATACTTGAAGACAAATGAAAGAACCAACACATTATCTCTTCGGTGAAAATTTACTTTTGCTTCACAGTGTTAAAGTGGCATTTAGGTTAAGTGTTAGACAAAATACATGCCAAAAAATTTGTTGCTCTTGACTTAATTCTATCAACTTATACAAGACGACAATTCACACAGACTTAATGGGTGCATTTGTGTATCACCGAGTATGATATGCTGCTATCACTGTGCATTTACCTGAAGATTATATGTAGATCCTGGTGTATCATACAAGTGGAGAGGTAGGCGTTCAATAGATTCTAACACTGCTATCAATTTCCGGATTAATGCAACTGCTGGACGACTGTGAAAGTGAACATGTACTATGTTACCACAAAAAAAGGGCAAAAATTCTAGTGTCTCAGAAAACAGTGACCAGCTGAGGCAAGTATCTCAGCGTGTTATTTCTACTGATACCATCTGTACTAGTCACATGATTACGGTACAGTAAAATAGATAATAATCTGCACAGTGATGAACACATCACCTTTATATTTGTCAACAGATGTTCATTCAGTATAGTTGACTCCTACATACAAAAATTTTCAATTTCTACTTCAATGCCTGATGCTGTCTCTTAAGGTCAATCTTCTATTCCATTGCAATGGAACAAACAGATGTTCAGACTTTAAATTATTTTAGAACACCATACTGCTTCATAGATGCAAAGGGATTTTTTTTTTACTTGGCTTTATTTTTACCTTTCATCATCTTCATTTTCACTGAATGCTGTTTTGAAAACGTTGATCCTCTCTACCAGCTGACTACAATCTTGTTTCATATCTAAATCGACATTCTAATAGGAAAAAAATACATCATATTTAATACAAAGCAATATATGTACTTTTCTACAAGCAAAAATACCTATTCAGTCTCACTGAATTCCCTATTTCAAGTCTGTATGTGAAAGGCTAAACATCAGCAACCAGTGTTGATTTAAAGATTTTTAATGGCTCATTTAAACTAAAGTCATCTATTGTGATAGCTTATCTTCAATGGGTAGATCATTAAGTGGAGTAATTTGTAACAGATCTTTTAAATTACAGCACATGCCTTCATATTTTTAGCAAGATTTTCTTGAGACAACTATGTTCTATAAACTCACATTATTTAAAACTGTCAGCAATGATTGAACTAAGCCACTACTGCACATTTCATATGGAGAAATAGTATTCTCATCCTTCAACAGTACAATTAAGTTTTCCAGAGCAGTCTTCATTAAATCTCTCCAAGTATTTTCTCCCTCAATACACTGAAAGACAAAAAGACAATTACAGTGAAACAGGGTAACAGTTCACTTGCTTCAACTGAAAAATAACATCCTAGGAATATACCTAACTAGGCAATACATGCATTAAAACCCTCCACATTTGAGACAGACATACTATGACTCTTACTTAAGTCATGAGAGACTAACTTGAACATAATGTGATTTCCATGGACACCACACATCAGAAATTAAGAAGATACACTTACTTGTCTGTTTGCATGAAGTTCCCAGGCAGACTCCAACTGTGTTGCTATGTTCCTCAGTGTTACAACTACTCCTCGAGGCATACTTTCAACTGCTTTAAAATGATCATCATATAAATCTCTTGCCATAGTGCGCACCTACAAATGGATTTTGATAATCCAAAGTTATACTTTACTATAATGACACTATTATTATTCTCCCAAATACTCAAAATTTGGTCATAATTTTTAAAGTAAGTCCATGAAAGACAAACAGGAAACAATCAAAACCCATCATACATCATGAAATAGCAAAGGTTGTGAAAGCATAAAGGTACTGGATTAGTAAATAGAAATACACAGGATCTTACTGAATCTCCCGAAAACTGAGCTTACTATCACTTATTAAATTATAGCACAAAAGGTAGGAGGTAAAGGTAGGACTCTCAATCTGTAAATCTTTCTTTTAAAACCACACCATGGATCAGACCTTTTTAAATGTAAAATTAAGGATGTTTACTATGGTTTCTCCATGGTCGATTACATTCATCAAACCAATTCACACCAGAAGTCCCTATATGAAGTCTTATTATAATAAGAATTACTTTTTCTGCGAAGTATGGCTCACACAAAATACAAATTTGATAATATAAATTCTTATTAAACAACATTTTGCTTTGAAGAAATATTCCCCAAAATCTTCCCTTTTCACCATCAGTACATTTTCTACAGTAACACATCACACAAGCTTCGAGTTACACAGTGCACCATCAGGTATGAGAGAACACTGCCTTTCTTTTATCATTCCACCTACTCTCATTCACTTGGTATTTTAGTTTTCAACTTTGTGTCACACTTCTGAAGACGTATGTTCTTACATGCTGCAGATATATGGTACAGGATGTATCAGCTGCCCTGTTACAAACTGCAAGACAGTTGACTGAAGATTAGTTTGAGCCCTTGGCATAATCTGGTCACAGAATTCTGTGGGGTGTTCATAAAAAGCTTAATACTTGATTTCTTAGTTCCTCTGTTTTTCCTCTCAGTTTGAGAAGAAAAGAAGAATTTTAAGGAGATCTAAAATGAGGGTGTTTAGTCATTTTGCTTCACAATCACAACTGTTACAATGCAGACTGTTCACTTCCAGCACCCTGGTTGTCACAATATCTGGTTTCAAATTAGTTTCTAAATGAAATGAACAGAAGCACTGTAAGTCTTTGACACAACTCTAGTATCTACCATAACATCTTTTCTTTTTGCATAAAACACAATAAAGAAAAAAAAAGAAAGAAAATCTTTCAGAATTAATGCAAATTCAAGTCAGGAAGACTTGATTTTCCTACATTTTTAAAAGAAAAATCCTTTTCCTCTAGAGAAACAGTTTACTAATAATGTTGGATACAAACACCTGAAGAAATGCTTTGTTCCAAGTGACATTTCCCCCTTCAAGCTTAACATAAAAATGTGTCTAATTGAAATCAGAGATTTCAATCCTCTGAGAAGAACTACAACTCAGTAACCATATTATAAATAAAACAATAAAGTTCTAAGTATAAAATTGACAGATGCTCATCAACCTTTTGTTTTGTCTTCTCCAGCTTAGATTTCAGTTTTCTTCCTCTTTTGCCTGTCCAGCCAGTCACAAATTCTGACCCTGCAACATATATTTTAGAAAAGTCACATTTTCCCATAGGTATGAAAAGCAAGAAGTAAAACAACTACCTCATATACACTTGCTCCTACCTGGACCTAACACATACCTACATACTTACCCAAAGAGGTTTCAGCTGTGAAGGAATGCTTTGTTCCTCTGTTGGATTCAAACACAAAGCCTGGCAGATCTTCCTTCAGTATTGTAGCTTGCTGGCCATCAGAATTGTGAATGGCAATTTCTCCTTCTTTCAAACAGGTGAGGGACCAGTTTCCTACAGTTAGTTTAGTTGGCCCTGGTGTTGATAAAATCGGTTGGCTTGTGGTAGATGGTTTCACTTGGCTCCGAGCTCTCTGCAACTTCTCAAGGAACTCACTCCTACTTTCTATTTCAAAAGAAAGAGATTTTTTTTTCTTCTAACAACTGATTTCACCATTATGCAATCTTTATTTTTTTTTGCAAGAGCAAAACAACTGAGTACATTCAATGCAAAATTAAGTTTGAAATTAAGGGTCTTAAAGTGTTCTAATGTTATTCACAGTGTACTTCTGTATTTCAACAGTGATTTATTCCACCATCGCATCAAAGCTGCGATGCAACAATGCAACTCTTTCTGATGCTATTCACAGACATATTTATTCATCATTACAATTATAATAGGAAGATCAAAGAAATCCATGATAAACTTCTAGTCTTGGAAAAATTATTTATCTCATGGCCAGCATGAAGTACTCTCAAAAATGAGTTTTCAGAAGCAAGAAATTAAATTAATCTTCCAACAGGAAAACAGCAATCAGCTTCACAGCTTAAAGCAAGTGGAAAAAAAGTGTTGAAGCCATAACAAAAAAGAAACAAAAAAATCACAAAACTCTACCAAGTTTGACACTCAACATGTATTAAAAGCAAATTTGAGCTGTTTGCTCAGTGTCACAAAGGCACCTAAAAATTTTATCAACTATATTAAAACTTTAATCAGTTTTTGAGAACCTAAGAGAAACTAAGAATGTCATCATCATGCCACTTAATACAGTGACATTACCTTAATTCAACTTCTAATGCAGATTCTTTTTTTTAAAGAATCCTAATTTTCTGACCAAAACATGGAGTAAGAAAATACACCTCATGGCATCACATGATACTTAATTCAAAGCTAAAATTCATATAAAGATATTTAATAGATGACAAACAGGATCATATTTTACTTTTAAGATAGGTTGGCAAAATTATTCAAAAACACTTCCTCAGTTCTAATTGAATTATATTTTGTATTTTAGTAATTACAAGGCTGAGTTCATAATTTAAAATATAAAAATGACATTTAAAATAAGAATGTAAGCACCTCATTAATGTAAAAATTATATTTCCACTTCAAAGTTAAGAAGTATTCTCATCTTTCAGCATACTCATTTGATAAACACAACCTTTGTAGTTCACACACTTGTAAAATTGCTGTTTTCCTTTTGCTGCAGTAACAAGCTCAAGTTTTTTACATCTACTGTTTTTTTTATTTTATAACATGAAAGTAAATAATCTCTCTGCAAAAATAAATATGCATTCAAGAAATAACATTCTTTAATGCTTAAATTTCATAACATAAATTATAAAAATATTTTTGAGATTTGATACGCAAAATGAAAACTCTGTTAATTAAATGCTTTCAAATTTCCATAATGACACTTCCATAAATTTATTATACAGCTTGCTGCACTGAAAGTACTATGTTTATATATGGTTGGGAATAATTTTGGGTTCCCTTGGACACAATTTTGAGATTTACTTAAAGCTTCAAAATTACCATTAAATTTCAATTTTTGCATTGAACTTTTATTCTTTCTAAAATTTCAAACAAAACAAGTATAGAGTTAATGTGGAGAGGAGTGAGTACAGACCTTCCAAAAATGTTCATAGTATATATAAACTTTCCCGCCTGCCCCACTTTCATCATGCAATACACACTAACAGATTTCACTGCTCAACCCTCGATATTCTTGCCAGTTGTGAAGTTACTAAAAAGTACACCATGAGATTAACCAGTCATGATTTAGGAGAGCAGAACATACAATACAGTTCAGGACTTGAAGATACTATCTGAGCCTATAAGCTACTATAGTCATTTTAGTTAACAAATATTAATTTCTTAAGTTAAAAAGGCTGCTGCACATGCTTTAGAGCTCACGGTTAAAGTTCAGGCAAATGACACGGCAACATCAGCATTCTTAGTACATGTCTCCTTTACAAGAAGCCTCCTTTAATCCTAATTTGGGTCCCTTCCTCCATAAAATCCATGCTAGGTATCTTGTTAAAAAACTTAGGATTTATTCAGTCTTTTTTGCAAGACTGATTTAAACAAATACCTTAAATTCTCAATCTGACTTTCTTTTAAGCTCTCTTCACTCCAAATTCATCTCAGCTGTCCCCATTCCACTCATCTTGTACAGAAGTGGTAAAATCTCATCCCCTTGCCCACACTATTTGGAAGGGATAAAAACCAGTTGGTATCCAGGGGCTATGGGAATCTAAAAAATTATCCTCATGGATCTTCTTGAAATTGTATTGTATGATAAACAAGAGAGTATCTCAACAGAGGAATTGTTTAGCTTTTAAGGTATTATCCTCATTTAAAAGAATACAAAGATCAATTTTCTGAACAGAAAAACCCAAACAAACAAAAAGTGGTTTCCATTTGCATTATAATCAGAAACACACTGTATCATATTTTGTCTTCTTGCCCTAAAATTAATCCGTAAAGTCATTAACACTTTATTTTCATCCTGAATCATATTATGTTCTGTTATTTCACTCCATGGCTTGTTCAAGACATATTGAAAAGCATTTTATGTCTACAGGTTCATAAATGCATGAACTGCTGCCAAAACCATGAAACAACAAAAAGAGGGTTGTTCCAGCATCCTGAACAAGTTGTGTGTTCTGTACAGAAAATTGGAACCAGCTGTGCATTGCCAGTGCATAAGGTCTGTTCCCTTATCCTCTCTCCAACAAACAATTAAGACACTGTAATATGTTTCCCAATCTCGATGAGAAACGTTCCATTACTTTGTCTTCAAACACATGCAATTTCATTCTGCTAGAAGCAAACAACAAATCACTATTTCAACCTGCTTTTCCTGGGATGGCCACTACAAAGTGCTTTTAATGACGGGTGACAAAAATTAAGTACGCATGGAGAACCACGAATCAAAACAAAAAGTTAATACACTTTTACTGGCAAGATGTTTATTTAACACAATTCACCAAGGAAGTCAAGTTATGGTCACATGCTATCTCATAAAAAGCATCACAATTAACTGACCACCTTCCACCTGTTTACATCCTTTACTATTTAGTAAGCCAATTCCTGCAAAACAAAATAGCTCAAATCAAATTAGATAAACAAATATAACAGTCTCAAAACTTAAACTGGACTTGAATTGTAAAAACACTACCTGAGCTATCGGATCCTCCTTCAGGGCTCCCACTGGAATACATTGTGGCCAGCTTTCCATCCAAGATAAATCTGAACCATCCATTACTACCATTAGACAGCTCCAGGGCAGCAGCATCACTCCAAATGTACAGGCAATCCCTTCCCCTAATGATTGACCAATCTCTCCAGTGGTATGGTTTACCCTGCTGCAGTTCTTTAGCATCCTCCTGTGGTTCATCCTCCTGTAATAAAATTGTATTAAGCAACAATAACAAACAAAACCCCTCAATCCATAAAAAAAAAGGAAAAATGAAAAAAACCCAAACCAACGAAAAAACAACACAAAAATCACAGACCTTTGTAAAAGGCTTTAAGAGAAGAATTACTCAAACCAAAAGTACAAGAACTGTATCTGTCTGTAAAATATATCCTTAAAAGTATTCTTTAGTAGAGTAAGATACTTCTTAGTTTCCTTTCACATACAGCTTTATCTACTCAACAATAAAAACAGCCTACTGACTGACTGTGACATCCACTTCTTTTCAAAACATAGAATGACTGAGGTGGGAAGGGACCTCTGAAGGCCATCTAGTCCAAACCCCTGCTCAGGCAGGGCCACAAAAGACCACCTGCTCAAGACCACATCAAGATAACTTAAATATCTAAACACTAAAAACACACCAAGAAAGAAAAGCAGCAACCCCAAACCAAACCAAACAATCCCAAATTCCCTGTAAAATAACTTAGCTATCCAATTAAGTTTTAACTACAAATTTAATTGAATGAATTACAGAAGAGGCCTGTTATACATTCAGTTCATTTAAGTGGCAATAAGATTGTTGGAAATTGATAAATAACTTCAATATACACTTAGGGCTGCCTTTAAGCAAACAATTATTTGCTTTTTCATATATTTAATATATCCCATAACAACATTTAAAACATCTGCAACTATTTGACAACTGAACTTTTGACACGAATACACTTGAGGAAGGATTAATTTCATTCAGCAGTCACTTTTAAACACTAGACAAAGTCCAGTGTCAATCAACTTGACCACAAATAAATATGGATAGGAAAACTCAGCAAATAATAATATGCTAATAGAAAATGAAGGTAGAGAAGAAAACAACAAAAGAAATTACAACAACTGTCACACAATAAGCATTAATTTAACATCCTAACTACCTTGCCCTGGACATTTTCATAATAGTGAAAATTCTATTAAAGTGTTGACTTTACAGTAACAAATAAAGCTATCAATTCCATACACTTACCTTCTCAGGTTTAGACTCCTCCTCATTTTCATCATCAGATGATGGCCCTGCCAAAGTTGACACTTTACTAATTACACCAAGTCTAGCCAGTTGGTCTAGAAAAAGATCACCACCTTTATCCACTAAGTCCCTTATGATCTGCAAGGCTAACAAATGACCATCATCATCATCCTGTAATACATTGGGAAGAAAAGAAAATAACAAAGGAGATGTCATTACTTAAAAGTATCTTTATATGCCAAACTTCACATGTGGTCACAGACAGTATAAGTTTTAGCGTTAGTTATGAACAAGTACATGGAATCAATAAGTATAACCCCCTTTTTTGCACTGGTTTTATTAAAGGGTATCACTTTCTTTCCTCCTACCTCTTGATCAAGCACTGTAGCTGTTATCTCAACCAGTATTGTGGGCAGATTGTGGCCAGCATCAGAGTCACAAACCTCCTTCAGCAGCGCCTCAGAACAAAAATGTATCATTTTTCTAATGAGGGCAAGACTTGCTTTCCTTTAAGAGATTATAGAAAAAAACAGTTCTAATAATGATAAAACAAGCAGTAATCAAAGCAACAAAGATTCAAGATAAAACTACTTTTGCACTACATTTATACATGCTTTAGAATCAAAAAAAAAATTTAACCTGTCTCAGTTCTTACTACTGGAACGAAAATTAGTTATTGTTAATAAGCCCTAGATTACCTCTAAAGAATAATGCACCCTCTGATGTTTTTTCAATCTACAGTGCTATCGGTCTAACATATTTTAATATCCTCAGCCCTTTCTTATGTAAACGCATGCTACATTTTACCCACTCTTAGTGCTGGCAGTTCACTTCAGCACACTCTGCTCCCCACACATGTATCCAGCCTTTTGTTTTAATCATATACTTCCCATGTTTTGAGATCCTTATAGTTTTACAGTCTAAAATTACTATTAGAACATGCAGCTCTCCATACTAAGAACCATAAATAACATGAAAGCAAATCACTACTGTAGGGCTGAAGAGGAATTCTTTATTTTACTGACTTCTAAAATCATTTATCTGATTCATAAACTAAACTTTTAAAATAGAGAGCCGACGACTTCTTTCCATAATCTGCCACAACAGTTAATAATATATAGGTTGTTAACACAGTTTCTTATTTCATTCATTTAAAACAACCTAGTTTAAGCTTTCCATCATCAGCTCATGTTGAGTCTCACTCCAGTAGAGGTCCCTTTACCTTGCATTTTCACCCACCAAAGTACCTATAAACACCAGCAACACAATTAAGAGAGTGGAATAAATGTCATATTTGGAGTATAAAAGGCTGAGAAGTTATGGCCAGATGCAATTTATCACAACCAGTATGCCACCCACATTATTCCTTTTTAAGTAGTAAATTAGATCACACTCTTGTAATTCTCTGAGTAAGAAGCATCTTCACCAGTTTGATAAGCTGTTACTATGTCTTATAAAACCTTCTAAAATAGCTTTTCTCAGTCTTGATGATTTTCCAATGAATGTGTCTTGGTATCACTTCACTAGTTTTCCTCTACTAACTTACTACTTTCATTACAGTGGCTACGAACAGCTGTAACCAAATCCTGTATGCAGTGTATACCATGTACTATACAAACATAGTATTCTTTCATCACACTACCGTAGCCAAGAGCATGCTTTGCTCTCCCACTTCCGATGGACTAAGCACATTTTTTCCAAGACATCACTTTCCCAGAAAGGAAAAGATGCTACGTAAAATGCTAAGTAAAAGTCAGTCTTGCAACACTTTTCAAACAACCACTTTACTCAAACAGAAATATGATTGTCACTTGCGATACTTGAACTTTTAGATCCACCAAGGCTTTTAGAGGAGTGTATGAAGAAATTGTTGTGACAGTATTACCTTATTGAAGGCAACATAGTTTGTTGAAATGTTTGTGCAAACACAGGCAATAATCTTTTCAAGTATATGGGTGCCATTTCTGGATCTCCTTTGGGTTCATTACATTCTTCCTCATCCTTGTTTGCATCTTTCTTTTTCTTCTCATCCCCTTTGTTAACAGGACACATCCAATCCCCTGGAAAATATTTTTTCCTCAAAACGTTCAATGGCAAAAATCAACAAACCAAACAAAAAAACCTCTATATAAACATATAAGTTTCCTTCACAAACACCCAAGTACCCAAACAGGAATATGCATTCCCAAAAATAAAAAATTTAGATATGTACAACATCTGGAATAAAACTATTTGACAGCATGTATCACCTGTGGCACCCAGGTCTAACAAACAGGTAAAGTGCAGTTCCCATGTTTAAAGAAGCAACGCTAGAGAAGCTACCAAGGCTGACATCCTCTGAATCCACAGCAAAACCCCAGTCTAGTCCCATTCCACACCTGAAGAGCAGGACCACTGGCACTGTCCATGGACAGTCAGTCATTTCTTCAGGTAATGCCCTTCCCTTAACATCTAAAATCCTAAAGCTTTTAGACATATTTTACAGGCTCAGGAAGGTTGTCTCAAAATATGTTTTTTTAAAATAACCTCAACACAGTAAAATTCTAATGACAGCATTACTGAACATATACCAGCATTTCTACTACAGCAAGGGTATGGAATTAAAAATTGCACTCACCTGGAGACTGAAGAATAGCTACTACTTCACTGTGTCCCCTTTCACGAGCTTTGTCCAAAGGAGTTTTTCCATCTTCATCTCTCAAATCAGGGTTTGCACCATGTCGTAAGAGAGTCTGAGGACAAATATTTTTATGCATGAAAAAAACATTGACTACTCCAAAAGTAGCAAACGTGATTTTCATACATCTTTCCTACACTCTTCTCATGCTTGTAAGCAAAGTTGGAGTATTCTGTGCTTTTTATATTTGTAGGGCTAATAAAAAAGTACATTTATTCATTACCCTACCATGATGAAAAATCTGCGTTTTGATAAACACTGTCAAGAACACAGAAATATTTGACAGTGCATTTGTCCAATATATTGAAGACATTTTGTACAGAACAAGATGAAAAGTCAAATATAGAAGGCTTTCTAAGTGTCGACTGAAATCATACCTTTGCTACCTGTGGTCTTCCAAAACACGCTGCATAATGTAATGAGGATGACCTCTGACCTCTGTTAACATCAGCACCCCTTTCACAGAGAAATTCTACCTGTTAAACAAGAAGAAAGTAAGGTTTTTTCCTTTCTTTATATAAAGAAAGTAACTTAAGGGTCTATAGATCTCATTTACCATTTCCTGAGTTCCAAAAGCTGAGGCCCAGTTTAGAAGAGTTTGTCCTACATCATCCATAAAATTTACTTCAAAAGCTGAAAGATACAATTAAATAAAATAGTTAAACTTCACAAAATTATAAACTAGACTTCAACAATGTTCTTTAAATAAAAAGCAGATCTTAAAAAAATTAAGCAACCTCAATAATTCTAGAAAAGCATTTATGCCCTTAATTTCAGTGTAAAAAAAAAGTGGCATAGGTATTATACTAACATGACCTGGTAAGCATTTAAAAAAAAATTGACCTTGTATATAAAGATTTCAGTGTAGTAGCTAAGCATTTGTTATCACACCATAGATTATAAAAAAATCAAAAGATTTAGCAAGCCTCTCTTTCTTTTCCCGAGTATTTTTTGCTTACCTCCTGTGTCAATGGCATCTATTAGTGCATCAGTATCCTTACTGCGGATGCAATCTATCAGCTGCCGATGGGAACGTTCCCCAGAACTATCCAGTCTTCGCAGTCCTGGGATTCTGCCTGTAGATCCAGCACTGGACTTTGGCAGGGCTTTTCTCCCTTCGAACAGTAGCACCAAAAGAAGATCTACTAACCGCATGGTATCCAGCACACATCTCTCATCACCCTGCAACGCACTTTCTATAGAATCTGGAAGTTCAGATCTTAGAAGATCCTGGAAATAATTAAAAGTCTGAACAATAAAAAATATACAGGGCTTTAGAAAATACTATCAGAATTGGGTTTCATTTCCATATGAAATGTTTCTTTTTCCCCCCTCTTTATAAATAAATAAATGTAAATGTGTGTGCATGTATATCTGTAAAAATAAAATCTATATATCTGTATATTTATATATAAAATAGGAACATAAATCTTGCACATATTAAAGTATGCAAAAGGAAAAGCCCTATGAGAACAAAAAGGTGTAGCATAAAAGGATTTCTTACATGTGTTACTACTGGAGAGCCTCTACAGAGCGTTGACAACAGGCTTACAATAGTTGACACCTGATTACTTAATTTAGAATCTGCAGCTGTAGGCGGTGCTCCAGCACTGCTCCGTCCAGGTTTGCAAGCTGAAGATGGCCCTGATGCTGTCCCACCAGCAGCTGCCATGCGTGATAACAACTCCTCAGTTAATCCATGCTTAGCTAATGGGGCTGGGTCAACTCCACGTCGTGTGAATCTATCGGCTAATGAAGCAAAGCATCTCAGAGCTCCATCTGAAACCTAAGAAAGAAGTGCAAGAGAAATGATGAAATAATCTGTTACTTAAGATGAGAAGATGCTAAGGGAATATCCTCAAGAATAGAGGACACAGAAACACTTGATTTCCCCAGGTTCCCTTCAAAGTCAACAAAAGGAGGAAACTGGCTTTTCAAGCCAGAAACTCAGAGTTGGAACCCAACAGTTCTCTGAACTGCTCACTGAAGGACTGTATTGTTGCCACATTTTTCCCCTCCTTCTCCCTGTCAATGATATACAGAAGGCAAGGAAACTCATTTCTGAAGTTCAGCATTGTGAGTATTTCCTTAACTATATGAGCAAAATCCGAAATCAATGCCGAAAAACACACTTACTAATGAAATTGTCAAATTAATACATATTGGAAGTACTTTTTAAAAAGTTTTTAGATATAGATCTTGTTGTACATTCTGACCACAGAGAAAAAGAACCAAAACCAGGCCACAGCTTGGTACTGAAACACAGTACTTAACGTTCTAGTGTTCTGAGACTGTTAAAGTAGCCTTCTGATAATAAACCTAAAGACACACCAAAAACCCCCAAAACACCAAGAAATTGCACTATAAGAATTTACGTCCCAGCTTTCACACATTTACTGAATTTCAAATTTCTTCCTTAAGGAATAATGAAGACACAATTTTATTTGCAGTTTTATCTTCTATATTTAAAGAATACCAAATATCCCAATATATTTTCACATTTTTAATTAACATTCTGCTAGTATTATAATGTTATATTAATTTGGTCGTTTCTATTAAAAGAAATGCTATCAAATAAGCCATTAAACGATGAACCAACTAAGAACTCACAACGTATTAAATTACAGTGAAGCCTGATAGTTAAATTTGTATTTAATGGTCTACATATTTCTCTTAAGCACAAAAAATTTTTCCATTGGATCAACCCTAGAAGTAGGACAAACTGGGAAAAGCAAATTTTAGGTAACTCAAGATAGTTCATGTGACTCGAAGACTCACAAGCATTTTTGTGACAATAAAATGTAAAGTCCCAAATTTAGGTTTATTACTAAAGGGAAAAGAACCCCAAACAGTGACACTGTAGAAACAAGGTTTACTGATGATCCTCTTTACAATTCAACAAAAAAATACTGGTGGCCAACTGCCCAAGAAAGGAACCACAGTGATGAAAAGAAAGGAAGGCTATGCCGTTAACATCTCTAACTTATACACTAAAAGGGGCTCCATTTTTCAGATCAGAAGGTTTGCACAGGCTTATCAAGATAAGCTGCTTGAGGCACATTTGCAAAAATCTGCAGTAGCAAACCACATGCCAAGAAATACTAAAAAAACTAACCCGCAATATCTATTATGTACTAAACTAAATTACTACAGGTTTTACTCCCTAAATGTCAACTCATAGCGCAGTCCATTTTCAAAATGATTGTCAGCTATCACATACCAAGAGTTTAAAGACAGTTCCTCATCAATACACAGAACAAGAATTAGAGTATTAGCCAGACTTCATGAAGAGAAAATTTTAAATGTCCATTAAGTTCACAAGCTTCTAGCATGGCCTGTGCATGCTAAGCATTCTGATTTATCACCACTCTTTTGCAAGGGACTTTTTTCTTTGACTCATGATGGTCACTGCTTACGTCCTCTGGCATTGCTCTAGTCCTTTTGATAGTACAGATAAACAATTCTGTCAACCTTTATGTAATTTGTATATACTATATGGATCTTTACCCCAACAGCTGTCAGAAATACACAAGAAAGGTTCACCTATTTAACACAGAGCGTTAGTGGCATCAGTTTAAAAAGCAAAAGACTACTGTGGAAAGTATTTACATTTCTTCTCCCAAATTGCAAGTTTAGCAGAAAGGTAAAAAACAAAAAGTCACAGATAAGCTGTTCTCGGGACAACATTCATCGGGTCTGAACTCCTCTCTCAAGTAGTGTTACTAACTGGTAGCCCACACAAAAAGCAACCAAACCAAAGAGTGCAAAAGGATGAGGTGGGGAGCACTAAAACTTCATAATGGACATTAGTGGACAAATCCATAATAAACATCAACATCCATTGTAATTCTGAGGCTTGTTTCATGCATCAGACATTTCTCAAGGATATCAGTACATACCATCTGGGTTACTCCAATCTCAGGCTCACTCCCCTTTAAGCTTAACTGCTAAACAACTAAGCTAATTTGAACTCTCATTCACATCAACAGCCCCAGCAACTGCTTTTTTCAAATGCCTTATAAACTGGGAAACAGTTAAAATACTACAGACATAATGGTCTGAATTTCAAGATGAGTTTGTCTCAGATAATCAGTGCACTAATGAAATTAAATAATGGCTAAAAAACATGGTAAGTACTGTGTCAGCCCCCTGCCAACTGGGTCTTTCAGATCTAAAAACATACTTTAAAAACATTATCTCACAGGCAAAAAGATTTAGTCTCCCAAATATGATATGCTTAATAAACCAGACTGAGGGCTGGAGGTGAGCGTGTAGAGAAAGCAATGAGGACAGAGGTGGGGGTGAAACGGGGAAACTCAGAACAGGATGGGGCAGGAAGACTGGACAGGGTACAAGAACTTGGCCAAACGGCTATTCCAAACCATTAGTATGACATACACAGAAGAATTCCACCAGCAGGAAGATAATTCCTCTGGGATTTATCTTGTAGATTTTATAAGGACTACTTCATGTCAAGTTAGTAAAATTGCAATAAACAAGTGGCACAACACATCTACACCAGCATCATTGAAGCTG
The DNA here is from genome assembly GCF_047495875.1 of Pithys albifrons albifrons. NCBI lineage: Eukaryota > Metazoa > Chordata > Aves > Passeriformes > Thamnophilidae > Pithys > Pithys albifrons. The sequence continues at coordinate 28,249,752 of NC_092463.1, read as the reverse complement.
GCTTCCAATGTATTATTTTAGCATTGCCTATGGATGTTTTTATTGCTTCTTTTGGTTTGGCAAAAGAGAAACAAATCAAATTGATTTTTGTCATATAACAACCATTACTTTAGAAAGTATCTCAAAACGCATTGAAAAAGTTTCAGGACATTTTTCAGTAAAGTTGAAGATTATGTTCAAACAACAGTGATTGCAGTCAAACAGGAAGCAGTAATTTTATCCTCTTAACATTACAACTATACAGGAAACTATCATAATATCCAAGTATAACAACTTCTATGTAGACATACAGCTGAGGAGGTTATAAAAAGTAACCTACTCATTCATTTATTAAACATAATGAAAGTTAAATTCACAGCACATGGAGACAACATTACCTGATGGTCTTCATGTTTTAATAAACTAGACAGTGATTCCACACAGATCTCTAATGAAGAATCCTGAGGCTCCATTTTGCCACAGAGTCTGGATACCACAGCCATAGCTGAATGCAAAGTATCTTTATGAACAAGGTGTCCACTGTCACGAATGAAGGTCAGAACACAATTCAACCCTCCAGCTTCAAACACAGCTCCTGACTCACGCGTACAGATTAATTCTAACACCTGCAACAAAATAAAATTTCATTTGAATGAAGTACACATAAAAAAATCAGTGCTTATATCCACAGTCAGATCTTTATATCCATCTAAAGAACTGGTTAAGAAAATTAAACAGGACAAACTAAAAACTCCTTTCTTCCTCAACACCAAAACAGGGCAAAGCCTCCAGTACCAAGCAGTTGTTAGTTACAACTTTCCTCAAAAAGACAGGAGTGAATACAAGAATATCTCCCAATTGCATGGTCGTAACTGGTGTTCATGAAAATAGTCAGATAACAATATCTTATCCTGGGAGAATTAAGTCTTTGGATAGCACTCAACTGAGAGCTCTGGAACTTTTAAGAGCACCATTACTCCCAGTGATGCATTTCCAAGTAAACTGGAACTAGTAAATAGGAAATACATGCATAAATTCTGATGCCATGGCAATCAAGGACTCCAACTATATGCTACCACATGGCCATGAATTACGTTTTAGATGAAAGATTTTAAGGGTCTTGTAAATTTTTCTGAAAACTTCACAAGGGTGCAGGGAAGCTGTGTCTAGTGCTCCTGAGGAGAAAGCAGACAATTGTTTACAACAGGTAATTTATCTGTATCTGGAGCCATTCTTCATGCCCTTTTCAGCATAGAAGTAGCCCTTAACATTCTATTAACATTCTAGTCATATAAGATAAACAGGAAAATTTTCTTCTAGTATTTTTTGCTTCTTTTTCTACGCTCCTTTTTTGAAAAAATTCAGCAGCTGTGAAGTGCACCAGACTAACACTAAGGCTAAGCAGCATCACTGGCATATACACTTTTAAACCTTTTTGCATCACATTTTAATAAAATAAGCAGAATTAGAATATGAGGAAGCTCTTCAGAAATAGCAAATTATCCAGTTTCTTCTTAAAAATAAGAGGTTCTTGAGTATACTTACCTTCACACACTGCTCAGCCAAATCTCTGCTCGTTCTGTTGTTAAGTTCAACAACTACCAAACGATTACAAAGTGCTTTGATAGCTCCATCCACTCCCACAATCCTACGGGTGCACTCAGCCGATACATCCAGATAATACGTTATGGCACGAGCTGTTACTTCCAGTACGTTGTCTGGAGCACTTTCATCAAGAAAAATTTTGCACAGTGCTGGCAGAAAAGTTCGAGGAGGGCAGCTGCAGGAAAAAAACCCCCACAACACATTATTATGTTGTGCAAGTTTCTCTACATTAAGTAATTTCATACACTTTCACATGAGCACATGGGTGCTTTCCATCACACATGACTTGCTCAACTAGCAAGTCATGGAAATTCAAATAAGCAATCTGAAAAGATGTTGTATTAGGGTAAGAAGTCAGCAGAAAAAAAAATTACTGAAATTTAACAATCATACAGGAAAAAAATTTATAGCTACTTGAAATTTTATGTTACACAAAGACTAAAGATTTTGGTTTTGCTGAACAATTTAATTCTGAGTGGTCCTTCTTCCTGATGTTATTTCCCTTGTCTCCTTCCCCATACCCGCCTCATTTTTTCCCCTTAATAGTACTGAGAACATATTTCATTAATTAGTTTAGCTTGTTTCTATTGCATATTCTCTCCATACCCATTGTCTCAGTAGCCTCTGGCTCTATTTTTTATTGTTAGCCTCATTTCCATATATCAGAATGATGAAGAACATCTTGACAACTTCAAAACAAAATAAGCAATCTGTAACAGTCCTTCTTCTATCCCCCTGACATAACAGAATATAAACTGAAATAATACTGTTCATAGATGTGGATCAAAAGTTCTAAGACATGGACTTATACTTTGAGGCAATTTATCTTCCAATAGCATATTTACTTAGCTATAAATAACAACATAATGATGTCTCACTGCAGTGGCAAAAGACTTCCAAGGTGATGGTGGGGAATTAAATGAAGGGGATATATGCTGTGACAGTAGTCAAAATAACTGGATACCTCAACCCTACTTGCAGGAAACCAGAATAAATCTACAGGAAGCAAATATTGCAACTCTTCCTTCAGGTAGGGTTTTGGTTTTCAAAAGATGGCCTAAAACTTCTCTAAATTGAAAAAAGAATAATAACATGGGGTTTGGTCTGGAAGACAGGTGAAGTACTTGTTGATGAATCATTCTGAAGGCTCACAGGTCATTCAGCATCGTGTCTGGTATGCAATGACTCAAACAAAGGCACCAAATCCTGAAACAGCAAAATGCTGATAGTTTCCTTGAAAATCTGACCATGCTTTATGAAGTCATTAATAATACTGCCTGACAAATAAGTACATTACTCAATGATCCTTAATGAGAAATTAATAAGCGAAGCTTCAATAAAGCCAAATCGTGTACTTAAAACTTTTATTAGCCTATCCAGCCTATACTGTCTGTTGTTCTTAGGAAATCTGCTACTTAACTTTACATCTTTAAGAAGAGTTTGTGTAGTAAATTTGCATTTTAAAGACATTATCCACTGGGAAGAAAGAGTCCAAACTTTGTAGTCATTATTGATGACTACCATACAATGACACAAGAAGCATTTCAGTACATTAAACCCAATGTTACCAGTTCAAGTGTTTTGATGTAGGATCTTTTATATTGAATTTTATGCAACACCAGACAACACTAAAACATTGCTATGAACAGTGTTCTTAAAAAGCCCCAATGAAACCAAATCCATGCATATAACCAAGTGAAAAGTAGGGAGCTCCACTGTCTCCATTTTAATACTAGCAAGAGTAGTAAACCATTTCTCTTAGATGGCCAAAGACAGAAGCAGAGTTCAAAGCCATACTTCGCAAATCTAAAATTATATTATATTCTATGATTTAACAGTTTATCAGGAGACACAGCACAAATGGAACCTGGCTGTATTTTTTTGAAAATGGAAATTTAAAAATCTAGAAGAAATCTGTTCCTGTCCCTAAAATACCTATCCACCAGAGTCAATTACCCAGCAGACACAGCAAAACCACAAAACTACAAAGAGCATATAATTTAAATTAATTCTTTGTCAGCAAACAAATGCCAGCACACTGTATCAGCAATGCTCCTCTTGTTAGAGCACAGCTCTCTGGCAAGAGCTTAGAGAGAAGGAAGCTGGGGGGGGGGACCCTGTCAGGGGCTTTACCGAAGTTCAGATAAATGACATCTGTAGCCCTTCCCTTGCCCACTGATGCAGCCACTTCATCACCCAAGGCCACTTGGTTGGTCAGGAAGGATTTGCCCTTGGTGAAGGAGCTGCAATGGCTTTCTCAAATCACCTCCATGTGTCTTAGCAGAGCTTCTTGGAGGATCTGTTCCATGGCCTTCCCATGGACAGATGTGAGGCGCAGAGGTCAGTAGTTCCCAGGGGTTTTCGTTCTACCCTTTCTTAAGATGGGTAAGTTTCCCTTTTTCCAGGAACTTGCAACTTCACCTGACTGCCATGACTTGTCAGATATCGTTGAGACTGGCCTGGCAACTACCAACAGAGAGGTTGTGAAGTCTCATTCTCTGCAGATATAAAAATTGCACACACTATACGGATATATTCAGATTCCTTTTGCCTGCTGAAGTCCACTCAGGAAGTTCTGCCAACAAGAGACCAGAAAGTAGCAGTTCCATCATGCTTACACAGTCTGGATCAGCAGTTCAGCCTGTAACAGCAGAGAAGCAGCGTGTACAAACACACCTCCAGTGTGCAGCCATGCTCTTCTCAAACAAGTGGCTATTTTATTACATCATAAAATTGCCCAACTGCCATTTTGAAGGACTTCAGTCATTACACTGTGGGTAACTTTTCTATTAAAAACTGTATACAAACAGAAGTACACAGGTCAGCTTTACAGAGATCCCCCTTTAATCCCCAAATCCACACTAAGCTGTGTGCCATGGGTCTCTCACGGCTGAAGCTATAAGCACCTGCTACACACTGTCTCGGGAACAAGAATATGAACCTCGGAGTAGTGCCAGAGAAAGGACTAGAAAGGGTAGGTGGGAATACCAGGCCACAGTGAGAGATGGGAAACAACATCAACACAGCCATCTAGCAAATGCCCACAGGAAACCTCTCCCTTCCGTTTACACCGCTGGCACTCAACCCCCCCAAAAAAATTAAATGAAAGTGTTGCCCTTACTCAGTGGATGATCTTTATGTCTCAAAATTGTGCAAATGGGCTTTCAGAGTTGTCCTTGAGTTTTCACTCAACCCAATCTCAAGTAAATGCACTACAGCATTAATCCAAGGCAGCACAGGGAAGAGAAATCCATTGCTCACCTGGAAGCAATTCTAGCAAACAGGTCTCAAGCAGAGCATTTTCTGAGGACCAGCCTCTCTTTCTAATGGATTACCAAGCAAGCAAACACAGTCAGTACCAGTAGGAACCCAAGAGAGATTCAGACAAGTCATGTTACATATGCATTACTATGACACCGTAATTCCAAGGTAAATCCTTACTGGCTTCCTTAGGCAGGCCAAAATAGATCAAAGGGACCTAAAACTGCCTCAAATATTTGCTATGGAAGATCAGACCCCATTACTAATATAGATCTTAGTGCTGTTCCAACTAAGACTATGCTCAGAACTAAAATATACTTTGATAAGAAGTACAGAAAAACATTCCAGGAGTGTCTGTACCACAGACAGCCGCTGCACGCTGGACTCCCTTTTAGAAAACAGTTTATATGGGAAAAACAAGTCTGCCAAAACTTCCTGAGACAGCAGGGAAGCTGAGGGCAGAACTACAGCACTGAATGAACTGATGCAACATGACAGCAACTGATGCTCAGCTTTCAGTAGACTTCCATCTACCAACAGATGATGCTTTTCATTTCCCAGAGACAAGCACACAAATAGATCTCTCATTACTGAGGGCATCAACACTCACCAGGGGGAAAAATGCTAAGTGCATTTCTGAACTTAAATCATCCCAATATCAAAACCAGTTCCACATGTTGCTTTTATCTACACCATACATTAACTAAAAGTAATATATCTGAGAAAAAAAAATTATGACCAAAAAATTGGTTTGATCCTTAAAGATGTGGGAGAGGAATCACTGTTCACAGTAACACTTCTGCAGCGAACAAGCAAGAAGATAGTAGTGAGTTCTCTTTCATATAGGGAAAACCCCCTATATTTTAGTAGTTTTTATTCTTTCAAATCAGAAAATAATGGCAAATAGGTAGCTCCAAAGTTCAGATTTCTATTTAGGCCCTTCTAATGAATACAAAGATGAAAGTAGTATTTTTAGATTTCCATTTCTAGAGAGCTGTACTAACATCACATCAGGCACTTCCTAAAGTACTTTAAATGTGTGCTTCAGAGGAGTGATTAGGGACTACTTAGTGAATTAATGAGGTTACTCTGTGTCACTCCTTAGTGAAAAAAGGACTTCAAGTTAATGAGGTTACTCTACAACACACACGACATCTCTTGCTAATTAGTTTAAGTCTCCATGTCCACCCAACTTCATTCCTGTACTCTCAGGATAAGAGCTTCTGCTACTTACTGTCTTGCAAGTCTTCCACCCACCACATTTCAAGATCTTACTGGAAGACAGGTTTGTCCAAAACATCTACGATTCCATACCAATAATTACCATTTATATTCTAACTTATTAAGACAGCAGAGCATTCTCTGTTCCCAGTACTGACACCAAGAACTAAACCATATTAAAAAAGTGCTGATTCTGTATAATTTATATTTTTACATATTCATACTTTGAGTGTCAAAATGAGTTATTAGATTCTAAAGAGTATGATATACAAATTCTTTAATATACATTCTTCCTCTGCAAAAATTTACTTGGTCAAGAACATTTTTTAAATGGCACAATCATCTTGATGTCAAGAAAGGCTAAGGAAATTTGTCAATATAATTATATTACTACAGAATTTAGAGCACTATAATCAGCATAACTCCATATGCTGACACACTTCTGAACCTTTACACACACCTCTTTAGGAACAGGAATATCCACAGGAATACAAAGTTCTTAAATAGCTACAGCAGTAAGCTCCTGCCAATGCTAATCCCTTAAACTCTAATGAAGTGACTCAGCTGATTTTACAGCTTGCCAGTGTAAAGATACCAAGGAAGTAAAAATAGGCACTGTAAACTCATTTCTGTAATTACACTTCATATTTCAATGCAGTTAAAATCTTTAGCTATAACAGAAGCAATAATGGTGAAAGCTATTGCGGTTGTTAAACAAGACCCAAGAGAAGGAAAAAAGACAACTCCAGTTCATCCCCAGAACAGTTAACACAACTCCTGCCGGAATTAGGGCGTGTTACCCAATTCCAGAGTAACCGCTGGATTCAGCTGATGTGGAGCCCCTGGCATGTGACAAAGCCTTTGGCTTCAGGTGCCGGTCCAAGACATGTGACTGGTGGCAGAAACCCAAGCTCAGCTCTCGGCCAGCACCGGTGCTGGATCTTTAATGGGTACCATATGCTGAGACCATTAAAAGTGGGAAAATACGGAATTACACATGTCTACACTACTTAATATACAATAATTTTAAATGAAAACTAAAAAGCTGAAGTTAAACCTCAATAGGAACTGGTTTTAAGGAAAAATATACCAGTTAAACATTTACTACAATGTGTCAACTTCGAAACTTTAAAGAACATCTGGCACAACTGATTAGTTCTTAATGCAATAGTAATTTCAACCCATTTTTTATTAATGATTGTTTTTCCTTTCTGTAGTTCTTTCAATGGGACGAGACCTCAGACTTGCCCTGTTTCTTTTGGTAAAAGATGATTTTGTTTCTATATATGAACTAAAACAAACACCAGAGTAACCAAGACCATGCACAAGAGAACTGCCCACACACCTGCACTGCCTCTTTCTGTTCTTCTGGATCCAAAACATATTGCACACTGTTTGTGTAGTACTGTTACACAAGAAATAAGGTCCAGAAAACATCTACTTTTATATAATGCTTTAGACACACCATACTGTATTTAAAAGGTACAAGAAAGAAAGAACTAAAAATTAACTGCTAATTTAGGGACTTTTACCAGAATTAAAAAGTATTAAATCTTTCACAACTCAATCACTACTCTCAATCGCAATTACAGCTCAGGCCAATAAAATTAAGCTGGAGAATTAATAATTCCATCCTGTACCCATTCTAGCAGAAACTCCACGTTGTTAGAAATTAGAAGAAATTAAATTACAATTCAAATTTGACATTTAAAAACACTTTCAAACTTCCTTTTAGCTACATAAATGACAGAGCTGAACCCTCTTCTGAGAGTTCACTATTAGGAGGGAATATATATAAGTATTCAAGTACATAGTCAATAAATATCAGTTGTGTAAAATAAGAAAAAACACATAGAAAAAGCTTCTAGATCATAGGCAATTTCTATATATCTAAATAAATTACTATTAGCTTTGCTCTGGAATTTACAAAGGATGTGTTGGGATGCCTGTTGCATTTTTCAGCATCTTATAAAAGCTGTGCCATACGTCAGGGGAGTAACCCCACATGTTTTTCTCCCATCTTCAGTATTTTGTAAATATTTTGCAGAAAGTAGGTCCAGAATATCTGAATAAATTAAAGAACTTGAAACTACAGGTCTTTCTGCCTATGATTTCCAGTAGTAGACACTTCAACTGTGCAAACAGATAATTCTTCAAGTACACATTTCCTAACGATTCCAAAGGAAGTAAGCAATTAAAAGTATGTCTTTGCATATGTGCCTAAATATGCACATCTGCCCACTGGATTCTGCTCAAAAAGAGAACTGACTTAGACAAAAAACCTCCACTTCCCCACTAGCCATTTACTGAGCATCTGTGCTATATATACCTCTTTGTAAGAGGGGGATACTAAAAATCACTTGACTGGTACAGTCACCTAAGAAAGGAAGCCCACTATTTGAAATTCCTGTAACACCCCTTTAATTGGTCTCACCCAATCTATTAGGACCTGGACTATTTCAAAATTTCATTAACTTTATGCCTTAAAATTCTGCACCCATGTTTTGCACAGTACTTGCAAGAATCACTTCAGTTTTACCTCACACACAAAACCCTTGACAAAACAAAGGCTACTTGATGACATTACTAGAAAAAAAGAATTTTAAATGGCAGACTAGTAAACAGTGACAATGTGATGAGTTAAACAGCTGTCTGGACTACCCAAAGCATGGACTCATTTGGACAAAATGTGTTCTAACATACACAAATGCCAAATTACAGATCTTCATCTAGGTAATACATCAGTCAAGCCATACCTAAGGCAAGCAACCATACCCTTGAAAGCAACTCTGAAAACATAATAAAACCACACTTACTGTACAATGTTTTGGAAATCTGCTACTAAAGTTGGCATGTTTAACTGTTAACAGTAAGTCAGATGTACTACTACAAACAGCATGGATGAAGGCAACACTGGAAAATGTTTCTGAAAAACTTATAAATTGAAAAACTGCAAAAGGGAGGAAGATCAAGAGCTGATGAGATCACTGTGTGTAAGTCCATTCACACTAAGAACACGACTGGCTTTTAATCTAATAGAAAAAGGTGAACCAACTGCTCTCCACAGAATGCAGTAGCCTGGCCAATTCATACGGAAAAGAACAAGCAAACTTCAACATAGACAACTTGGACAGCAGATTAAATAGCAAAACAGGATAAAATTAGGTAGCATGCCCTCTCAGAAGCACCAGCCACACATTATGCTTGTATCAAGCAAAATGCACAATCCAGTAACAACCAGGTAAGATAAAAGGGTCTACGAGAAGAAAGGATGTCAATTTAGATGACCTAATCTTCCCTTCCAGCCTTTGCAACCATTAAGATTGTCCAAAAAACTACACAAGGTTAATAAATCTCCAAAATACCAGTGACAATGAGGCAGTAATTCCTATTTTACAAAGAGCAACCAGAAAGACATTAGTCTCTTAAAACTCTTAAAATTTGAAAAAAAATCCCAACAACAAAACAGCCTTAAAAATCAGGAATAACTCAAAACATTATACTGTAACAAAACAGCTCCTTAAAAACACAGTACACACCCCTATTTCCATCTCGGAAAACCACTGTATAGGATGAAGATCCCACTACACTGGAATCAACAGAGTAAATTACTCTAGTGCTGAGATTTCACTGCTGCATACCCTCTGCCTTCATTAAAAGGCAAAAAACTAGTAAGAATGACATGAAAATCACCATTGTAAAGCTTACTACATTTCATTTGAGATGTCTGCATTAGTCCAATAATTCACTCAGAACATATGCTTTGCATGGTTTAAAATAATGAAAATTAACCTACTGGTGACAGCCATGCTTAGCTAATTTACCTACAGCTGCACTCCAGTACAAAACTGTAACAAAGGTCTGACTTTTTTTTTCCTTAAAATAACAAAATGAGCAAATCTATAGGACACACAATGTGAAATCACCTTGATATGAACAGAGCTGTCCTCTCAGCCTGTTAGTTCTCCTATGATTTGTCAGACCTGTTAAAGAACACTTTACCACGGTCTGAATTACAAAAATGCTTTTAAGCCAGCCCAGATTGTAAATATATGACTGAAAACCAGCACTTTGGATTCCTATCCCCATCTCTACAAGGAAAACTGTTTTTCTATATATATCTAATTTTGATTTATACAATCCTGATAAAGAGAGGAGATTGTACTTTTAGGCAATCAGGTGGAGATAAAGCTAAACTGTTCCACTTTAACAGTCTCACTGGCTCATACCAACAGTCTTCAGTTCACCAGAGTTTCTTCACACTTGTCATTACACACTAGCCAACACAAAACAAAGATATGTACCTTTTCCCCAGAACAAGATTTAGGGTAAATTAAAGTACACATATTTTACCTCAAGAATAAACTAAAAGGATTTCTATTTTACACACTAGAAGCCTAAACTACGATCCTCGGTATAATTTGGGTTTATTTGCCAAATGAACTGATAAATCTTGATAAGAACCAAATCTGTTAATGCTAAACATGCAGAGGTGACTTAGGAAACAGCTAAAAGGAAAGATGAGCTTTCTCTTCCTTGAGTACTAATAAGGCCTATGTTTCATCTCCCGTATAAAAAAGGTTTTACTCAGGTTTGACTTTACATGTTATACTAGTGCCTTGTTCTACAAATTTTCTTTGTAGTTAAGGAAAATATATAAATAACATCTTGTTTGCTAAGTACTTTTCCTGTGGCAGACAGAAGAAATTAGTAACAGAAGCCCAGACCAAAGGAGTTCTAATCTTAGTTCATGAAAAAGTGAAACAATGAAACAGGGTGAAAAAAGATAAAATGAAACACCTAAGCAGAAAAGGGTTGTTAATGATCTATGATTGTAACTAACAACCTCAGGCGATTAAATTGTTACAGGTAATTTCAAAGACTAAAAAACCCTGCAATCTCAATTGTGTTTATGTAAAATGCATACCTTAAACTCCTGTTAAAGTGGATTTAATAGCACGTAGTTTAACTGCAATTTGGGACTAACACACATGCTCAGCATGGTTTAGCTATTTTACTCCAACTACTTAACAGAACCATTTCTCTTCCATCATTAAGTTTCTGTAGCCCAAGTTACTGGCCTTTGCTGCTGATAAAACGTTAGCCATTCTTCATGCTAAGTGACTAGCACTGTCTGTGACTCATTATCACCAGAAGATGAATATGCTGCTAAAGTTTGTAATGTAAACGTATGAGTAACTTTCAAAACAATTTAATTGGATGTAATATGTAAATCTGGGAAGAAGTAAAGACACGTCAATTATTTGGCAGCACTGCTTGTTAATGGGCTGCACACCCCCCAGTCTGCTGGAATGCCGGTAGACCTCTAGAAGAAGATTAGGAAATACACCATCACACACTTGTGCCTGCTTCCCTTTTTGAGTCAATGTGGAGCACTAGTTTCAATATCCATTACTCCTGTACAGAAGCAAATTATTAGCTTTAAATGTTACTTTACTGCCATAATGAAGTGTAAGACTTTTGAATTCAGTATTTCAATACTTCTCCTCCCTCCAACTTTGTGCTTTCTTTGCTGAGATTGCATATTGCCCTTAACTCCTTAATAAATCAGCCTGTGTTGTGTTGTGCTTTAAAAGAAAGTGCATAGCATACATGTCAGTATTTACATGTTTCTGTTTCACAGCTTTGCCAGTTCTCACAATATGCACCTTTTAATCACCAGATGTACTTCACTGGAATGATGAGATGTTTCTTAGCTTTAAGTCACAAAAGCAAATACCTTCTTACTTAAAAGGGGGCTAATACTCAGTATTTAGTCGCTATGATCCCTCAAAAACATCTCATTTTGTTCTCCAAGAAACTGTTTTAAAAACCCAACTTCTGTCTTTCAGTTGTTCACCTCCACAGATGAACAATTTTATTAAGGTATTGTAAATATACAATTAATAGCAATAAACAATTCCAAGATCTTGAAATAACATCTGCACAGCATCCAAGAACTCTGGAAAGCTATTCTTGCTTAGCAAAAGAAAAAAAACTTTGTAAAGTCTAGAGCTCTATTTAGGCAACCAACTATTCCTTTAAAAACACAGTTAAAAGGAAACATAAAATATTATCCATGATGATTTTAGTTACACTCTCAGCACAGGACAATTTTGGCTGTTTGAACTGTCACTTGGAAAGATTTTAAAACTGCTTTTCAAGACACCATTTATTTCTAATAATAACAGACTTTCAAAATAAAATAGGCACCTTGAAATGCAGACTGGGATACCATAAGCACCCAAGACAATCCACTGAGAAGTTCTCCACTGAAAACTGTAAACCTTTCTCTGCCTCTCCCATATTTTCAGTTATGCAGTTCCACCTCCAGTGCTCATCAGACACCTCTCTATCTGCTGTAGGTCACTGTGACAGCAGAAAAAGAACTGTCTTCTCCAGCTGGTTTAAAGAGCCACTTGCTCTTTCAGTGAATCAGAGGAGCCCAGTGAGCCCTGACAACAGCATGAAGCAAGAGCATGATTGTGAGGAAAAAAAATGGTAGGTGATAATTGGGGAGCAGCAGCTGGTCCTTTTGGAGGCAATGAGGTACCACGTCAGGTCAGTAAACGCCGACGTACCAGATCACACACTGCAGTATATTCACCGAGCCCATCAAAAGTACTAGTTTTAACTTTATTGACAAAATCACTCCAACCTTGGTAATTTTTCCCCAATTTAAACTTTACTGTCTTCTTTTTGAGGAAAACTTACAACAGCAAAAGAAACAGACAACTCAGAAGACCAGTATAATTAAATTTTACCAAGGTTCAAAACAAAAATTAAAATGCCAAATGGCATTTTAAATGTTCCTTCTTTCAGACATAAAAAATAATCTTAGACCCACAACAGTGCAGTAATAGAGCATTCATTATCTACAATTTAAGAAAAGAAAGTGTTTAGGCTATTTATTTATATGGAAATCATAATTCTGTTCTAAATAAGATTCATAAAACCCACAACTGTAGGTCTCTTCCAAGTCAAAATTTTACCTGAAAGCTCACCAAGGCCAAGAACAGGCAATTTCAAATTCTAAAGTACTGTACAAAATTGTGCTCACTGTTATATAACTACTACAAATCCAAATTTTATAGATGGAGGCATTTTACATCTGTTGTAAACACTCAATCACAGAAGAGAACAGCTTTTAAGAGATAAGCCTGAAAACTGTTTACTTCAGAGTTACAAAACTAAGCAGTGTAACAAATAGCTACATTCTTAAATGTTTGCAAACAAAAGCAGGATGTATCAGAAATATACTTGCCATGCTCAAAAGAGAGTGAGAGCAATGGAAACGTGAACGAGAGGCAAGAGAATCAAAACTAGAACTGAAGAAACAAAGAAAGTAAAATATGTGAGATTTAAAAGTCCTGACTGTTTACACATCGCTACCTCTTTCCAAACTAGTCTGGGCCCTCAAAAAAAGTAGAGTAACACATGCACAGCAAAACTATTAAGTAAGAGGAGTGATTACATCAGCATTCTGTGCTGTGAGAAATATAAAAAGGAGTTAACGCAAGGTCTGATCTGTATGAAGTGCACAAATACAGCTGAGAAGGAGCATGGCATGAATAGCAACACACCTCAGAGTAGGGGCAAAATATTTGTGTGAACAGTGGTTATTATTTGTGACTTTTGCTTGGATTTATAGAGCTCAAAAAAACCTACTCTACCTTTTGATACAAGTGTTGTAAGAGTATGGATGTTTAAATGTACCCACGTGATCATTATAGCCCTAATGCAAAAAAGTTTTTCTCTACCAAAAAAACCCACCCCACACTGTTTAATTTCAAGAAACGTACAAAGAGTTGCAATCAGCTCAAGTCAGAACAGGCACTGGTATCACCCAAACAACACTGTTTCTAATCAGACAATGGTACTTCACACGGCATTAACAGAAACTCATTTCAGTGATCTAAACTGAATTTCAGTCTGTAAAAATATTTTCGAGGCTGAAAGGTTTTACAAATGTTAAATACTATATGCAGCTTCTAAAAGAGGAAAATAATATCCCACAAACCAAAGTCAAGATGACTTACGTTTCAAAGCAGCGATCCACGTTGTCTGACATCAGAAGCAGCATGCACAGCTGCTCCAGCGCTATCAGCTGCATATCCCTTTCATCTCCCTGCCCCATCTGCAGCCACTCCAGCAGCGTGTCTGGGTCCACATCTGCCATGTTGAGGGGTTTTTTAATTAAAAAAAAAAAGAAGGCGCTTCCACTTAAATTAGAAAGTACCAAAATATCCTTTAATTCTTCAAGCCAGACTAACTTCAGCACAATGACTTTCTATCTTCAGTCAGCCTCACACTTCTGCAGTCTTCACCTAGAAAGAAAAAGTAAAAAAAGTAATCATCAAATCATCATCACAATTTTATCATTGAACTTTCTGGATTTGCTTCTCTCTAAAACATACAGCATATTTTCGGGCAGACATCAAGAAAATTTCCACATATTTTATCAATAAAGTTTGCTCTTTTCAAACTTTATAATCAAGTAAACAGATACGAGTTTGTTCTGTTTTGAGGATAACTCAAAATTAAAACCAGAAAAATTGTGCTTAACCCTTTTCTGTATTTTCAAAGCTATGAGAGTGATGTCTTGCCTGTCCCCTTCCTTTTAATACCACTTTATTTATTATAAAGTATTCAACTTTATGAGAGATGTATTGCCTCCTCATTTAAGTAATCAAATATAGAAAGACAACAAATTTCACATTTTAAACAGGAATCTACAAAAGAAAAACTCAGGTGTGTAACTACAGACTTGCAGAATCTTTGAAAATGTTTTATGAATTCTTCATATTTTAAAATAGCACTCAAACATAAGGAAAATAGGCTTTTTATGTCAAAGGAACAAAAAGGCAAGTTAAGAACCACTTTCATTTTCAAGAGTTAGGGGTTTGTCGGGTTGTTTGGACCTTCTTTAAAAAATTATCTAACTCATAGTTTTTTTTAAAATGCAGTAAACAATTCAAATAATTCACATACATATAAGGAAAACAAAATTATTTGCTGGCCCAATGCCATAGTTGTACATGCAAGTACATACATAGCTGTACATGCAAGTACATACATAGCTGTACATGCAAGCTTTTAAAGTCCCTTTAACATGTTAAGAGATATTTTTGACCTAGGTGATTGCTTTTTAGTTTTTTATAAATAGCCAAATTCACTTTCCATGCCTAATAACACAGCAAACACAACTATTTTCATATAAAAACTAAAAGGTTACAAACCAATCTCTCCAAATGGAACATGAAAAAATGTTTCAAAAATATAACTTATAGAAAAAGAGTTAGTTTATCAAACTCATAGGTAAATATGAACTGTTGACAGTGTCCCCACAAACTAGGGGGAGGTGGTGTAGGAGGAGAAGCCTGATCTGGACAAAGTCTGCCTACTTGTTTACTTGCTGCTAATGAGTTAATAGTTAATAACTCTATCAAGGGCACATCCACGAAAGGGAATCAGAAATTAGTACTATATGGAGAAACACACACTGGATCAGCAGTGCTCTTTCACAACAGCTTTGAACTCAAAGATGTGAAAAAAGTACGATAGAGAGGATTTTTATGTAATTTAGGACCACAATGGTACAGATCGCTCAAGTACTCCTTGCCAGTTTATATATTTGATATTGTCTTACTCTAAAACGTAATTTAACGTAAGTAAATTATTTTTTGTGCTTTAAACAATGCTTATGATCCTCCAAGCTGTTTACAGGCTGTATTTCCTGCACCAACACTAAATAAAACTACTTTCTGCCAGCAAAAGTGGTATCGTATTGTAAGGATAGTGCCTCTTCTTAACGTGACTAAATCGTTAATTCCGGGGAGGGGGGAGGGAATGGGTGACGGCGAGAGAAAGAACATTAACACAGACAGTGAAAGTGGCGTAAGTTCGACACAGGCACCTGCTGTTCCTACACCCCGGACGGGCTCCAGCCAGATGGAAACGCCTCCGGAGCTCGGAGCTCCCGAAGAGCCGCCCCAGCCGGGCCAGGCCGCACCGCGCTCAGCCCGCGCCGCCCGGGCCTGCTCGCACTGCCCCGCCGGGCCGCGGGCCCCGTCCCCACACGGCGCCGCCCGGGGCAGGGCAGGGCAGGGCAGGGACCGCCTCCCCCTCCCCGCCGCCCCCGCACGAGGCTCCCGGCGGCGTGAGGGGCTGCCCGGCAGCGCTGCCCGCTGCGCCCTCGGCCCCACGCACAGCCCTCCTGGCATCCGCCGCCTCCCCGCGCCGGCCGCTTCCCGGCCTGCTCCCCCCGGGCCCGGCGGCTCCGGCCCGCCAGGCCCGGGCAGCGCCGCTCGAGTTCCCGGCGAGCCGCAGGCCGCGCAGGGTGACCCGGCCTGGCCGCTCGGGAGCGGCGCCGACTCGCCAGCCCCGGCAAGAGGCCCCGTCCGTCCCCGTCGCTCACCTCAGCCACCCGGAGCCTCCTCGCCGGAGCCGACCCTGCTCAGCGCCGCGCCGAGAGCGCGGCAGCGGCGCGGCGACAGCCCGAGCCCCGCGGCAGGCGGCGACCAGCGGCATCCATGACGCTCCGCCCGGCGCGAGAGGGGCGGGCCAGGCCGGGCAGCACCGCCTCGGGGGGCGGAGCCGCAGAGCGGCCGCTGGGGGCGCTGCGGGAGCGGCGCCTCATGGAGGGCCGGGAGCGGCCGCTCCCACCGGCGGGCAGAGCCTTCCACCCCGGCCCGGCACCGGGAGCGGGCAGCGGGCAGCGGGCAGCGGGAGCGGGCACCGGGAGCGGGCACCGGGCACCGGGAGCAGCCGTCCCAGCGAAGCCCCCCCACGCCTCCGGTGGCCTTTCCCTGGCTGAGCGGGATTTATTGTTTATGATTTGCAGGTCATTTTATCTCTTGCCATATTATGGTTATTTACTTCAGTTAGTGTTATCTGCGTGTACCGAGGCGATTTATACTTTGCAGGGGCCACTCTTGAAACCACCGAGATCCCCCTGCAGTCTCGGCCCAAGGGGCCCGGTGAGCAGGGTCAGACGCCGCAATGCGAGGCCTCAGAGACCAAGGGTTACGTTGCCCTTACCCAGCTGTGAGCTTGAAGTGCTCAGTGGCGTAGCCTGAGACACCCCTTTGAAGAGAGCAGGCCCCTGCCATGCATGGTGTGAAATGCTGTGCAGTTATCTTGTATATGATCAAAACACGAAGGAAGCAAGCTGCTATAAATTTAAAATGAAGCGCTAAAAGTGAAGGATCTTCAAACTAATTACCTTCTCTATAAGGTGGCGTGTTTTTAAAAGGAATTTAAGCCTATTAATATAGGTACAGTAAATAAGATTATTGTACATTTGAATGTCACTCTTACCTACCTCATAGACATTTCCTGTAATTAGGAGACACAAAAAGGCAATAGCAGTCATGCTTGGTTAAAACTTCCAAAATGCCAAAATTTTTATTGTTTGATGTTGTAATAACACCTCTAGATAGTGTTATTTTTATTGGTGCAGGTTTTTTTCAGAACACAAGAACAGTAGTTGTCTCTGTTTCTGATTTCTAAGTCAGCTTAGCCTTTCTGTCTTACCATATTATGTCTCTCTTAACTGCCACTTGTTCCAGCCCTGACGAGATTTACGTGTGTATCCTTTGCTTGTGTTTGTGCTTCAGAGGTCAGGAAGATTTCTAACATGCTAAAGTTAAGGATACACCAGGCAGTAGGAAGACTGAGTCAGAAGTCTTTAAATCTAGAAGCTTGGTCTTCCTTCACTTTCATCGGTGCAGAAGCAGCAGAATTAGGTGAAACTTAGAACCGCACCTGCTGAGTGACCTTGCTCCTGTTGCAGGATGCTAGAACAGTTTCCTTTGCTTTTTATCATGAAGGAAAATCTCAGTTAAAGAAAAACGACAAATTTCTTCTGAAGACCAAAATAAAATCCCAATTTTCAATTGTAAAGAACAAAAACTTTGCAATCAAACAAGTGTTTCACTCTTTTCACCTAGGGTACAGTTTCTGGCTCAGGTGCCTGGACAGATACATGATTAACCATGGAGAAGATGAGGGTATAAAAATACAGACCAATTTAGGAACAAAATGAAAATTTTTAGTGTATCTGCAGAGAATACAAATCATAGATTTAAAGTACTATTAAGTAGGAGTGCAACACTTAAATACTGGAAATAGCTTTCAGTGCTATGCATATGTTTTTCTAAACGGATAAATATAAATACTTCCATACTTCCTGCTGCATTAATTGCCCAGTTTCATATGTCCAATATTTTATATTAAAGGAAATATATCAATTAATGTGATATAGCATCAGTCATAAATCAGGATAATTTTTCATTCTGATATATTTGCAATATTTAAGAGTTTGCTAGTGATTTTTGTTCCTTGTGATGAAATTTCGTAAGCAAATCTGAAAAAGAATGCTGACTAGATAATCTCTGCTTTATTGATTATATATGTCTTACAAAATATGTCCATTGACTGATTAATACTTTTTTCCACTTCACATGCTGATGAGCATTCAAATTATTTTTGGCAGTGGTCAGAGAGTACTCCATTGAAAAACATCACAGCAAGTGATACCCCTGAAGTTACTGCCTCAGGCTCCCTCTGCGTACAGCACCAATACAGACTAGGATTGCCTCTTTCAACATGACTGCTCTCTAACAAGAAGGAAATCACTGGCAAGTACACTTGGTGGGTAAGAAAGGCATAGGAATTGCATCAGTCATTTTTACGGAATTACTCACTTTTATAGGAATTTTCACATGAATGAAGTTTTGTTTAGACCCGCAGATTTCCAGCCTGTGTCTGTGGTTTTGCTGGTGCTGGGCCTGAGCCTAGGGAGGAAGGAGGACTTTACATGGACTAGTGCAGCCAGATGGGAAGGTGAGTGACAAGTAATAGGATTTGACTGTCACAGCTGCTTTGAAGAAAACCACACTGAGCATTGTTTGAAACTGGCAAAAACAACTCCAGTTCCCTGTTCTTGTGCAATGTACATATTTGTCAGTTGGAAAATGACCTAAGTGCTAACACCAGCTGACACGCACTTCGTGTATGACCTTGCCCAAATCCCTTAATCACTGCACGTCTGTTTCCTCCTTTACAAAATAATGAGATAGTAATGCTGGAGTCAGAAATGTCTTAGCATTTTTGGAACTGTGAATTGCTGAGTCATGTTACTACATTAAGTCTTAAATAATGCTATAAAACAGAATTCCTCTTTATGACTCCACTTGAGCAGACAACATATGTGACTGTCAATGCCTTTGGAAATTAGGCCACATGGGGTCAACATAGATTGACCTTTGTAGACCATGATATCGAGCAATAACCAGCATTTCTGCTGTGTATTTACCTGAAAATGAAAACTTGGCTTTAAAAGAGATAACATCAGCAGATTTACTAGAATAGTGTCAGGGACACATGAACAACAGTGAAATATGCCGTAGAGTGTAGCAATGGTCAGGGGTTGGAGGATTGTGGATGCAGAGAACTTCTGAGACATGCTATAAAGGACACCCCACTTGAGAGAGGAACTCAGTAAGAAAATAATGTGGGTGTTCTCTGAAGGATTTAATTCTATTTGAAAAGAAGTCATGTTTGGCTAGAATTCTGCAAAATCTTCTCAGGATGGAAAAACAAACCCAGATGATTTTTCACTTATATCTCAAAAAGATAACATTTATTACTGCTTTTATATTAATTGATACAGCAACTAGAACCTAGGAGAACTGATGTTTTTGTTAGCTGTCTGCCTGCTTCTGTACACATGCCAAGTTGATGTTTCCAAAAATATCACCCTTCTATAGTAAATGGTTCAGAGGGTGTTATAAAGTGACCCTGAACACCTCCATAAATTTAATTAAGTAGTTTATGCTGAACACCAGGGGTCTACCCAGACAAATGAAACATTTGGATGTTTGGATTATTTGTTCTTTTGCTTTAACACTTTTTTCTCTGCCACCCAATAATGTAGTAGAAAACACTGAAAGTTCCTACACCTCAAAATCCAAAAGATGAATAATTTTGTACTTGTTTCATTTTTTTGGTTGAATATTCTACTTGTAAAGAGAAAGTTAATAAATGTTGACCACGCATTTCAAAGCAAGGAGGTCAGACATTACAGAAACTTTCTTGTTGTATCAAGTAAGATTTAGTTTTATAGAATATGGCTATTTAAACTTTGTTTCTAAAGTATATTGTTTAAAAGATTTTCTTATGGAAAACATTTTTTTCATAAATAAAAAGCAGTTGGTAAAAGCTTTTTTTTATTTCAATCCTCCTATGTTATCACAGCCTCTTCTTAGCACTTCGCTGTTTCACAAGCCTGGGTAGCACAAACACAGTGTCAGCATCTCGACTTTCCAGCAGTACGTGCCCTGGCAGCCCGCACAGCGCTGTGCCTGCAGCGCCCGCGGCGGGTGTGCGATGAGCTCTTACGCAACGCGCGGCAGCAGCAGCAGGCGCTGTGTGTGTGAGAGGTGGCCGCTCCGGGAGCCCGAGCATTGCAGCCACACGTCAGTGCGGTGAGGGCTGACGCTGACGCGATAAATATGCGAATGACATGCTGGTGGCTGGTGTTTACTGAGGTACGCGGCTGAGTCATTGCTCATCTGGTTGGACTCCTCCTCAGAGGAGGGTCAGCTTCCTGGAAGGGTCTTATCCCCAGAGCTGAGGGAATTAACATGAAAATTTACAGAAGGGCATGTTTTCCAGAAAACTGCAAACACTCCAAAATTATCTTTTCTTCTTTCTGAAATTTTGCTCCAAATAATATATGTTACAGTTCTTTTTCCTGAGTAAACTCATCTGTGTGGAGGTTTTGTTAGTGGAATGCTCTTTTTCAAGTCTTAATATTTGTTTTTTCCAGGCTAAAGAGCGAGAAGTGAGTAAACTTTCTATCAGTTAACTACTTTTAACCTTAGTTTACCTGTAACTGTATCACTTGTTTGGACATAAAATAGAAATTAACCTGCCCTCATTAATGTCCCTCCCACATCCAACTGCCAAGGGGAAAGTGACACAGAACTCAGGCTATGGCTGTCTGTTTCAGGCTGTTAGCTCTACCCTGTCCAGCGGGACAGAGGCAACAGCAATAAATCTCAACCCAAGACAAGTGTAAAGAAGGATCAGTGACTCAGATCACAAGACTTCTTACAGTTTTAATGGCACTACGTTGTAATTTTCTGAATCAGAAGGTTAATTAAGATTTGGTATTTGTTCCTCCTAGTTTTTCTCCATTGTTATGGCAGTAGAACACATGTAATCACAGCAAGTCTCTGATGTGGTTCCCAAAATTTCAATGAAGTATTATAAAGTAATTTTAATGATCTTCGCTGATGAGAAGACTTACCATAAGAAGAAAATGTCTAATCAGAAAATTATTCTTCTATATTCTGGGTTTAAAAAATTCCAGCTACTTACAGTTTTATTGAAAAGACTGTAATTTTTACATACTTAAAAGCTTATTAATGCTTTTTACTACTCTTGCCATGAAATTATGCCCTATTCACCACTCTTGAATGCCTTAACATGCAAAAATAAGAAAGAGTCTCGAGGTCCTACAACCTGAATTTCTGGATTAGTTGCTAACTGAAAAGACCTACATCCTTCATTCAAACCAGGAAAAATAATTAGAATATTATGGAGGATCATGGCAAATTTCAATGCTAGCACTGTCCTAGGGCACATGAGACAGATAAGAAAAAAATTGTATCATTTACTACTGAAACCAGGAAAACTTCCTTGCCCCGCTGATGGCTCTTAGGGAAAATGGGAAAGTAATATACTTCACTGATGGTTTGTTTGATCAGAAAGATAACACTCCCAAACTCAATTAATCTTGGATTGTTGGGTTTGTAAGAAAGGTGCCATTCAAACAAATTATTGTCAGAAGGGTGGAATTACTTCATTTAGAATTATACTAGTGATATGAAACCAGGTTTCTGCAGATCCTCAAGTCTATATTCCTGCAAGGAAAGAATGCACATTCCTTAAGGAATATATTACAGGCAGCAAGCTGTGTATCCGATTTTCTCTTAGTTTTTATTAATAAATGAAGATCACATTGTGTATGTATTGGGATTTGTCCTCTACTGCAACCTTTGGACTTATTCCCAGGCTACAAACTGTATTAAATAGTACTGGCTGAAAATAGGAAAATGATTTTGCAAAGGCAGACAAAGGATTTTTAATATCAACAGGGTTGGTTTTCATTCTTTGCCCATGGCTAGTGAATGCAGTAAATGATGCTGGGGCGATTCCTCCTATTTTCTTAACTTTAGTTTTCCTTTTGTTACTGTATTTTCTTTTATTTATTTCCAGGGTTTTTAACTTCCTTAACAGAACAATTTTTTAAAAGAGCAGAAAGAACCCCCAAAGCTCAAAGCCCTGAAATACATCCTCTTTTGTTGAATATGAGGAAATGGATGAGAAATGCAGCTCTTCCAAGGACATTAAAAATAAATTGATACACCCCTGTTTAGAAAACATCTTTGAAGAAGCAGGTTGTGAATGAGAAAGTCCTATGTCTCAAGTGTGTTTATACTAGCCTGTAAGGGATTAAACAGCACTTCTGGCAGGAGAAAAAATATGGATATGCAGTGATGAAGGTTCAAAACACTACCCTTGCTCATTACATTTCAAGTGACCCAGGCCACTTAAGAAGAGCTTTTTGGTCTGATAGTAGATAGTTTTGTGTGAGAGCTACATGTTTGTAGGGGAATATGTGACCATGGGAGGAAACTGGTATAGTTATCAAATATTTGCCTCAGAGTTTTAAGTTAACTGTCTAACACAAAATAAAAAAAACCTGTAAGTATGCTTACTTTTTAAGGCATGGTTATTACCTATTTTTGAAAAGTCCATCACCTGTGTTTTAACTCCTTAGGAGTTCAGAGATCCACATGACTAGGGAGTGGGTAGCACAGGATAAATAATTCATACCCATTTTCATTTTTGTAGCGTGCATTTTGACTTTTGGACATCCATTGACTTATGCTGGTAACATTGAATATCCATGAACAGGCCACACATTACTGCCACTATTGCACTGGATTTTGTATTTCAGGTCTTGTGTGTTTGGTATCAGTACCTTAAAAAATGCAGTCACCTGTAAAGTAGTTCCAGTCTAATTCCAGCCCAAGTTGGTGCAGCTAAGCTTTTAATATCTGTGTTCTGTTTGCATTGACTTAGTTATATATGGTAAGATTCAAGCACTATTTTCCTATGCAAGCATATTGTATGTGATTTTCCTCTCAGTTATGTGCAATAAGGTTATATTTTCATACTGTAAAATATTAGCTCTTTGAGGCTTTGCTGTCTATAAAATTTCTGTGTAAACACTGATCTCAGTGGACACAGGCTTTTTTAAAAAGCCTGCATCAAAGCAAGAATGTACTTTACTCACTTTTTTATATAGCGCCAGCCTTGAAAACAGCAGGCCAAATTATTTTTGTAAAGAAATGCCATTCTACTGATGTATGTAAGGCCTCACCAGTTTGGGCCAGCATGCAATTTGGCTTAAATACTAGCAGTGATTGCAGGAGTTTAGCTAAACTGAGTCTATGGAAATTTAAAGTTTTGTACAAGATTCTTAGCTACCTTGACATTTTAAGGTGAGATCCAGACCCACATCTAGGGGTAGATTTCATCTGTTCTTTTAAGGAGCAGCAAGTTTCAGATTAAAGGAGTACAAAGACCTGAAAGTGCATTATTAGATTTTCTGCTTCTATTTCAATCACAAGCGCCATTGAGATTGCCTCTTGAAGGTAATTTACAGGGAGCATTAGATAGTTATTTTGATAGAGAAATGTTATCTCCTTACAGTGTGTTCTCATAGTAAGTGAGTGCTGCACTGACAATGTCAGCAGTTATTGTTGATAGAAATATTTGTCTGTGTCAGTTTTGCAGTCATATTTCATGTACAATAATTTGTCTGTGTTGCTGTCCCTGGTCTCACCCTGATGAGAGAAGGAGTAGCTTGGAGCAACTGAATCTTATGCTAGTGATTCCCAAGTATTTCACACTGGAGGATCAGTGTCACTGGTAGGCACTTTTTAATATCAAAAGGCAACAACGAAGATCCAGGCCTCACTGCACACATGTGATAAAAGACACCTCTACCTCAGACTTTACAGTAAAAAGAAAATTCAGACAAAAGCTACAAAGTAGTTTGGAGAGTAATCTAGTCCATACTGATAAGCTGCTTAGTAGTTTGGCTCCAAAGTCTCATACCCCACTTCTACATGGTAGGGGTCTCCCAACTATACTGAACTAACTTTTCCTTGTGCAAAGAAAGCCAAGAGGAAACCAGAAGCTGTTCTAATCCACTCTATGTGGATCATGGCTACAAGCTGGCCTGCATCTCCTGGCATGAGGGTGCCCCACAGACAAGGAAGATGCACCTAGAGGAAGGGATGCTGTGTCAGCACAGGAAAGAAAAAGAGCACGGGGGAAAGGGAAGTGGCCTTCCCCATATCACACCAGCTCAGAACTTCTTTCCCTATTGGGAAACTTAGATAACAAATCAAAGCCAGAATCCAGTCCCATCTCACAGGCAGGGCTGGTACTCTGCCTGGTAAGACTGCCCAACATTTAGCATTACTAGTAATTCAGTAGGAAAGGAATAAGCAATGTTTTGAGAAAAACAACTCATTCCTGGCCACAGAAGTAATATATAAATACACTTGCAAGTTATCTCAAGCAGGCAACCTTAAGAACCAGGCTTAAGAGAGACATTTGGAGGTTAATTGTACCCTCCATCACAATATTGTACCCCACCAATATATGAAATTCAGGATGAAATCTGTAGGTGTTTGTGCACGTAAATGTGGGCAGAAATTAACCCAAAAGCACATTTGACAGAGACTTCCTCCCATGGTGTTAGGCAAGAGAGATGAGACCCCTGTGTTCAGGGTCTGGCACCTCATGTATACTTTAGCAGAACTAAGCTGCAGCAGCAGAATATCCTGGTTTAAATATTAAAGATAAGTAAAGACTTCAAGACTGTAGCCCATCTGCTTTTCTGCTATAACATGATTAACAATTGTGGTAGGAAACAGTATCTTGGGACTGACACACTGACTTCTCTTAAATTGTTTAGAAGATTCAATCAGCAAACCATCTCAGCTGTAAAGTGACCCACAAATTTGTCTGTCCTATAAGCTAAACATCTAACTTGTTACTGTCTTCCAATATTACCCTGTGCCAATTGTAGGATGTTTTGCACTGACACAGCAGTTTTAGACACCCCACATGGCTCCCTTAGTTGTGCAACAGAATTTGAAATATAAAAAGAGTTTGTGTCATTATCAACTCTACTCTGTAAATCATAGCTGATTATTTGTAGGGCTATTCCAAAACCAGAGGATTCGAAAACACTGCCGCAATTACCAGACATCTGCATTCATCACTTTTAATGAAAGGTAGCTCATATGAATTGTACCATGAGAAACATTACACATTTATCTTAAAAAGAAAAGACATTGGCACCCTTGGTTAGTATGTCATTAATATGGCTGAATTCTCTATAAGGTGTTGCTGACTGTATGTTAACTCCACGTTTTTT
The DNA here is from genome assembly GCF_047495875.1 of Pithys albifrons albifrons. NCBI lineage: Eukaryota > Metazoa > Chordata > Aves > Passeriformes > Thamnophilidae > Pithys > Pithys albifrons. The sequence continues at coordinate 28,224,155 of NC_092463.1, read as the reverse complement.
TCCCTCCCCACCCTGCTTCTGTAGCTAATTTAATCAGCTTTCTGCAGCTGGCAGAAGCCAGCACAGCAGTGGTGCTTGCTGACACTTCCTGGCTTAGCTCAGTGATCCTTTGTGCTGTTAGAGTAAGCACAAATCACAAATGAGGACTATAAGCAAGCCTAATAATTAATATTAAAAGCAGTCCTGCTGGTACAAGTTGTAATTTATAAAAACACAGTGGAGCAGAATATAAAATCATGCAAAACAAATCCATCTTGTACTACTGATCTGGAAATTGCAGTTGCATTAGAAAAGGATTCTCTTGTCTGATGACATTAGACAGTTATAAATAAGAAAGACAACTGAATTTAAAATTTGAATTAGTTTTATTAGTATAAATTAGGTACAATGTTATGTGCAGTATCACTTCACACTGATGCTGCTGGCTTTCCTTGCAGGCAGTGTCTACAGGTAAAGCTATTCGACACAGTCACTCATAAGACCAATCCTGACCAACAAAATGTTTTCTTTTTTCCCTCAGAGCCTTTCAGTTCAGATGTGGAGCATTTCTGGGACTGTAGCAACACCTACCCCAGCATTCCCTTGAAAGAACTTCCCATTCTCTTTGCACATACCTGACACCACTAACACCAACTCTCTCTTTGGTGCAGAGTTTTCACAGGAGTTTAAAAGTTTTTTAAAGAAACACATTTTGGTGTCTAGAGTGCTTTAAATAGTTCGTAAAAATTATAACTTGCAATGAGAAAATGGTTTACTGAGTTTTCCATCCTTCAAGCAGTCCTCTCCCACATCATCCTTCAGATGACAGACACATCCTACATGTAAACTTGTTTTATTAAGATCAAGCAGAACTGATAGGATGGAGCTCGGAGTAGCACAGTACTCCCTTCATCTGGCAGGTACTCCTAAGTACGAATTGTCTGCCACCAAATCCACAAACTCCTGCTTTCCCTCCTCTTGCAGCAGGAGCACCACTTGGTGGCTCCCCACAGTGCCTTCACTCAGGCCTGATGATGGGGGTAGCAAGGCTGTGTCTACCTGAGACCAGTGCAAACACTTCTTAAGAAAACCCCTAAACCACTTCAATACCAATGGTATAATATTTCTGAAAATTAGCCCTACTACTTTTTCTCTCCAGAAATTATGCCATGTCTAAATCCAATTTGCAGTAAGTTCAGATTTTTCCTTTGCAGTTCATGCAATCTTTTTTCCTCCCTTTCTCCCATTTTCACTCCAGACTTAGCTTTACATGCAGAGTAACTTGAAATTCTAGGAAATTCCAGTATTTGAAATCAAGGTTAGGCTACCTATATGTTTGGATTTTATTTAAATTTTGCTTAAGTGTTGCTTTCACTTTTCAGAGCCATTAAATCAGATTGCTCTTTGTAGGATAACCTTAAGTTCAGCCTTATGTCAAAGTTCAGATAACACCAGAAAATGTCTGAAGAAAGCAGTGAATGGTGACCCTACATGAAAAAAAATAATGGCTAACACACTTCCGTATGTTTCAGTAAATTAAGTCAGTTCCACAAATTTCAGCTAGAAAACCAAAGAATATCAGTGACTGATCAGATATGAAAATGTAAAAAGATGAAGTTAACCTCATTACCCCTGTTTTATGAAAGTATCCCATCTGGGGTTTTTTTGAGTCTAACTTTCTTTGAAGAAGGAGTAGTGTGATTTTAGACCAGAAACAATTCAAGGGAAAAAGCTTCCCTATACATACCTTATATAAACCCTTTCCCATGTAGTGATAAATAGTTGACTTTCTCAAGTTTACAAATGGTATCAAATTATTATTACATTTGTTGAGGTTTCCAGTGATTAGTTTTCAGAATAGTGTCTTACTCGGTACACTGTTAATTACTGAGAATTTATTCACCAATTCTAGTGATCTAATTAGTAGAATTGGAGTCAACACTGACAGCTCAGCTAAGATATGGGATAGTCTTGGATTTAGAAATGAGAAAAGTTTAAAGCCTTGACCAATTAATAGACATTATTCTGCAGTGGAACAACTCTTATTAATGTCAATTCATTGGCATTGGTGTAGCTGTGAAGGGGTTCAGAGGCTTTGATTTCTAGAAAGCATTTGCTTTGAGCAACTGTTTGGACTTCTTAACCAGCTAACCTGCACAGCAGGTTTGCTTGACAGTAGTCCATGTGGCCTCAATGTATGTCTATCAAGGTTGATAAAGCTGGCACTTTGCATATCATTAGACCCTCTCTTGGGAGGCTGGTATGGGGAGCCACAAACAGGGCACAGCAATTTTCAGGCTTCACAGAACATTTTCTCCATGATTTGTTTCCAGTTCCCCTCTCTCCCCAAAGGGCAATAGGCACATTTATTTGTGCTTTTAAAAATCAGTTCCCATCTTTGGCCCTACATTGTGCAGACTGTGTTATCAGCAACTTCCTTTTCTTCAGAACTGGGGAGCAAGAACAAATCATAATTAAAGGCTGAAGGTATTTTCCCTCTTTTCCCTGCCCTAAAGGGACTGAGCTATTGCCAGCAATTACAGGCAGTTGGCGGTTCCCTGATATCACAGTAGCCAGGAACCAGTAAGCCCACTCTGATCCCATCTACCTGCCCTGGAAAAACTCACCTGCCACTGAACAGTGACAAACACTTCCCAACTCTCTGTGTTCTCTCTGGCCTCTGAACACACTCCTAGGAATGGTGTTCATTTCCAAAGACTACCCACCCATTTAGGTCAAAATCCTAATCTGAGAACCATGGTGAAAATTTGGCATTTCAATTCACTCTTTATAAGTAATTTCAAAATCTGTTGCTGAAAACATACTGAGTGTGTATGCACAGGTATTGTAACCAATACTGAAAAGGCAGTGGAAACAAGGAGATCAGGCTGCTCTTGCAACTTATGAGTTACATAATTGCAAACTTGTCTTCCTACTTCACATACTACTTAATAATTTTCTTGTGTGTGTGTGTGTTTCACAAACAGTGCTTTCTGATGAAGTTTCTGTCCTTGTGGTGACTGTTTTCATGATTTACTTAGAGAGTGTATAGAATGTGATCCTGTTGTAGCTGCTTTGAATATTTTATTAACAGGTAGATATTCACAGTATTTTATGCAAGAAACTTTGTGTTACTTTTTATAGTAATGTCATTAGTTTGCTTCATCCTGTGCTGCTAGTACAAAGTGTCATGCTTTGATTTATGTGGATGGTTGGCAGTCTCTTTTCCTAACTAGTAGGCAGTACAAAACAGAACAAGCAAAGCTCATGTAACAGAAAATGGTATGAACTTTACAAATTGGAGCAGCTTGATTTGTAAAATATTTTATAATATTGCAGTCAGCTATTAAGCTATGATATTTCATACAGGCTGTTTTGAAGCAATGAAACAACTAGGTGACTGATTTAATTATTATTTTCTCTTCCTTCTTTTACTACCCAGCTGCTTGCCTCTTGTTCTGCTTTCCCATTCTTCCTCTCTATCCTGTCCTAATCCTTCAGCATTTATTAGATATAAAAAACCTCTCAAGAATGGTGTTGCTTCCTCAGCAGCTCCTTTCCTGCCACTTTTCCTCTGACTTGCCCCATCTTCACAGCCATCTCTCTTGGTTCACTGTCTGGAACATATTACCCTCTAGCACTTGTACCCAGCAGAAGTCACTCAGCAAGTCATGTGTGGGTGTTGGCTGCCCAAACATAAGGAAGACAACCAGAAAAGATCCCTACCACCAGGGTGCACATAGTTCTGAGACATTAGCATGAAGAGGTACTGGCTTTTAAATATTTGCATGTCTGTCTCAGTTCTTGCACTCACTAGAAATACACAGATACAAAAAAAGTGAAAAAGATTCAGTTGGTTTTGGGTCATTCTGTGTAGTTTAGGTACAGCTTCACAAACCTAGAGTGTCAGGAGAGAATCTCTGACAGCTAATATATTCATTACCTCCTGAAGGAGAATATTATGGCACTGAAAGCCATTCCTTTGCTTAAAGTCCCAAACAAGCCAGTGAAGTATACAGTTTCAAATCCTAACCACAAGGTATAAAGTTGATCCAGCCAAGATGTACCACAGCCTGGAACAGCCAGTTTCCACAGGCAGTAGCAGACATTTCATGAGCTGCTATGGCTCCACTGATTAATGTGCCAAACCCACTGGAAGTTTTTGGCAAATTTCATATAATGGAAGAATTCTCTCATAGGTACACAAAGGTTGTCTGTCATGTGTAAGGGTGTTGCAGCCATGGTGGTCACTTCGAGCCTGACAGACCAGGTAAGTCTCTGTGCTCTCTTCTCTCCTCCTGCTTATGGAAGCTTTGCAGTAGATGTCTCATCTTCCAAATCTGTTTCTGCAGTTTCTGCATCCAACACTCTTCTGTCTTGATTGGGAAATTCTCCAGAATTCTTTAGGAATGACTGCAGCTTATCCTAAGTCATTGCAGTTCATGGTTCTGAATGTTCTTGCAGGTGCAGAGCTGAGCAGGACATTGAGTGGATAAATATACATGTGTTGAGAGCCTTCAGTACCTGCTACTCTGAAGGATCTCAGGGAGAGTCACACTTGCATTATGGCACAGACCAGTTCTATGTATCCTTTGAATTTATCCACAAAGTCTAGTTGCATTTGACTTCCACCAGCCTCAGCACAGTTACTGAGCAACACACATACACACAGCTTGGTGTTCTTGAGCAGTGGTAGCTGCATGGAACAGTGGGATCCCAGAAGAGGAGCCTGTGTGAGCAGGTGCCTAGAGAAACCTCCTGGAAAGGTAGGAAATTGCCTACTTGGAAAAGAAGGTATTTACTCATAGCTTCCCTGGGTGCAACTGCCCTCAGACAGAAAAAACTGCTTTGGCGGATCATACCATGCCCACTGACTGTCTTTCCTCCCTATACATACGGGGACAGGTATGACCTTTTGGCACATCTCCAAGGTTATGTGGGAAAATCAGGATAGAAGACTGCAAGCCATTAAGCCCCAAAAGTCTGCATGTTTTTATATTTACTGTATAGTTTAGAGGCTGCCTAGAACTAGGGTTGGGTTGTGGTTCCAACTCGAGAACACTCAGTCTTGAGAACCACTTTCTAAATTATAGCCAGATTTGTTTGCTTCAAAGGGGAACTAGGAGGAATGAACTAAAAAAAGCCTATTTACCCTCCCACCCTCTCCCTGACCATGTTATATGTGGCTTGACTCCCTGACAGCTAAGATTGCTTTGTGCCTCAGATTAGAGATGAAAACCATTCACTTGCAATGTCTGTTCTATTTCCCTTTTTCATACCATCCTTGCTTATTTAATAAATACAGATGAAGAAGTATCATAAGAGAAAACCTGATCTTTTCCTTTAGGAAAATTCTTTCATTCCTGTAACTGAATTTCAGGTAAATTTGGTGGCAACAGCTTGAACCAGTTATCCTTGTATCTGTGATTCCCATAAAACATGCATACATCTGTGACATTTATTTCTTGGTGTTTGCCATGAATTTTACATGAGGGAAGAAGATGAGGTTTAGAGCATTTGCCTTCATAATAATAGGTTGTGTTTTCAAATTGCATAATATTTCTATTTTTATATATAAATCAAAATTGTTTCCAGAATCCCTGAGGCCTGCACTTCATAATTCCACTGAAAATTAGTCTCATACAAACCCTTCTTTTCGTGCAGAAAATGCTTACAAAAATGCCATTAAAAAAATCGCCCCCAGAGAAGGTTAGAATAGGAAAAAAATTCCCACTAGTAACAACAGGGACTCTTAGTAATTCCATATTGCATTTCATTGTCATTGACATAATTCACATCCATTTTGATATATGAATATTAACATTGGTTAAAAAAATGCCTTTTTTAGGCTACACAATTGCAATTTGTAAGACTGTAGATTAGAATGGGACTTTATGAATCTGTGTCATTACTAAATTTAACTTCTTATCTGCAACTTCTAGAAACAGAATTTCCTCATCTGCAAACTTATTTACATACATAAACAATATGTTTTTCTGTGAAATAACCGGGCAAACTGGCACATGCACTACTATGCACAGAGACAGCAGGCTCTGCTGTGGCTGCTGCTCATCCTTCCAGCTTTTCTTCTCCGTGTGCTGCCATTAAGCAGCTGAAATCAAAGCATAGAGGAGAGGGATGCAATGCCACATTCCTTATACTAGAATTGAATTTTGCACTTTAGATAAGTGGGACTATGGGAGTGGGGATACAACCACAGAGCAAAACCAGTATTTGGCTGCAGAATTTGGGTTACTGTACCACAGATTACTGCAGGAGGTTTTGAAAGCCTGCTTTTGCACTGACCTGTTTCTCAGACAAGATCTTCAGCCCTACTTTTGCTATATTTAGATGTTACTTCCCCTTTCATCGCTATATGTAATAAACCGTTTATTCTCCAGAGAATCCAGAGAACATTTTAGGAAAAAAGTTTCAAAAATCTACAGCTCTACATCAAAACCAAAGTAAGAACCACACAACATTTTGGAGAGGTTGGTAGCGTAGCACTGACATCTTTGGGGTTTCCTTGTGCAGACAGCATAATGTACCAAATGCAGGCGATTTACTCCAGTTTGCATAATCAACTTGCGGTATTCACGACTTTAAATATGTTAGAGGCAGGTAAAGCATGTCATGTCTGTCCAAAAGTGCTTTCTAATTTTTATGTCTTTGAAGCTATAGCCCACTGTCATTCAGTAGCTGGAGCAGTGTATGTAAAACTGAACTGCTTGCTACTGCAGCTAATTGAATGAGAGTCCTCTGTGAAATGTCATCTACAGCAACAGCTCCAGTGTTGCTCAGATTAGAGTGCCATGGACAAATCTGAGCACTCCTTTTAACACTTGGCCACACAAAAGTACAGTTTATTAGCTATTTTTAAGGATCAGACATTCTCATGTGCAAAAAGAAGTATTTAGGAACACCCACAGGTGCTGCTATGCTTCCTATGCTTTTGCTAGTCCTGTATTGTGGTGATATGTGCATCACCTGAGTGATACCTCTCTCAGCCTGAAGGTGACTCCTGCACCTTGGAACATACCAGGTCAGTCTGACTTTAGCTTAAGTAACACTATCAGAAATGCTGTTTTTCAGCTGCAGAGATACAGATTTTTATCCAATTAATACCCACCATGTCCCACCTGTGTGATCCTTTTGCCAAGTTTTTACTTATTATGGTTTGTTGCAGTCAAGAGAAAGTTATCTGCAAATAATTTTTGCATAGCACTTAAATACTACATTCCATGATGTACTGAGATGTGCATATATACACTTGGGGTTAGGCATAGACAGGACCTTTTGTCACACAAACCCATTAAACTTTTTATATAAACAGTGGGACATACAAAGTAAACATGCATGCAGGCCACGTGCTTCATCACAACAATTTACTGGAAGAAAATTTCCTGGTGCTTGTAGAGAAGTGGCACGAAAAGCAGTCAGCAAGGAGGCACGAGAAACAGGAGACAGGAGGGGCAAAAGCAAGACTTTGGTTTATGGCTATGTGTGGGTTTGGCTCTTTTTGCTTGGTGTCTTGGGTTGAGCTGGCAAAATGCCAACTGCCCAATTACAGAGAAAAAGGGTTCCTCCCCCCGCCCCCAAACCAGCCAAGAGAAAAAGAAGGAGAGGAAAAAAAAACCTCCAGGTAAGAGCTTGCACACCAAGCAATGCCTGAAAAAGAAGAGTGGAATTAAAACCAAAAGTGCTCTGTGATCTTAATTATTTTTTCAGGAAAAAAGAGGTTTATGCAAGTGCCTTGTAACACCGCATCAAAGATATCTGATATCTAAAAGCCAAAATCTTTTTATAAGTGAAACAAGATTATATCTGTAAGATTCATTCAAAAAAATTTTAAATGAGTAAATTTATCCATGTGATCCAACTTGTTCTTTTAAGTGTACATAATAAAACACAACTCAGGGCACAGGTGTTTTTGCTACGTGGATAAATTAATTACCTGGATAAATAAAGTTCACACATGGCCTAATTTACAGTAAACATTAAGAATTAGCAGCAGTTCTCTTTACTGGAATAATTTTTGCTTCTGTATTATACACATATGTTGAAAATGTGTTTTTCCACATGTGATTACAAGACTTGATCAAGAAATGTCAAATCACACAATTATGGCACTTCTCCGTGGCTCAGTTGTGAGCTACTGAAATGACACCTTCTAAGAAGTTTAGGACTAAGCTGTTCTAAATTTTAACTTTTGGCTTTTAATAAGGTTTGATTAGTACTCTTGCAACTTGAATATACTCCTTCAAAAACATTTGAGCAAAGTAGGGGTTCAATAGACTGTCTTATCAACATTAGAAACTGTTGATACATTGCTATACCTGACAGAAAATGAAAAAAAGTGACCATATATATTTAGTGTAGTAACTGACTTCCTAAGCAATGTATTTGGCCACTTTGATAGCAAACATGACATAAGTTGCGTTTAAAATTTCAAGTTTCATAAGAATCTATGATTTTCCAGAAGCAGCCTTGGGAAACAAAACAAAAAACACCCACCTGTTATTTTTTGCAGGGAAAAATAACAATATAAAAAAATTACTAATAAGATAGAGATAAGCAACTGCCAAATCTAATGTAACTCCTTTTCAACACAGCCAACAACTACAGATTTGACTTCAATGAAGAGGTGGAACAAAGGACTTCTGGTTCTCCAGGGAAAGATGGAAGGCATCTCAACCATTTTCCCAGAGCTTATGCATTTCAGCATTTGGTGAAGAATGGGGTTTACACGTAGAAAGTCTCCCTGGTGCTATTTATTTACCCAATGTTCTCCACAAAACAGAGGAAGACCTGCAATATCAAGTCACAGACTTCAATGCATCCATCCCAAATTTTTATTATTAGCTTCCTTGAGGCAGCATAGAGTAATTTTCTTACTGATACACAAGTCCTTAGAGTTCCTCTGCTGCTGGATAAAATGACTAAGACAAATATTAAGTGAAGAAAATTAGCTTTATTTATGTAAATTAGAAAAATGAAATGTTAGAACTTTGGTCAAATGGTTAATTCTGTACAATTTACAATTATAATTATATACAAAACTTCTAATAAAATACAGTACATCACACTCTTCCTGAGTCACAGTGTGTTCTCAGTTCTGTAAATAATTTTTTTCTTCTTTTTTTTTAAAGCAAATAGATTCAAGAAGGAAATACTATCCTCAGTTTGATAGTGTTTGGTTTAGATAATACTGGTATTAAGAAGGAATTCAATATACTGCAAGTAGAAAATACTCTATAGCCATTGCAATTTTGATAGTTATTTTTCTATATTAAAATATGTTCCTTGATAAAAATGTTAATTATATACTCCTTATTATCAGTTTGTTGCACTTTATTTATTGACACAAGAAAAGGTGACTTCAAATATGTCCATCTCTCAATGCAGAGACACAAATTTATCTAAGTTCCATGTATACATAACCAATCATTCAAAGATCAGGAAAGATACATCCAGATAGAGCAGAGGTCTGAATTGAGGCACAGTATCTTAAAACTGCTGTCCTACCCTGGACAGGATATGTAAGCTCCAATTGCCTGGCTCACCTGATACCAACTTACACATCTTGACACGTGACACTGTGTGGAGCAGCACGGCCCAAGCCTGCCAATCCTTACAGCTGCATGCCAGTCCCACCTTGGGAAGCACTACAGAGTCCTCAGTGAAGATGCATCACAGAGCTGTATTTCACACCACTTGTTACATCTTGTCCAGCTCAAGACATTATTAGAATTAAAGCTATCCATATTACCTTTATTGAGTTGAATTTTCTGAGATTGACAATAAACTATTGTAAGGCGTGAAAGGATGCTTCATCTGTTCAATTAGTGATGCAATGTGTTAAATTAGCAATTAGCACAGATTACAACCTGCAAGTAAATTTATGTCCCAGTTAAATCCAAAAACCAATTAGGGCAACTTATTTTTGACAAATGTTGATTTGAAACAAAACTAATTTTACTTAGTGGCTAAGTGTGGGCTTCTCCTAAATATACCCATGGTAAAGTTCACTATACTTTTTTAATGTAGACATGTGCATTTCTGATATTTTAGTTCAAAATAATAAAAAAATACAGATTTGATAACCTCTGATTTATTTATAGCGTTTAAAGATGTTTAAGAGGTCTTAGACAAACAGAAAGTTTTCTAGAGATTTGCTTTGTCTTAAAAACTTTCTGAAATACTTCAGCCCAAACTCAAATATTTGAGATCAAAACACAACAATCCTACTCTGATTAGAAATTAAAAGGTGGGGTTTTGCTGTAGATATTAAAGTGCATAAAAAGACAACATGAAGCTTTAAAGAAAGTTGGTCTTTAGCTGAATGCTTGAACTCTTCCCAGGATTCTTTGCATGTTTAGTAGTCTTCACTTTGATGCTTTCTTGATTGCCTTTTACAGCTGACTCAAGCCTGGCTTTCATAGTTGGAGAGGAGGCCATTAGCTTTTTAAAAACTGATGAGTACTGAGGACCAATCTGCATCAGATTTTGCAAAGCAAACTCGTGTAGATTTTTTGCTGAGTTTGTAGCAGAAACCAGGGCATTTTCATCCAAAAGAAAGGAAATAAGGATGGGAAGAAAGCAGGCCACCAAATGAGCACCTGTAACATTGAAAACACAACTTGAGCATATGCTTTTTAAAAGTAGCTTCAAATTCAAACTAGAAGTATTTCTCTAGGTTAACATTTAACTCAAACTATAAAGCTGCAAATGTTAGCTAAACTGTATGCTAAAAAGAGCCAATACTTCCTGTGATTAATTTTGTTGGCAACTAGTATTCATGATTGGATTCCTAGGAGCTGCTTTGGTTTAGTTTGTTACTTATGGCAATTTTGAGCATATTGAATGCTTTGGGTACTAGTAATGAAGTAACTTACGGTGCTCTTCCTCAGCAGTGGCTGTCAGAGCTGTAACCACCTTTATTCCCTCCTGAATTACTTGAAGTTCAGCAGCATTTTCAGGTTTTGCTTTTTCTGTTTCCTGCAATTTTCCCACAATGGATGGTGCTAAAGAATGAATATAAGGATATGACACAGTTTTGTTTGGATGCTGGAAGATGGAGTGCAGCAGCTGGTAGCACTTATACTGTACCTAAAGGGAAAATGAAATTTGCAGTTACAAAGTATTATACTTAAAAATATATCTCTGAGTGTTTTAAATCTAACAGCTTGTCAGATAAATTTTAGGGAGGGGGAAAAATGCACCTCACAGCTTAAAAATTCATCAGGTTGCAGGCTGCTAATGTATCACACTTCATGGGTGCATTATAACTCGTAATCAAAATAGTAATAGAAAATAGATTATGCTTCTTTTTTCTTTCCATCATGTCCTACATCTTCCAACATTTTTGAGTTAAGGAAAGAATACTATTTGTGTATGAAGATTACTGTTTTGCAAATACTCTCTTTTTTTTTTTTGCAAAAATGCAGCTGACTGAAAAGAGCTGCTTAAAATGTAAGCAATATCCCCATCAAACTGCAGGCACAATTTTAAAATGCCTCAGACTGTGCAGTAGCTTCCTGAACTTTGAGAGTGAGGAAGCCCCAACCCCTAAAAAAGCTATTTATATAAATACATTTTTTCCCTGATACATTGGCTTCTTTAGGTGAAGAATAGTAATATATGAACTGTGGCACTACAGTCTAAAGCCACTATATGAAAATAGGTTGGAACAAAGCATTAATCTAGCTCAGCATGCTGAATCCAGCAGCAGCCAAGAGCTGATGTTTATGGGACAGTAACAGTTATGAAGTGGTTCTTGAGGTAGCTCCCAAAGACTCACAGCTGAGTGATTTCCTGTACACAAGATAGTATCTGTGTGTTGAAAATAAAATGAACAAGTAAAACTAAGGTGCCTGAAACACTACACAACTGTGTTGTGTACTTATCAACGTATAAAGCACTGCATCTGATGCAATAAACCCCCCCCAAATCATAGGACTACAGAATTGCATACAGAATAACAAATGATTAAATGCATGACTCGTCATGTTTTTGGTCACTTGTTCAAACTGTGTTTTAAAGCAGAACAGATACAGTCAGGAGAGAATTAACTTCAATCACTACCCAGGACTAGTGACACAACTAAAATAAGCTAATATTCATTTAATACAATACTGGTATTCTTCTAACTTTGCCAGGACTTACAACTGGATCTTTTGACTCAAGCGTTACTTTAAACTTCTCAATACAACGCTCCTGAAGGCATTCTACAGTGGAAACTTCTGGGGTGGTAGACATAACAAATACTGTAATAGCAGTAAGCAGGCTAACATCATCAAGTTCTTGGAGTTCTTTATCTATCAATAAAGTAAGAAGATGGTTAGATTTACATTAAAAAGTAATCTCATGAGTTTAAGTGTTACAAAGACGTGGAATAGAAGTATCAATGTCTACATTCCTTTAAGAACCTATTTTTTTCAAATACACAACATACTCTCACGCAGTGATATGGACTTTTACTGCAATAAAAGTCAAGGCCAAAATGGGAATTCAGAGATGATTATATGCATATTTAAAAAACCAACATATTCCTATTCCATCGTTTCTTTGTATAAAGTACAATAAATATCTTTGAAGAGCTGGTATGACATATTACAGTATAACCTACTGTCCTAGTTACAGTGACCAGGACCAGTTTATCACCATGTGGGTGTAACCAAAACTATGCAGTCTACACCCTCTGTGTCATTGCTGATGTGTTAATAGTGGACTATTTGCAGCAGCTGCCCAGGACACTCACTGTCAAACTCCCTGTCCTGGGGGGGTACTGGACATTTCCATCTAAACCTGAGGGTATATAATCTTGGGGTTTTGGAACTTCAGTTACCACTTGTCAGATCCAGAGGAGGACCAGAACATCAACAGGACTGACACTCAACAAGACTGCGACCATCATCCTCACCAACAGGTTTTCCTTTCCTTTTACTTTACACTCAGGGCGACCATGTGCGGCTCAGCACAGGGCCTGGCAAACACCATTCTGTTTGTGTCCCAGGGTGCTGGGTTGTACTTCTGGGGTTTGTGGGTTAAAACCACGTTTTTCTCTGTATCATTGTATTTATTGTAATATTTTTGGTAAATTGTAACTCTGACTTGTAATCTCTTTTGAGTTGGGTTCATTTCTCCTGCCTGGTTACCTTTAAACCAGCACACCTATTTTGAAAATACTATAAAATTTGCATTAATATTCTTTTGCTATAACTTAAAAAACCAGCTCTATAAAGAAAAGCTCCAACAACAAATAACACCTTAGATATTAAGCATGAGGAATGATAAAAATACCACAAAACAGGAAGCTGAAGCAGCATCACACAGTAAACTAACCTTAAGACAAAAGAAACTTTCTTGCACTGTTTTAATACACTTTGTTTCACTACAGGCACTAACTCTTTGTTGAGAACCTGCACACAGTACAGTTGTCTTTTATGCTCGACTGTGCACTGAAGCCGTAACTGGTACCATGTAACTACTTTGTGGCACTACATAACACAGGAGTAAGCTTGCCAACCCCATGTCCCGGTTTCAGCAAGGAAAGAGTTAATTTATTCTCAGTAGCTGTTATAGTGCTGTGTTTTGGATTAGGAATGAGCTTGGTGTGGATAACAACTGATGTTTTGGTTTTTTGCTAAGTCCTGTTTATCCTGTCAAGGACTTTTTTTGTTGCCTCATGATCTGCCAGTGAGGAGGTACCAAAAGAAACTGAGAGGGAGCATAGCCAGGACAGGTGACTCGAACTGATCAAAGGGATATTCAACACATCATGGCCAGTGTATAAACTGGGGGGAGTTACCTGGAAGAGGTGCTGACCTGGGTTCAAGAAGGGAAGTCTGGCATCAATCAGCGGCTGGTGAGAACTGCATTGTGCATCACTTTTTATTATAGATTTCATTCACTTTATATCACTTTTTATTATCATTATTATTATAATTTACCATTATTACTGTATTTTACTTTATTTTCAACTATTAAACTGTTCTTAGCTCAACATACAAGTTTTACTTTTATTCCCCTCCCCAGTCCATTGGGGTGAGGGTGGGGCAGGGAGAGGGAGGGTTGAGTGAGCACCTGTGTGGTGCTTCAACCACGACACCCGCATCTGTACTTTTATAGATGATGACTTTTCATATGAACTGTAGGGACAAGATTGCACTACAGTTTCAACAGTACCTGGTAGCCAGCTAATTCTCCTGTGACTAAGATACTGATCATTTTTAAACATGTGCATGAATTTAATTCAAATAAACCAAACGACCTTTCACACAGACGCTTTTTGTTTTGATTTTAAACACACAAACACAATATTTGTGCTTACCTTGATCCCAACAGTCAAGTACAGTGACCAAAGCTCTACGTAAAAGATCAGTCCAAGCAGTCCTACTCTTTTCTGCTCGAGCCATTGGAGAAGACAAGAGTCCTTTAAGAGCTTGTAGGGATGCAGCAACCACCAGAGGTAACTGGCCATCTCGCAATTTCACAGCAGTTTCTTTAAGTACTCCAGTAATGAGGTACAAAATAGTAGGAAGAACTGAAACACTTCCTGTAAAACAATACAAATTAATTTCACAGGAGTTTAAAAATTGCAGGTACTTTTTATATTAAAAAAAATGAGGCAGTTTTCTTGGATTCTCTTTTTTATTTATAATTTTTCAACACCTATATAAACGAAGGCACTGGTAATTTAAAGAAAAGATTTGAAATAACATGTGACCTGTTATTGTGAACAGAGAGTCAGACTTAGGGGAAGTTAAACCTTTCCCCCTTTTAAATTAGTATTGTGTATCTTTTTCTTGATGATTTTATTATGTGAACTGTGGCATTATGGCATGTTCAGAGAAAAGCAAGAACAGAAGGATCACAACCTCTGAGGAGGTGGTTCTCATAGAAGATAAGCTATGGAAGTATAGAAAGTATAGTAGTACATACAGTATGTATATATAGTCCATATAATAGTATATCCTTTGTATAGAATAGCATATACAAATAATAGCAGAAAACAAAATACAAGCATCCAAATATATTTTGCAGTAAAGACTTCAGCTACCTATTAAAGAGGGGAAAAATGATGCAATTATATGATCTGACTTTTGGAGCTGATTCCTTATTCAAGTGACTGAATAAGAGGGCTTAAGCTCCTCTCTTTAGTCACCTGAACTAAATGCTTAAGCCCTCTAGTGTAAATATCACATATGGTCTGACCCTTCAAGCTGTTAGTTTGTGGAATAACATGAAGAGCTAAAACCAGAAAACAACTACAGCAAGAAAAAGAAAATCACAGATTATTTTTCATACAAGACAGTTGTCCTCAGATTTAAGTGATGCTATGTTTATTTCCCTTTACTTTGAACCCATAAATAATGGGCTGCAGATGGAAAAGAGAAAGTATATCATCACCTTACAAGGATAGCAAGAACTGCCATTTGGAGTATCATATTCCCCAAAGAAGAATCTTTTAACAGAGACCAAATTTCAAGGCTGGTAAACACCAAAACTTTGCATAAGGTGTGACACAGATACCTAAGGTGGGAACAGAGGAGTAGGGCTTAAAAGGTTTATATGTGTGGCTGCAACAGTACTGAAATATCATATGTATCAATATGATATTGGGGGTTGGTGGTGAGGAACAGTCTTAAAATTTGGAGTGAATCCAAAATGAATCATGGGTAAAAATCAACTAATCTGAGAAGTCAACCATAACTCCTTAGAGTGGTTTCTTAGTGTTCAAATGATGGCTTTTAGTGAAAGGTAACATCACATTTCCCTTTCAAATTTAATTTATGTCAGCATTACAAATTCCAGAACAGACAATTCAAGTAGAATATAATCATGTAGCTGTTGCACACTTCCCTGTACAAAATGAATCTGTTAATTGCACTGCTACATGTGGGAGGAAAAGAAAAAACTACTCATTTAATTGCTTCAGTTTTGTAACTTGTTTTGTAATCTGACAGTCAGAAAATAATTAGAAAAGGAAATTGTCACAAGCAATCAACAGAACTTGCCGCCAGATTTATCCAGCTAAGAAAATTAGGTAATAACAAAGGGAGAGAAAGGCCCAATATTCTTTTATTAATCTTTCCTTGTGATGAAACAGCATACCTTCAGGAGAGCAGATTGCAGGAACATCAGAAAGAATAACTAATGCTGCTGCTACCAGGCTGCTTCCATCTTCTGAGAGTAACAGATGTTTTCCAGGTTGAACTGCAGGGCTACAAGTTAATTTAGGGTTGAGCTGGGGAAGCTGTCTGACAAGAATACAAACACACAACTCCAGTGTTGCGAAAACTAATGATTTCCCAGGCACTAGTCCTCCTGTGTCTTTGCCTTCTCCAAATTCTGGTAACGTTTCCTTTTCTGCAGCACCATCATCAACTAAAACAAGAAGAAATATAGCAGAAGTTTGCAGGCTGCACCTTGTTTCCAAAAAGTTTACTTCTTAAAACTGTTTCATCACCAAATTATAATCTTGATACATATTTATGTGCATGAGTATGTATTTAAAGTTCTACTGGCAAACATACATCCTTCTGAATAAGCAAACTATGCAGTGATTGTCAAAAGGCAAAAGGGTATGCAACACATACCACATCCTAAGGCACCAAGCCAATATAATGTCACATAATGCAAGTGTTCTGATTCTTCTCCCAGTTTTTTCCTTTTAGAAAGGAAGTTACAATCAGAGTGACTACTGGAATCTGGCTTGTAATAGCTGTGTGCAGCTCTACTGCAGCTGATCCCAGCTTTTCACTTAAACTCCTCCCTTCCTGACACCATGCAAGACTATCCCAACTGCAGTTTCTCCAGTTTTCTGACTCACTTTTTCAGTTCAACACCTAAACCACCTGCTCTCTATCATACTACCCCAATGTCAGGCACCTGGACTTATTTAAACCAGAACTAGTAACCAGTTGTGAGACATTCCAATTAAGATGCATCTTGAAATCCTATTTTTCAAGAAATAATTGCTTTAACCCTGATAACAGGTATTCAAACATCTCATACATTACTGTACCTTCTGCACTTCTCCGCTTTTCCTTCACATGTTCCTGAGCTGCAAAAAGAATCAAGCGAACCACTTCAAGGGCAGCAAGCTGAATATCAGGGGATTCTCTGGTCAGTATCAGTCGATGCAGAACATTCAGAAGCTCTACACCCAATTCCTACAGTAAGAAAAACATTTAATATATCTTAACGCAGGAGTTTTAGGAACTCATTAGTACTTGTTAAAGCCAATAGCATTACTCTGATTAATCTTGCTAAGGAACACAGTGTAATTGATACAATCTTAGGAGTTGTCATTTTCTTCAACATCCAGCTCCTAGCTCCCAGTATCATCAGGCCTGATCAATTCTCCCAACAAAATAGTAATCATAGCAATTTAAGGGATGGGGCACTAAAAAAAACCCCAAAGTAATCTATCTTATGGCTTCTTAACTCTTGAAGATGGGGATACTGCTTTGTATCCTTTATCCAGTGTATGCATTTCCTTGGTAAGACCATCAACAATCAGCAGACCCTGGGCATGCCTTTGATTTTAACAGCAAAGTTAATTCAACTATGCCTTGACAGAGAAAGAGAACTCTCTTTCCTGAAGTTCTGTCTTCACTTGGCTCTTCTCCTACCCACCTCATTACTCCTTCCCAACAAAATGTCAAGTTCTCTGCCCTCATCTGTCTTCTTGAAGGTTCCACATTGTGCACTTTCTCTCTTCTCTCTCTACAGCTTTAGATTATGATAAAGCATATAATTTACCTACTACTTATATGTTCAAGATTCCTGGAAGTACAATAGAGTGTAGAGATACTGTTAAAAATTATATCTTAATTCTGGGGGGCATTTGATAATCAGTACATTACCTGATCACCACCTATTTTAGACCTTGGCCACGGAACATCAAAGAGCGCCTGCAGGGCACGCAAGCAGGCAATAATGTCCTCCATTGCTGCATCTGATCGAGGAGAGCAGAGGAATTCCACACTAATTCCTGTAAGCATCAGAAGAAAAAAAACCCCATATGTTCTTGAAATTTTAAGGATTAATTTTGTCTGTAACTAAGTAACCTCACAGTAGGTTGAGCAGCCATAGAAATAGCATTTTATATTAAGTAAATTCATCTTCTATTGCTAATATCCTGGGGCATGAATTCTATTTCCATCAAAACAAAGAATTTCAGCTTCCCAACAGTATAAGACACAATTATAACTGGCTACTAACATAAAGCAATAAAATCCCAGCAATTTCAGAGTAAAGCACTAAATTCTAGGTCTAATGAACAGACAAAACAATTCATAATGAGAATATAGCAGAATATTTGCCTCATCACTCTGATTCATATAGAGAAATAATGGCAAAAGTAATAACAGTTCATAAACTCAAAGGCTGAGGCTTTATCTTTCCATTTTACAAAAACGCTCAAGGTCTCAACTACCACAACTAGATCACTAGCAGTAAGTAAATTATGTGAAGCCTAAGTTTGCAAATCCTAGAGCAGATAAAAACTATTTTGTTTCCTCAGCTTTCAGGACTCCTCAAGACATTGGAGACAAGCTTCAAATAAATTGCAATCCATAATCTCATCCCAGTTGTACAGCTGTAATTCCAAAATGTGTGATGACTTTGGAAATGGATCGATGTACGATGAAGAGCAGCTGTGCAAGAGAAAATGCCCGTGTTTTAAAGTTCTTTCAGTTTCTCTGTAGGAAGTGAAAATGGACAAGTGGAATACATTCAAAAGCAGAAAAAACAAGCCAGATGTCCATGGTAAAGTATGTGAAATTTGAAGCACCAAGAAGTAGAGGAAGCAGGGGAAATGAGCAGCTTTTGTATTAGAGGTCCCACTTTTAACTGAGGGAGGAATGGAACTGAAAAGGAAGCTGGCTCTCTGCAGAAAGACTGGGATTCAAAAGAAGACATATGCAACTGACTCATATAAACCCATTACAAAAAAGGATTAGAAAAAGAGGACACAAAAGAGAAAGACCAAAGGGAAAAAATACAATCACAAATGCCTAATTGTGTAAATTTAGAGAACTGGGACTGAATTCAACTACCTGATCAGCTTCTGTGGGAGCAGAGGCTTAAGAGAGCTTTATGTGAATGTAAGGAAGCAATTCTTTAGTGTGGAGGTGACTGAGCACTGGCACAGGTTGCCCAGAGAGGTTGAGTGTCTATCCACAGAGATACTCAAGAGCTCTCTGGACATGGTCCTGGGTAACTGACTTCAGGTGACTGTGCTTGAGCAGGAGGTGGACAAGATGATGTCCACAAGTCCCTTCCACCCTACACACTATTCTGTGATGTAAAACTGTACTTCAGTGATGCTAATCCATACACTCTGTAATTCCAGTGGTACAACCACAGTAAAATTCACCCTTGAACTTGCATGTTTATGGGCAGACCAATAACCACTTGTTTAGGGCTTTTTTAGCTTACACTCAGTGCTTTTGTGTACCACATTTGGGAAAACATTACAGTTTTCTCACTAGGCCTTAAAATTCTTCTGAGTGTATATTTTTCTGAGAGATGCAATATTCAATGATGCAGTTAGATGTGAATAATTAAATATTTGCTAACAGTTTTACATTTTCAGTTACAGCATATAAACAGATTATGCACTCACTAACCCAAGATAAGATGAAATCTGTCAGTGTTCACATCCTCAGGAGATTTCACCAAGGGCCTGGTAGAAGAATCTTGACACATGGTAGTTGGGGTAACAGGTCTAGAAAGATTTGTAACTCCTTCATCTGGATCAACAACAATGAAACCTGTGCTAGTAAGCCATAATGCTGTAGCATAAAGTATCAGTGCCCAGGAGTTGTAGTAATGAGGTCTGGCATTTTCAATCGTCTCTGCTGTATAAAATGTACCACCTATAAGAAAAGAAGTTATTTTAAGGATGTAATTTATTTTCAACTACCACATTTTCTCATTCTTAAAAGGGGATTCTTTTTTTAATTGAAATTATGTTTATAATGTATTGTGAAATTATAAAAAAAATTGAAATTATGTTTATCATGTATTTTACGTATAACTTTTATTTAAAGTTCAGTACTAAAACTCAGGCTAATGAGGGCACTTAATTTAGA
Source organism: Pithys albifrons albifrons (assembly GCF_047495875.1). Lineage (NCBI taxonomy): Eukaryota > Metazoa > Chordata > Aves > Passeriformes > Thamnophilidae > Pithys > Pithys albifrons. The sequence goes on along the minus strand of NC_092463.1, from coordinate 28,204,071 downwards.
TTTATTTAGACAAAATCCAATTACCTACTTCTTCTTTCAACCATAAAATCAGGCAATAAACAAGAACACCAAAAACTACTTTTCACATCACTGAAACTTCTGTTCTCAAAAGCAGTCCTGACCTTCAGATAGTACATAAGCATGCTTATTCTTCATACAATTTAGTCTTACTTACAAGTCAGTACGCTGACAAGTGGCTTAGGAAAATAGAACTGATTTACCTTCTTACCTTCAGCAGGTAGTTGCGATGCATACTCTGGAGGCAAAGTTAAGAGGGCAAAATCCTGAAGTGCAGCAAGCCAGAGCTTGCTTAGTGTTCCAAGATCTGCCTGTACCAAGTCCAGAAGTCCACTGGCTGAAAATGTTACATCTCTGTAGCTCTCTTCTGCAGAGTTTGCCATTTTTAAACAGTGATTGTGAGCATCACTTTGATTTTTCTGCTTTTCAACTGCAACGATGTAAACCTGTTGATATATTTGGATAGAGAGTTACAAATATTAACTCTTACAAAACTATTGTTATCACTCACATGGCTGCCTGTGAGTGGGCATGAGGTTTCCTAGAATCTATTCCTGATTCAAGTCCAGTCGGTGTGGGTGAACAAGCACTTATTTTCTTAATCTTCTGAATCCATTCCCCATCTAATCATGATGCAGGAGTCCCCCAAAAGGGAAAACTACTAAAATTCCTAAACATACCTGGTAGGTTTTTCTACAAATGTTCACATAAAAGCTCTCTATTGCTGACTCCTCCAAAATAGCTCCCTGATTATACACTGAAATATCATGTACCTACATAACATGTTCCTATCTAGCTGGTTATCAGCCACTGGCATCCAAGGCCATTATTACTACTTTCTAACACACATCTTTTGGAGATTATGTACATTGTTCACATTTTTGACTTTTAAATATTTAACCTTCCATTTACATGTATTAAAACAGGCATTTGTTTGAGCTGACCTTTAAGCTAACCAATGAAATACTGAACTGACAATATTAACTTCCAAGAACTATTTCTAAGAAATGAAATGCCAATAGACAATGAGAAAAATGACACCTGTTTCAAATGGTACATTCAGTGAACCATCACCATAGCCACTTACAACATGCATTTTCAAGTGAATGTTGAACTATTAGAATATCTTAAGAAATTCCTATTTTTAAGTATGATACATTATTCTTAATCTATAGTATAATACCAATGGTTTAATTAGCAGTGCTTTAGTCAAGTTTACAAAGTTCATGTACTATTTACAGGTAGCAAAGCAAAGCACAGGGTCAGCACCTTCTATTTAACAAAGCATGTAAGAAAATTCTGTCTGAGAGGTTCTAATTCATCTACCAGATATCAAGACTAACATTACAGAGCTGTTATGCTCACCTCTGCCCAAGCCTTAAGCACAGCCAGTATCTCCATAGTTGAGGTGCTTTCATTATATTGTTGATTTTGTGCTTCTTTTCCAGCCTGTACTTTGACCAAAGAGGACACGAGCAACTGGTGAACCCTTCGAAGGTCATTAAGGTCACTCACTACCCCACTTGCTATCCAGGCACTGCATACCTGGTGTTGTGAAACAGAAACAATGAGGAACAAGAAACAAACACCACTGGATACTGGTTTTTTCATCTTTAAAATTATGAAAACCATATTTAATTTCTACCGAGATACATTTATTCTCAGATAATAATAAATGTTAAATGACACTACAGTTTAGTGTACTTGAGTAATGAAAGCCAAAAACATTGGTGGGGTGTCACAAATAATGTTTAAAAGACTTCAAAGTGCAAAAAATCTTTGAGTTGTCACAATGTAAAGGTAACATAGGCAGGATTCTTTAGTGTGCATTGAGGATTTGAGGCTAGATGATTTATTTCCTTTTTCTTGTGTTGCGTATGAAGAAAAAAATATTTCAGAGGATCTATTACCTAAGACTTCTGACTTTCAACACTTGCCTGACATGCTTTTGCTGTGACATCAGGAGGAGTTTCAGGAGCAAAGGCAGGCCTAAGTGCTGCTCCAACCTAAAGAGAAGTTATAGAACATTCAATACATAGTGAACAATTTTACTTTTCATAATTAGACTTTGTTACAATTTTCCTTTATAAAGCACAGTTCCTTTTTTCACAGACTGTTTCAGAGCAGAGCAGAGAAGAGCAGAGAAACAGTTGCAGTCATACTTTTATTGTTTTGCTTACTCTGAAGACATGGCTCTCGTTGAGAGGGGCCTTCAAAGCTGATTCTGTTTTTTGCACAGACTAAAACTGAAACAGAAACTTCTTCTTTCCTGAATGCTTGGCTTATGAGTAGCCCCAAAAAGGAAAAAAACAATGTTCCAAACTATGACAGACTTGCAAGACACCTAATGACTGACATTTCCTTACTTAGAAAGAATACAGACTTAAGGAAATAAACAGCTGAAGTGGGTCAACTGGAAAGTGAAAAAATAAGAGAACACACCTCCCCATTAGCCTAGTTAAGAACACACCAACCTATAGTCACCAGGTTGTAAAGGTTTTACCTACTCTCACTGTTGAAAGCCATTTCACTAACGGCCAAAAAAATTTCCCTTGCTGCTTCAGCGTGTATCTGAAAACTCAGACTTAAGTCTGATGCTCTTTGGAATGAAACTGTAGTACAAATTCAAGTTTGTGAAAATAAGTGAAAAAGATTTGGTTTTAATGACAATTAATGACAGTTTCTTAAGACCCCCTAAAGCTCAGACTTCATTTAAGGAACTTCTGAACAAGATTTCAGGGAAGTCATTACTCAAATACAGAAAATCTGTATTCATCTTTTTCTGGATTATTATAATGTTTGTATGGGAAAAAAATTAGAAGACAAAGGCTTGATATTTAACTGTTTCACATCTCTTAAAACTTCCATGAAACAGCTGATGACATCAGCTATTATCTAGACATTATCTATACATAATATTAGCAGAAACACTTTGAGGGTACTGAAGGGAAAGAGAAACTTATGTAAAGGCTTTTTACTTCTAAGCAGGATTTAAAATTATAGTTGTTCCCAATATTTTTTGCAATACTTCCACACTTTGAAATCAACGCTTTAAAAAAAAATCTGCCAATGATCTGTTTTGGTTTTGCTGTACTGAAGAGGGGAAAATGCCAAAACTTGAAAAACTTTGGAGCCAAACATTGTATGTCAACTAAAAAGATGATTTCTAAGGAAGTTAAGTCCAAAATTAAAAATACTTTCAGTTTCAAACTAACTGAAAATTAACTCTGGCACTATGCACTGCAAAAGCAAATTTCTTTTAGTGATTGACTGTAACTCCAAACTTTTCTACAATGCTTACATTGGCTTGATATTGCTCCAGAATTACATGACCTGGAAACTCTGGTTCTGGAACAACTGCAAACTTCCGAACAACAATTTGCAATGTTTGCAGCCCAGAAAGACGAAGCTGATCACTGTGATCTGTGGCAGCCATAAAAGCCATACGAACCAAGTCACCTAAATGCAAGACCAAGAAGTCATCTGAAAACAGACATTAAAAAAGAAAATAGTTTTATTAAATTGAGATTTAGACATAATGAGTTTTATAAGACTGCTCCAAACATTTCCAAAATGTGTATTTTACATTTTACCTTAAAACATATCACTTTAGGTAGCTTACACATCCAACAGTCTTATTTGGATATCTTATGTTAGCTGATCTAGGTTGCTCTCCATTTGAATGCACAAAAAAGTACTCAGAATAAAGCATAGACATCTTTATGTATGAGGCAGATTTTCTAAAAAAGAGTGTTGAGGAAAACACCTCCAGACAAACATAGAAGGGTGTTGAAAAATGGCAGTGTTTCTACTAGTAATTATGCAAATTACAGGAAGAAAGAGAAGTTTTTTTAGTGATACTCCCAGATACCAAACTGTGGTGCTGTAGGCTGCTGCCAGCTATCACTTCTGACTGCCAATGCTTATGCAGAAACAATGGCTTCCTACGCATATGCCATGGTATTATAACCAGGAAAGTGAGTGTAAGTGCTGCAGTAAGATGCCAGTATTTTAGCAAATAAAAATTGCTCTACACCTCAATAAATACAGGTTGCCAATCTGAATAATTCAAGGCTTCGTTTATTACAAACAACAAATTTATGATGAACTTCATTAAGATGCTAAGAGATAATATTTCCTTTAAGCATACTTTGCATTCTATGGAACTCGGTGCTTAAATACATACCTCTTGAATCACGTTGTTTTCTTTCCTGAGCCAAAGTTATGTCAAAATGTGCACTGCCTGCATTTTCACACTGGCTTATAATTTTACAAACACACTCTGCAGCAAAAACTCTGGTAGACCATCGTGGATTTCGGAAAGGGTGGAACCTCTCATCGCTGTCAGGTGTCAAAACAGATGCATCATCCACTTTGGCAGTTTCCTCTTCTTGAGTGGTATCTACTGAAGCTACTGTGTTGAAATCTGTATTCAGGACACAGGAGAGAAAACCCAAAATGTAATAGTCTTTCTTACTGCAACTGAAAATTACATAAGGACTCATAAGGAAAACTCTTCAAAGTTTATCTCTAGCCTCCAACTCACTGTGAATCCCTTCAATCTTGCTGACTTAAAGCAAATGCTAAAATTAAAATACAACAAAACTGTCTATATTTGGGTGATATTACTTGCTGGAAGACAAGTTCAATGCCACAAAAGTAAATTAAGAACTGCAGTGGAAGAAGCAAAAGAAAAAACCCTCTTAAAAATAATTGTGACACATTAGAAACTGGTGTCATTCCAAATAAAAAAATCTAAATCCAAGAAGTTTTCCTCCTGTACTTCAGGTAAAAGAATTTCCTTTCCCCCCACCAATATTCAGCACAGTAATTAATTTTGCCTGCTCAAGAGTTTCATTATGATATAATAGGTCTGCATCATTCCTATTAATAATAGAAGAGGCAGTCTGAATATTTTTCTTGTAGGTAATAGCACAGGACTCACAAGCTCAGATTTACTCTGCATTTCCATTTCTGATAGGGAAAAAGTTAACATTAGGACTATCAATCAACAAGAATATGAACAGGCAACACATGATAAGATGTTTACAAAAACTTAATCAAAAGGAAAAGGCAATAAGAAGGGAGAAAGGCATATTCCTCTGAAAGAACAAAGATAAAGGGTCCGATCTTTCAATATGAAAGATGATGATACACTTCATAAATGCCAAGCATTCAAGAACTGTGAATACTTTCCCTCAGTGACACAGTGTACTGCTGCAGGCCTTATTTGATTGTGTTCTCAACTACAGTGTATTAGGACTTACCAGCAGAGGCAGCAAGAACGTCTTTACAAAGCTTCAGCCAAAAAGAGAGCTTTTCAACTGCCATTGAAGTAAGCATATGAGTCAGAGTCTCTTTGATATCTTGGCACAATCTTTGATCCAATTCTTTGTCCAGCAAGCCCAGCAATGCCCCCTCCAGGCCTATTTCTCTGATATTCACATCTGCAAAGAACAAAGTGTGAACTGAATGCTGTACATCACAAAACTGCAGTAATGACAACAGAAACCCCACTGAAGGTTGCACACAGGGTATCTTTTGAACAAATACCTACTAGCCCTGAAACATTTTTGAAACAGTTGTATTAATTGCTTTAATACTGTATCTAAATCATGAATACAAAAAAATCTTTGAGCTTTTACAGGAGCATAGTAATAACAGAAAAAAGCTACTCTAGGAAAAAAAAGAATCCTGCTCTGAATTTCACAGCATTACCATCATCACAGCATCTGAGTTCCTCAAAAAATTACCTTTGGCCACCTCATATTTCACATTGACTTAATTTTCATTTTGACTGATATTTCACTGACCTTATTTCATAAGGCAATTGTAAAACAATGTTTTAACTTGAAGGGGAAGTTAACACCATTCTCTAATAAAGTGCAAAACTAGACACAGAAATAATTTGCTAAATTACTATGCCCAATTTTTATTTGCCCAATATTACAAATTATAAATATCAGCAGTTTTACAAAATGTCCTATCTTTCCTGAAAATTTTCAAATAACCTTACATTGAAACCTGAACTGAAATCATTTATAACCACCATCCCCTCACAGAAAGGCATATGAGGATATCCAGTGGTCAGTCTCAGGCCTTTTTGCTAAAAGTTATTACAACAGCTACTGGCTAGATAGGCTTAGGTTTCTCTGAAACTTCACTTGCATATTCTCATTTTCTTCTTTTTATCATAATTATCATATGAATATCAATGAAGAGAACTGAGGTAGAAAACCTTTCTGAGTTCAAGATTTCAAGAGTGTAGCAAAGTTTCCACACCACTGGCAGAGAGCATTTAAAATTCACTGTCAATGTGTCAAACTTTCTAATCGCAAAACTTCAATACATTACCTGGAGTAAAATCTTCTCTGCTCTCTTTCACTAATGCAACAGCATATTCTGATACTTCAGCAGCTTCTCTTTGGACAAGTTGACGTAAGCAAGAAACCACTGCGCGTCTCAGTAATAAGTACGAGCTGCAGAGATTCATCTGAAACATGCAAGAAGGTACAGTAAGGTGGCTAACAAGCCTCTAAGCAATACCTCAGAAAAGCAGGTATTTTCTGAACAGTTGCAGTTATGGCAAATCTGTTAAGTCAGTAAACATCTAATTGATGCTCTTTTTGCTCAGCTTTTTTTTTTCTACCCCAAAATGAAAGATTTTGCAACACTTGTAAGCAATTTTAACATATCAGTGCTTTCAGCATTTTCTCTTCAAAGGCAACTTACAATACTTCTTTGGGGCTGAATCCAAATCCCAGCCAATATTGGTAGAAAGAGCTCCATTAACTTCAATGACAGGTGAATCGTGGTTTCAATGAACAATTAACTCTATTCTTTGACTACAGTGTGTATATGACTCAAATCATCCTCAGATGTAACTACAGAAATGCCAGTGTAACCAAGGGTGAGATAGTCACTCAGAATTTTAGTAAATCTGAATTCCATGCATGAAAGGAAGTTTCTAAGAAAGGGTAAAGAGAACACTTCCACAGTTTCATTGCAAAAAATATTATATACTCAATTTACATTAAATTATATTTTAGAGAAGATGACAAAAAGGGTGAGAGTTACTGATGAATGTATCACACTGAGACAGGTCAGCTCTCCTGAGCAGTTTCTACCTAAAAAATTCATAGCACCACCAGGCCAATGTGTCCTTTTTATACTGGAAAATACATGATCATAGATTCATTATAACCAGAACAAGGAAAAACACTTAAAAACCCTGAGACACTGCCACAAGGGTTTGTTGTTAGAGTGGAGCTTTCTGATTTTTATTTGCTTGCTTTCAATTTTAAGACATTCTGAAGGGAGTCCCAAAGTCACAATAAACTAGCTGTGTGGTCAGGCAAGATGGCTACATCAATATTTATGCAGCTTCTTTTAAATTAAGTGTAGGTTATCCTAAAAAAAACATTCTCTACAACTAAGCAATCATTAACCCTTAGCTATCACTATCCTTAAAATAGATAGGGCTGAGTGGATGCTGCAGGAAAACCTTGATGTAAGGCTACACTCCTCACTTGTCAGCAACAGGCCAATATATGTTAGTCAAAATGACTAATATATATTAGTTAACAGATACTTTTAAAAAGCAACTTATGGAGAATACAAGTAAGCAATGCAGAATTTCAGCTTTGTTAGATTAAAGAAACTAAGCTTTGTTGGAATTTCTATGCATGCATGTGAATCTACAACACTCAGAATTACATATTTAATTCACAAAAAGATATACTCTCTGTATAATTCTTTCACAAGAAAAGAAACCTGACTCAATGAGTATGTCTGCAAGATACTTTAATTGAAACTTTAACAAGTGAGGCTTTTAATGTAACACTTATACAAGCAGGCTACACATTCTACTTCAAGTTGGACATGCATAAATTCCGTGCTCATTTTTAATAGGGAAAAAGGAGGACCCAATTCAGGCTACCAAATTAAACACAAGACACACATTCTTCATCTCTCTCATTTTTCCACATTCTAAGCAGGGGGCGGGACTAAATGACAGACACAAAATGCAAGCATCACATTAAAACTTACATGAACAAACAGATCCTTTTCTCTGCTTAACACATTAAAATCAAAATTATTCCTCACTAAGCACATAAATGAAATGTATGCCTGCCATCTGCAGAAAGTTAGGAAGGATCTGGTTAGGATGATAATAAAACATCACTCGACATGCTAAAAGAAATTACATTAAAATGGTTAAAAGGAAAGATAAAAGATGAAATAAAAACACCACTGCAAACTGCAAAAGTTTAGGATTAACAAGGCACAAGGACCTACCAAAACAGAATTATCCAACAAGATTTCCTGCACAAAAACAAACGACAAACCAGTCATGACAAAAACAAAATACAGATATCACAGTGATATCAACCACACATGGAGACTGTTACATGTAATTTCAGCATATACTAAAATTCAGAATCTTACATCAAAACCTGATTTGTTTAGTTAATTTGTCTTATAGTTAATGTTGAACACAAATTGCAATCCAGCTGTCTCTAAAATTAGTACTTACAGAGTAGAAAATTGACAGTAGAGCATAGTTATTGACATTGTATACTTAGCGTGTTTCAAAATATCTGAAAGTATGCTGAAAATTGACATTCACTATGTTGAGAAATACTACATCATAAGCTTACATGGATAAGCTCTTTAGAAGTCTGTGCTCAACTAAGTTCCACAGCTAATTTTTGACACGATTAAAAAGCATACAATTTCTATTCTGCTGGAGCCAAGAATTCAAACAGCAGAATAAGCATTGTTCTTAGATGCCCCATGAAAGATCCAACTGACAAACAGGGAACACTTTCAGAAGCTGAAGAAGCAAACTGAGATAAGGACAGGCACATGTGCACAATATAAAAAGAAAAACATAACAAAAAAACTCGAGCCAGTGAAGCAGTGTATCCACTGCCTAAGTCATGCTTTACTAGTGCTAGCAAAGTCACAACCCGAACTGTCTAAATACTTTGGAGTCCTGAACCATCTCATCCGCTAAGGGCTGGAAAGACAGGTGGAGGAGGCAGCTTGCAGCTGCTCACAGAAATTGTTAGCATGTCTAATGAGAGGCAGAGAGTGAGGGGAGGAGGATGGGGAAGAGAGGGAGTGGGGAGAAAGGGGGATAGAAGAGGGGGAATATGAGATAGGAGAGGGAGATAAGAAAGGAGGGTGAGAAAAAGGGGAAGCAGGGGGGGATGGGAGCAGTAAGAATGAGAATTTCAAAAAGGCAAGTTTGGTGGCACAGCCATTTTCCAGAATCCTTGGGGAAATAGAATGGAGAGGGCAGTGGTTCAAATGCTACTAAAAATAGGGAAAAAAAAATTCTTTGCACATTTGTTTTCATGATTTTATGAGTGAGAATTCATGTTTCTATGAACAGAGGGGTAAAAGATCATTCATCTGACCACAGATTCTTTGCTCCTTCTGTTTTTCTGTTCTAAATAAAGAATGCAGTAGTGAATATCCACACCATCTAGTGCCTAGGTTTTATATGCTACTTCAAAATGCATTGCAAAGACAGTTGCACCTTGTTCTCCAACTTGTAGACATTTAAACTCAT